>NW_006921714.1:2195159-2214325 GCF_000298275.1 Orycteropus afer afer | reverse complement strand
TATTGTATTAAGATCTCAGTTAATTGTTTGTGAAGAGCAGCCAAGGGTGATTCAGGCTCTTCTTGGTGGTTTTTTATTGTTGGCCCATTGGTGGAGAAGGAGGTGCTGGCTCTTGCTCAGTAAGTGAAGTTGCAGGAGATGTGGGTGTACTTGTATCTTATGGGGACTCTTGCTGTCTCCCACTCATTTGGGCAAAAATTACAATTGAAGAACCATTGAAAAAAGTAAAATCACATGGGCAAAAAATACACCCTGAAATCACTCAGGAACAGTAACCCAAAAAAAGAAAAAGTGGAGGAAAGAAGAAGAAAACAGGTAAGTATGCAGACAGTGACTGCCCCAGGAAAGTTTGCAATGGTCTCTCTTGATTGCCCATCCGTCCTCTGCCAGTAGCTCTCTCCTAGATAATCTCCCTGTGCCTTTCCTCTAATTCTGCTCTTCTGTGTTTGGTGCACTCTGATTCAGTGAGCTGTTCAGAGCACCAAAGTTCCTAATTCAAACTGTTGTACCTAGTTTTCCAAGTCCCTAGATGCCAGAGGGGGGGAAAAAAAATGTGCTGTTCACTGATGAGACTCCATTTTGTTGTTGAACTTCTTGAATTGCTATATTCTCCTCTTTCATCATATTAGGGAAATTTTCTTCCAACATATCTTCAACAGTTTTCTCTGTGTTTTTGTCTCTTCCTTTTCTGGAATTCCAGTTACACATAGATTATTCCTCTTGGTGGTATTCCACATGAATCTTGGCTTTTCTTATTATGTTTTGATCTTTTGTCTAATTGATCCCTTAAGAAAATTGTATTGATTAAAATTATTCCCAAATAAAAAGTTCATTAAAAAAAAAAAAAGAAAGTTGTATTGAGGTATTTGTCTTCAATCTCATTAATTCTGTCTTCCATTTATTCGATTCTACTCTTTTGTCCCTTAAGTGTGTTATCTATTTCTGAACTCTTAGCATTAATCTTCTGGATATCTGTTTATTGTTTTTGTATTATTTCTATTTTTTTGTTCATTTTGTTAATTTGTTCTTGTATTATTTTCCTAAATTGTTCTAGAGTTTTGTCTTTGTTTTCCTTAATTTTATCAATGTTTTCCTTGATATTGTCAGTGTTTTCCTTGATCTGTCTCTCAATCCATTGAAGGTACCTAAATATAATTGTTCTGAATTCCTTATCAGGGAGTTCCAATGCTCTTCTTCCTTAGGGATGTTTTCTGGGTTTGTATCCTGGTGCATTGTTTCTACAACTTTATCTTGTTTTGTGTGTGTGTGTGTGTGTGTGTGTGTGGACTGTGATGGTCTGTTGTCTCTGAGACATTATGCTATTGTTGCGTTTATGTTTAGTTTGTGGTTGTATGTTTGTGTGATTCATACAGGATTTTTCCTCCTTATTTTATTTTGATATATCTCTATGAGCTGGGTATTGTGCTCCTCTATTCGCTAGTTGTTAGCACTTATGCACTCTCCACCTGTCTCCCAGTGAGCATGAAAGAGAATGAGAATGTGTGCACAGATCTCTGTTAGCTGTTCCTGAAGGACAGTTGAGGGTGACTGGAGCTCATATTGGCTGCCATTTTTCATTGGGCATTTGGTGCAAAAGCAGGTGGTGGCCCTCAGTGGATGGGGCTGCAGGAGGTGCCAGTATAGTTGGGTTGTGTGGGAATGATGCTGTCTCCCATTTAGATGAATAAATAAATAAGCCACCAAAAAGCAAAAACAAGAGAACAAAAAACTCAAACCACATAAACAAACAGGAACAATTGCAAAAAAGAAATGCAATAAATAAGAGGAAAAATTTTCAAAATATATTTAAAAATCATAAAAGAAAGATAATGAGAAAAGGAGATAAAGTGTCACAACATCTAGGGAGGGAGGAATGAGAGAAAAGAGCAAGAGTAAAGGAATAGGGAAAACTGCAAAAGAAAAAACAGGGTATGGGAAGAACCAAAAGAAAGAAAAAAGAAGGAAACCAGAAGGGAAGAAAAGAAAAAAAGAAGAGGAAAAAAAAAGAAAACAAGAACCAGGGATGAGAAAGAGGAAAAAAAGAAGATATAAAGAATAATTTAAAAACATACAAACAAAAACAAAACTGTGGGGGTCAGGGCTCGGCACCCAGGCTCTGTCAGGGCACCAACCAGGATGGAGCCTCTGCAGGTCAAGAAGGTGGGTGGAGGTGGGGAGTGGGTGATGGTGGCCACACCCCTGTTCACCAAGAGGGTGTGGGACACAAGAGCAATAAGCAGAATATCGCACTTCTCTAGTCATCAGTAGGAGCTCTGGTAGCATAGTGCCTAAGGCACTTTACTGCTAACCAGAAGACTGGTGGTTCAAACCCACAGCCACTCCTCAGAAGGAAGGTTGGGAAATTCACTTCCATAGTGATACTGCCTCGGAAACCCAAGGAGGGGTCACAGTGAGTTGGGTCCGACTTGACGGCACATATCAACAACAACTAGTCGTTGGTCTCCAGTGTGGCTGCCCGTGTTGACCTTGGCAGGTGGAGCCTACTCCCAGGTCATAGTTCAAGCAAAAATGCCACCCACACACACTCCAAACAGCTGCACTGGCCACTTGTAAACATCCAAAATGGCTATGCCTTCAGGACAGCTGCCGGCAGTCCACAGGTCTGCCTATTTATCCCCTTCCTCGCTTTTCTCCCTTCTGGTCGTCAGGCACCAGTGCAATTTTTGTCCATGCAGTCTTGTTGAGCAGAGCCAATTCTTAGCTTGCTATTGGGAAATGTTCAAAATGGCTATGCCCTCAGAACAGCCAGCAGTCCACAGCTCTGTATGTCTCCTTACTCACTGTTTTCATTCAAGTTCTTCTACTAGTTGGTATTTAATCTACTTCTTTATCCTTCCCTTCAAAGCTCAGTGTTCTAGGAACATCTTCTGGATCAGTTTCAATTGGATTCTCATTGCTTTGTTACAGAGGGTCTGTGTAGCTTGTCTGCCTATTCTGCCACCTTGCCGGAACTCCAGGAAGACGATTTTTAAAGACATCACATTTGTGTGACTGCATTGAATAGTGAGCATACTCTTGTAAGCTCACCCTGGGCAGCTAAACCAATTCCTTTGCCCTGTGTAAAGGTATCAAACGCAAAACCAAACCCACTACTGTCAAGTCAATTCTGATTCATAGCAACCTCATAGAACAGAGATCTGCCCAGAGGGTTTCCAAGGTTGAAATCTTGACAGAAGCAGACTGGCACATCTTTCTCCCACGAAGTGGCTGGTAGACAGTGAACAGAAACAATATGTTGTTGCCAGGCTTTCTGAAGATGCTGAATTGGTCTGAGTTGCTGTTGTAGGGCCTCTTCCATCCTCCAGAGGAAAGCACACCGTAACGCTAGAGACTGTTTGAGTTGCTCCATAGCAGCAGAAAGGAGCTTTCTGAGGGCAGGGCCAGACTGCTTATGAGGGAGAGGTGGCATGTGGCATGGTAGCATGTGTGTGTGTCGCTTAGTGAGGTCTAGGGAGCACAATCCCACATTATTTTCCTGTCTCCCTCCTGTCTTGAGTTTGAGTGTGATGCATTTTGTGTGTGTAGGGTGACCAACCATTCTGGTTTTTCAGGGTCTGAGCAGTTTTCTGGGATATGAGACTTTCAGAGCTGGAACCAGGAACGTTCTAGGCAAACCAGGGCACATTGGTCACTCTGTGTTTAACTCATGGCAGGTTCTTGAGTAATAATAGATTTAACCAGATTTTTAAATTTTGTTCTTAATTTATATACTCTAATCACACATCTGCCATAACCGAGACTGAAGGAGACTTCAAGGAGAAACGACCAAACAAAGCAGCAGGGTGATATGGGAGAGACACAGACCTTGGACTCACTCACCCTCTGTTCTCCTTCTGGCCCTGCTTCTTTGACTGGGTATTCTTGGAGATGATGTTTAATAATTGATGCTTGTAACTTGTAGTTCTTGTTGCTATAAGGTATGTGTCTTACCATCCAGGGTCACAGTTGATCAGCTGGCTCTCTACTCTTGGTTCAGCTCTAGAGAATGTTGGAACTGGAGTGTGTAAGAGTGCTAGACCTCAAGTAGACCCCTAGGCATTCTGGGTTCTGGTCAGGGTGATCTGCTGGCCCATTTTAGGGTTCCCGCTTGCAGCCTGACTTGCCTGTCTCTGGGCACTTTGCCCACTGGTCTGTCATGACCACGTTGGGTCCCCTCTGGTGGGAACTCCTGAAGGGCAAGCACTTGTCTGATTCCTCTCTAGGTGCCCTGAGGCTGGCATCGGGCCTGGCATCCCAGTTGTTTTTGTTGTGCCATCAAGTCGATTCCAACTCATACCCTGTAGGTTGCACATAACATCATAGAAGGACAGGCAGTCTCGGTGGCCCAACAACCTGACAAGTCTTTCTTCACAGAAGAGAAATTGAATGAATGGATGTGGGGGTGCTTTGACAAGGGACGTGCTTGGTGAGGGTCCCTGTGCTGGCAGTTTTAGGACTCTGGGTTTCTCTTAGCAGTCTTGCCAGGTGCTCCCTGTATGGAGAGTCAGTGGAGCTGTTTTAGATGCTTGAGTCAGGTCCAGCAGGCTTGTAATTTTCCAGAACGCATATGTCTTCCTTCTCGCCTGCACTGCTTGGCGACTTCTGTCCACAGGGTACTGGGGCAGAGCCACGGGACTTTGTCACAGGTGCAGAGCTGGTGCGGCTGTCCTGCACAACCGCAGCCAGTTCCTGGCAGCTACAGGAAGTTGCCAGCACCACGTGCTTTCCCTCATTTCCTTTGGCATTCTCTTCATCTCCTTTGCAAGCTGAAGTGGTCAGTTTCACTCATCAGCCAAGTGACGGAAATGATGTTTTTAATGCACGTGTCTGAGTTACACCTCATTAGAAATTTGGCAGTAGAAGGACATCCTTTAGGCTCCTTTCAGATGCTGCCCCAGTGTACCCCAGAAATGCCTGGGTTTCCAGAACTTCTGGTTGTTTCTTTCACAATGCTGTGGCCAACAGTTGATAATCGTTTGATGAGGCTGGGGCAGGGCCTTTGGCCAGAACTCTCTTTATCCACACCCTGAATTTCCCAGACCTTTGCCAGCTTTTCATGTGGTTGATGTTGGGTAGGGGCAACCATGATCTGGTTTAAAATTATGTCCAAAAAAAAAAAAAAAAATTGAACTAGGGTGAGAAAATTGCAAATCAGAGAAATTCTTTTCACGGGCTGTGGAAGCCTGGCTGTAGTAATTGTGAAAGAAGATTAAGTAAATAATGTGAAGTCTTTCTCATAATTCATTTCTTATTTTTCCTAAATAATTGGGAGAGACATAAACCATGGCATTCCAGTGCTACATTCTATGAACACTAAAGGAAACATTCTTTGATGATAAATTCATAGAAAACCAATATTTGTAAATAGAAACAACTAGAAAGTGCCGAGTAGACCTTTGATAGAAATAAGGCATTTAAAAGAGCAACACAGTGAATGTTCAACCTCATGCTCTTGAACACAGGTGGTAGAAGTCCCAAGGCTGTGTGTAAGGCCAGGTACCATGAAGATTCCCCAGGAATTCACAGGTGCCTTGCCCTTAAGGTCAAGAAAGGACAGGAGTAGCCTCTGCTTTACCCCCATCCTGCACCTGGAATTATAGCTCATATTTGCCGACACAGTGCCCTGAATGAGTGGACACTGCATCTTTGCTGAATGGAGCCTCTGGCTCTTCTCCCCACAGCACACAGCCGACAACTCAGGTAGAGACCTTGTTACTGGAGAGAGCCATCCTTGGCGTGTTGGCCACAGTTGGATCCTTAATGATTTGGTTTTCTTTTTTATCTTGAATTCGTCTTCTGCCAGTCAAAGATTTTGTTAATCACAGAATGTTGACAGAACAGCATGAAGGTTTGTTTACTCTCTGGTTCCCACCGTTGGTAATTAGTATGCTCCCTTTTTAAAGAAGATAAAGTTTGTTTTTCTCTCACCACCAGACTGTGCAACACAGAATTATATCTTGTGCATAGTCACCGTATTGCTCATGGTGAAATACAGTTGACTTCCACATAAAAGCAAAAAGTCCTTGTTTGCAATAAATTAGGAAGCATCATAGCTTCTTCCTGTTCTGTGTCAAGAGCCAGTTTAATCAAATTAAATCTAATGCCTTACCACAAAGTTTTACAAATCATAGTTGTATGGAGCAAATTTGTAAATTACACAGAACTTAATGGAACCTTCAAAAGGCTGAGTGAGTTTCTTTTCCCTCATCAAAAATCTCATTTTACGAAAGAACTGGGTCTTCCACTTTCATAATGTTTCTCTTAAACCCAGAAATTTGGATGAAGTAGTGTTAAGGCCAACCCAAAACTTAACCAAAGCAGCCATTGCCTTGCCAAGTACACACATGGCTCTCCTGGGCCATCATGACACAGGGCCTTTTCCACCCAGCCACAGGAAGAGTCTGATGGGAGGCCCAGTCTCAGGGCCTATCTTCACCTCCAGCCTCCCCAGCCCTCTTCAACTCCTAGGATCATTGGCTGCCATTCTAAACACTAGACAAAATGAACATGCTACTATGTTACACCTATGTGCAGTGGTAAGAGGAAAATTACTTTTACATTAGGTGGTGAACAAAGGCATAGCAATTGATCTCCATGCCCTTGGCGCAATGGAGGAAGAGGAGAGTCAGGAACAGGAGGAGGAAACAGGATGTATAGCTAATTGACCCCATGAACAGCTGCCTCCTTTGCCCTGAGACCAGAATTACTGGATGGTGCCTGGCTACCATTACTAAACATTTTGATCAAAGATTCTATGAAAGAATCCTGATCAAAAGGGGGTAAAACGTAGAATAGAATTTAAAATCTTCATGGGCTCCAGACTTTCTGTAGCCATGGAGGCTGGATGAACCTCTAAAACTGTTGCCCTGAAATCATCTTCAGACCTTTAACCTTAAACCAGAAAGGCTAGTTTAGCCTCAGAAAGAAGATGGGGCAATCTACTTCCGTAGCGATACTGCCTCAGAGGGGTCTCTATGAGTCGGGTCCAACTCGACGGCACAGAACACCAACACCTGGTAAAGAATGTCGGCTCTGAGTATGATGTGCTTTTAAGCTTTTCTGTATGGGATCAAACAGATAACAGCAACTTGAAAGGTTCGATAGGAACTGGGGGTAGTGAGTTTATTTAATGGGGAGGAACCACTCAGAGAAGGAGGGTGAGAATGGTTACGTAACTCACAGAGTGTGATCAGTGTCATTGAGTGGAACACGTAGAGATTGTTGAACTGGTTCTGCTGTGTATGTCCTCAACAACATCAAAAATTATATATAAATACATATAAATAGTTAAACTGAAAATGTGGCCTTGGAATAAAAATGCAAATGTGAGGACTTGTTTGATCAGGACAGTCGAGATGGCCTCTCCTATTTTCTAACAGCCATATATGCTCTTTCAGGGCCCACAACCTGTCACCTACAGATCACCAAGCAGCTTTCTACCTGGCTCTGCAGCTTGCCATCTCCAGACAGGTGAGCTCCTTCCTCTGATGTGCTCCAAACTTGGTCCCTTCTCTTCTGTCTCAGTGCAGTACCCCGAGCTCCTCTCAGGAGGCTGACTCAGCACTAGGGCTCTTCTCAGAGGATGCTCACTCCTCAGGGAAGACCTTTGGGGTGTGGGTCTGTTTGAGCATCTTCTGTGAAGACACAGGAGTTCCCAAGCTCCACTTTGAGAAGTTATGGCTACAAATCTGGAGGCCCAGCCTGTGGTCGTGTGGCAGTATGGGGTGTAGCACGTGGCGATATCCTGAACCCAGCCCTCACCAAACAGTCTTTGTCACCTGCTAGTCGGAACAGGGTAGAAGACTGCAGTTCTGAGTTATATGGTGGGGATTTAGTCACTGGTTGGGGCCCAGTTGTCAGATGGTATTAGTGATTGATAAGAAGATGGCAGCAGACATAGACGAAAACATACCAGCTCTGTGACAATACATAGACAAGAGAAACAATTACACACAGCAGCTGCTTGAAATAGAGACCCAATGGCATTCTCCTTGCTGGAGGGACAAACTTCCCTGGCCTCCGCCTTCCCACAAAGACAGCCTTCAGAAGCCACGTTGGCCATTCTACCCTCTTGTCCTTCCCAGTTGTTCTGGAGACTCTGGTCACATGCCTGCCTGCCCACCAGCTGCAAGACACTGGTGGTAACCCCAGCACATTCCTGAGCGCTGCCTGCCAGGGTGAATCAAAGGTCAGTACCCAGACACACCATTCCTCTGGCAGGCCCGGGCTTTAGGCCTGTGTCTGACTTCCTGGTTTCCGGGGGATGGCTCTCTTTGGTGACCTGGGGCTGGAGGAAACCAAGATCCCTGCCCCATCAAGGTCCTCTCACCTGGTACGGTGTGGCCCCCGGCCAGCCTGAGCTACGCCTGTGAAGAGCTGCTGCGGGAGCAGACCTGGGCCAGTGACTGACCCTCCGTCAGGAACTTCCCTCGCTCCTCCAGGAAGCTCCTTCTGTAGCAGCCTGCTCTCCTGCCTCTTGCTCAGCTCTCCTGACCCGAGTCTGCCTTTTTCCCTACACTCAGGTTCCAGGAGAGCAGGGACCCATGGCTGGCATCATCAGGGCTCTACCCTGGCCTGGCACGTGGTAGGCCCTCGATAATACATGTTGAGTGAACGAGACAGCTTTGAGTTCCTTCCACTCAGCTACCCTTAGGATACCATTTTGAAACCTGTGTCAGTCTGACCCTGATTTCTCTGGTCATCTCTGTAAATCAACACCATGAGTAGAGCCTGCCTTTCAGCCCTCACCATAATACCAGGTTGAATGCTCACCATGCAGTAGCTGTCATCCTGGGGAGGGGGCAAGGGAATGGAGCTTTGTAGATGCAGTAGCAGCCCTGTGGGCACACAGCATCAAGACACCAGCCCTCCATGGCTGTTTCCCTGCTGGCCCATGGGGGCAGGATAGGAGGTTCATGGTCCTCTTATTCTTTACAGTCAATGCCATTTGCCTGGGGGGAGAGCAAAGGGTCAGCAGGGCCGCTGTCATCACTGTCACTCAATAGCTGGGTGACCTTGATCAAGAAATGTCAGTGCTCTGAACCTCTGCTTTCTCCATGTAAATGAAGAGTTGACTGGGTGATGCCCCTCCCAGCAGTGACAGCCATGGTTCTGTGGTTCAAAAGCAGCATTTATAACCTAAATCCATCAAACGTGGGATTTCAGACAGGAAGGCTGATAGGCTTAGGGAGGACCCACACTGGAGCTGGCCACTAAGGAGTGAGGTTCCTGAAGGTTTGGACAATGCAGGAGAGCCAAGGAGATAGTCCAACACAGGATGTGGAAGAGGAGACAGTCAGGTCCCTGGGGTGGGTGTGAAGGACACTACAATCCTAAGCACATTTCAAAATCTGGCTTCGGGTTCTAATGCTCCTTAGCTACTGTCAAACTTGCATGGAATTTAGGGTGTTTGACTATCCATTATGTATGTGTTTTGTGACCCTTGTGCTTGGATGGTTTTGAAGAAAGTCTTAGATGTCTGTTGCATTTTAAAGGCTAAGGTTGTCCTTGAACCTGGTCATCCTTGAATTGGATATATCTGTTTTGTATGTGGCATTGCAATTTGTTTCTTGGATTGAGTTATGTGGGGTTATAGTTTGGAAAGATGTGGGGGTTTTATTTGTGTTTGCATATTGCCTTAACGTCTAATGGAAATCTAAGACAAAGGGTCTTAAAAAGAACCGCAGACGTCTGAACATTTGGAAAACTCTGTTAAAGGTTTTTTAGCTTATTAAGCATTTTAATTTCGCAACAATACTTTAAAAAATGAGAACAGTTAGCTGAGGTGGTTTAATCCACTCAAAACGTCTGGCAATTTGAATATGACTCCAGTTAGAGTGAAATCATCTTGGGCGTAATCAAAAGTAGAGCTGCTTTGTGGAAAAAGAGACAGTGTTTATTTGGAGAGAAAGAAGAGATCTTGGCCTGGCAGATGTGCTGAGAAACAGGGCCTCGAGTATCACTTCAGCAGTCAAACTGCTGCTTGAAGAGGGCAGCTGTTTTCACGTGTGTGCTTAATGGCCTGGGGCCGTCATAAAGACTTGGCTTAGAATCCTGATATTTACAGAAAATCAGATCTCAAAATGGCTTCTTGTGTGTGTGTATGGGTGGGGCAGGTTGCCCACCCTACCCCTTCCAAAGTGTCTCAGTGTGTTAAAAAATTCTTTTTGGTTTTGTTTTAAACCAGATTCCAGAGGCTCTGGGTTATGTCCGCCAAGCTCTTCAACTTCAAGGTGATGATGCCAACTCCCTGCACCTCCTTGCTCTCCTGCTGTCAGCACAGAAGCATCACCACGATGCCCTGAACATCATCGACATGGCCCTCAGTGAATATCCAGAAAACTTTATGTGAGTACTCTGGCCTTTGTTTCCCGCCCTCACAAGTCGTTGAATTTACTTCCTCTTCCCTCCAGCTCTCCAGTCTGTCTAATCTAAATTTCATGGCCACCTCTGGAGGTAAATAGTATAGAATTCTCTTTAGCTGTGTCTTTTCCTGATAATTAAAAACAGACATAGTCTGTTAGGTGATTCTAACCTAGTATTTAAAACCCATTGCCATCTAGTTGATTCCGATTCATGGCGACCCCATAGGGCTTTCTTGGCTGTAATCTTTCATGGCAGCAGATCGTAAGGCCTTTCTTCCATGGCCTGGTGCATCCAGGTAACCAACCTTTAGATTAATAATTGAACGCTTAACTGTTTGTACCACCCAGGGACCTCACATAGGATTAAACAAAAAAGAAGCCAAACCCACTGCCATCAAGTTGGTTCTGATTCATAGCAACCCCCACTGGGTTTCCAAGGCTGTAAATCTTTATGGAAGTAGATTGCCTCATCTTCCTTCTGTGGAGCAGCTGATGGGTTTGAACCACCGACCTTCTGGTTAGGAGCCAAATGCCTTACCCACTGCACCACTAGTTAAAATACTTTATCAGCTGTTTCTCCCTGCATTCCTTTGGGTACTCAAGATGATTTTAGATGGATTGTGGATGAACTTTTTTATTTAAATAGTTATACATTTATTTAAAGGTACGTTGGAAAAATACAACTGCCTACCAAAGTGATTTCATGGAGATTGTTGTTCGGGGGAAGAGAATAAGAAGTTAACAAATGAGTTGTTTTAAAATCAATTTAAAGAAAAATATTAAATATGTAATAATACAGGTACACAGATGTGGTGAGAGTCAGGCTGAACCAACTCAAATGGCTGCGACTTGGGGACATTGCTCTGGAGCATGTGTGTCCTGTGTCATTAGGGGCTCCCCAAGCTCTGGGCGGTCACTGTACTTTAGACATCTTTGGTGACATGACCTGACACCTTTGTGCCTGAGTTTTATTCTCCAGAAAGTGGAATTCCTTAACTAAATTAATGGATGTTTGTGCATAACGTAAGAATCATCATACTGAGCTGCCATATGCTGAGGCATCTATTTATCTTCACATCCGCCCCTGAGTCCCCCAACAGTGCCTGCTGGTTCGCCTTTGTGGGAAGGACATTGTCTTTTGGGCTACTTGGTTACCATTTTATCCTCAGTAGTAGTAGCTAAGTAACCAGTACACAGTGGCCAGAAACAGTAAACACTCCACTGCATACTTGGGGATTCCAGTTGTCTCTTTTGTAGGTTCAGTAACGTGGAGGGGGCGGCTTGGGGGAGGGACCAAGGGAAGGAATGCAGAAGGTGGCCCAAGCTGGTTTCCTCACTCTCAGAAATGAGTGCAGGCCGCAGGCTTTAAGTGGGTCAGCTTGGCTTCTTTGCTCTGCCTCCTCACCTCTCCCGTGCTTGTAATTAGTGCATTTCAACAGCTCTCCTAGGAAAAGTGGCTCACACATTCCCATCACAGACATTTCTTTGTCTTCAAGTGAAAAGGCCACTCTCTCCTGCCCGTGGAGAGCATTCTTGTTCTGATCCAGGGAACCTCTGAGAGATCTCTCTTGTAGGGTGGGCCATTTATGCAGAGTGAATTACGGAGCTTTGCTGCGGTGTTTGACTTCTTGTAGATCTCAAACGTGCTTTTCTGCACACTGAGTCTATTTCTGGATTTTATCCAACTCTGTCTAGCCACGGAAACTTGAAGTGGTTAAAACATTTTAAAATATATTTGCTCCTTTACCCATCAGTAAAATGCCACCTGATGCCGTTGAATTCCGTTGCTCTCATCAGTATTTGTAAAGCAATGTGTTCCCTGCTTCCCACCCCTCAACACACACACCTTCTTTAGGCTGTAGACTCCAGCCAGTGGTTCTGGCCTCCGTAGCCTCGGGTGTCACTGGGAGGAGGGTTAGTAAACTACTACCCACCCCACACAGTCAGCTGTACACAGTGGTGGCTAATATGGTAATGCCTCCAAGGACAGCAGCTGACAGCCTTTTCAAGTGGTAGAAGTATGGAGTAGCAGTAGAGACATTTCAGGAATGCAGGCCTGTTATTTTAATGTTAATCCATAAGCTCAAAAAAGCAAAGCATATGGCAGCAGGTCTGAGAGCAGCCATGAACTTGTTTGCTTTTTAAATATTTCTATTTCTTCCTTTGTGATAGGAAACTTCCTCCCAAGGTCACTTTATTAAAATTGGGGCCAGATGTAGTCAACAAATCCCATGGTTTCTTCTCTACCTGTGTAAAATATTTCAACACTAGCGTAAACAAGATGATGGACACTTATCCTGGCTGCTGCAGGGTACGATCGATTGGTTTGTGACAAGCATGACTCGGGCAGAACTGTAGGCTCTCCGTAGCCCGGGGATTCCCATATTTCTGGTGTCCCACCTACCATACCTACAGCAGACTGAGTGCTTAGTGGAGGTGGAAACCTTCCCCACCACTAGGGATACTCCTGTCCAACCATTGACTAGTTACCAGATGTTGTTGTTAGGTGTCGTCACATCACCTCCAATCACAGCAACGCTGTGTACAACAGAGCGCCACGCTGGCCAGCCCCGCGCCAAACTTCCGATCGTTGCTGTGCTTGAGCCCATCACTGCAGCCACTGCCTCAGTCCATCTTGTTGAGGGTCCTCCCCTTTTTCTCTGACCCTCTACTCTACCAAGCATGACATCCTTCTCCAGGCACTGGTTCCTGTTGATAAGATAGCCAAAGTCTGAGAGACAAAGTCTGGCCATTCTCACTTCTAGGAATCATTCTGGCTGTACTTCTTTCAAGATTTGCTCCTTCTTCTGGAAGTCTATGGTATATTCAGTATTCTTTGCCAGTAAGACAGCTGAATGCCCTTGGGGGGGGGGGGCAACTGGTCTCCTCAGTGACACCCATCCATATTGTCACCATGAAATGATACTAGAAGGTAGCTTTGAGTGCCTTGGATAAGCTTAACGGGGACCCAAACATTCGGTAATTATCCACATCAGCCTAGGAGGCCACCCCAGGCAGAACTGAGACTTAACAAGATGCCACAATTGTGAAGAACTTCCCAACTGTAGGGATAGTGGGAACCAGGAATCCTTTCTTAAAGGAACTCAAGAAATAGGCTGCTACTTTGGAAACTAAGACCAAGAACCATTTTCTGGGGTCTTATAGGATCATTTCTTCCTGGAAGAGAGAAATAAGGAAGGTTTGTAGTACGTAAGGCATTTGACTGCTAACCAGAAGGCTAGTGGTTCAAACTCACCAGCCACTCCTCAGAAGGAAGGCTAGGCAATCTACTTCTGTAGAGATACCACCTCAGAAACCCAAGGAGAGGTCACTATGAATCAGGACCAACTCAACAACAGTGAATTTGGTTTTCTTTTTAGTTTTTGTAGTGGTAAGGGCATAGTCTTTGAGTCAGGCAGACCTAGTTAAGACTCCAAATCCCCCATTTTTGAGTTGTTTGCCTTTGAGCAAGTCACTAAATCTCTCTGAGCCTCATTTGCTCATGAGTGAAAGCGGAATAATAAAGTACCCATCTCAGAAGATTGTGAGAATTGATTTGGTTAATGTGTTTAAGGCATTTGTACACGTTAATCACTCAGCAATTGGTAAGTATTCATATTATAATTACTACCACAGTTACTGAAGTTTATCAGATATGTTGGTATTTTAGAATCCTTTAAAATTGCTATTATGAAATATTGAATACAAAACAATATTTATAAAAGAAAATTTAAAATAATAACAACAGTACAGCAAACACATGTGTACTGCTTCTCAGTTTAAGAACAACAACCGTCTGGCCGGTGGAGTCCCTGTGTGTCCCTCTATTCCCTCTCCCTCCTCCTGTCTCAGAAGTCACCCACTGACCTGAATTCTGTGTTGGTCATGTTCTTGCATTTTATACCATGTATGCTTGTTCTCCTAAATAAGTAATAAATAAATTGCTTTTGCCTATGTAAAATATTTAAATAAATGAAGCTGTACTGTATATATCCTTATACTTCTTTTCTTGCAAAACATGGTATTCCTGAGGTACATCCTTCTTGCCCAGCAATGATTCATTCATTTATACTGACGAATACTGCATTGTTAAGCAAGTAACGTGTTATATTTTTTTTGCTAACCATGCAACTCCCATACATGTTATCTTCCTAAATGTGCTATGATTGCTATGTGTGTGGGTGTGTCATTTGGGACAAAACACCAGAGTATTTTATTATACTCATGTATACTAAATGTTCTCTATCCCGTCTACTGTAAATAGGTGTGCAGGTTGTTTTTAGTTTAGCTTCTTGTGAACAGTGTCACTGAAAAGAATCTCGTCCAGGTCTCCTTGCGCACATCGGCAAGCATTTCTCCAGGGGTACAGCTACAAGTGAAATTGCTGGGTTATAGGATATGTGTAGCTTCACCTTTTCCCAGATAATTCCAGACAGTTTTCCAAAGCAGTTGTGTCAGTTTACACTCCTGCCCATAGTGCCTGAGAGCCCCTGTGACTGCATTTCTCACCAGTACTTGGTGGTGTCAGACTTCTTATTTCTGACAATATGGTAGCTGGTTAATGGTATCACGTTGTGAGTTTTAATTTATATTTCCCACCTTACTAATGAGGTTCAACTTTTTTTTTCTTTCAGTTGTGATTTGGGTGAAAATTTATAGAGCAAATCGGTTGTCCATTCAACAGTTCATATACATTTGTAACATTGATTGCAATCTGCACAATGTAACAACACTCTTCCCACTCCCTCCCTATGTTTACCATTTCCCTTAGTCCTTCTTTCCTGTCCATTTCCAGCTTCTGAGCTTTATCCCTGGGCAAATGCTGCCCCTTTGATCCTGTATGGTTGAATGTTCTAATGAGTGTACTCCCTGGTGTTATTGTTCACTTTATAGGCTTGTCATTTGGCTGAAAGTTGAGCCAAAACGGTGAGTTCAGTTCCAGGCTTGAAGGGTGTCTACAGACTATATAGTCCAAGGAGTCCACCAGTCTCTAACCAACCAATAAGCCTGGTCTTTCTTTATGAGTTTTGAATTTTGTTTCACATTTTTCTCGACTCCGTCCAGGACCTTTTACTGTGATCACGTTCAGAGCAGTCAGCAGCGGTAGGGTGAACATTTTTTTCATTTGTCTATTGGTCTTTTAGGAGCTCTGGTAGCATAGTGCCTAAGGCACTTGACTGCTAACCAGAAGGCTGGTGGTTCAAACCCACCAGCCACTCCTCGGAAGGAAGGTTGGGCAGTCTACTTCGGTAGAGCTACTGCCTCGGAAACCCAAGGAGGGGTCGCTATGAGTTGGGTCCGACTCGACAGCACACAACAACAATTGGTCTTTTAGATTCTCTCTTTTGTGTAGTACTTGTACACATTTTTTCCTCTTTCACGATTGGGTAGACCTTTTCTTACAAATTATTTCTTCACATATTATGGTTACAACTCCTTTTGTTGGTTGTATATGTTGTTAAATTCTTCTTCCAATTTGTAGCTTATTTTTGCTTTCTCTTAGTGATGACCTTTAATAACAGGAATTCTTAATTTTAAAGTCATTAAGTTTATAAATCTTTTTCCTATACCTAGTACTATCTCCATAGGGATCTCTATGTTTTAAGAACCTTTTCCCTTCTCAGTGATCTTGAAAATATTTTTCTAAACCTTGTTGCCAGGTGGTTGATTCCCACTCACAGCAACCCTATTGGATAGAATAGAACTGCCCCCTGGGTTTCCCAGGCTGTAATCTTTTTAGAACCAGACTGCCATATCATTCTCCCAAAGGGCAGCTGGTGGGTTCAAACTACCAACCTTTTGGTTAGCAGCTGCATGCTTAACCACTGCACCACCAGGGTACCTTGATTATCTTGTCTTCTAAAAGCCCTCTTGTTTTATCTTTTACACTTAAACCTGGGCATTCATCTGGAATTGATTATCGTATGTGTGTGTATGGTGTGACAGAGCCAGGTCTTTTTTTTTCCCATATGGATACCTAGTTGTCCCAACATCACAAAAGTCCTTTCCTCATTGATCCACAGTGCCCCCTTTGTCATGAGTCAAACGTCCATGTGTGTGGAGGGCTCCTTCTGAGCTCTCTGCTTGGTTCCATTGCTCAGTTTGCCCATCCCTATGAGACTGGCACTCTTTCTTCCTTCTTACACCTTTGTTACATGTGAGACAGGCTCCTCTCTGTATCTTGTTCTTTAGAAGTACCATGGCTATTCTCAGGCCCTTGAACTTTAATATAAATTTTCAAATCAGTTTGTAAGTTTGATGAAAAAAGAAAGTCTGTTGAGATTTTGGTTGTAACTATGCCCCACCGTTTGGAGAGAATGTACTAGCTCTGGGAAAAATTGTGTTTCTGACATGGGCTCCCCAGTCCATAGCCATTTTATCTCTATAATCATTCAAGCCTTTAAAAAATATTTTTCATTAAGTTTTATGATTTTCTTCAATATAATGTTCCCCATTTTTTACCAGATTTTCAGTAAATTTTTTTTTACTAGATTTATTTCTGCTTCTGCTGTGGTTGTTGGGTACCGTGAAGTCAATTCCAACTCATAGGCTCCCACATGACATGGTAGAACTGCCTCATAGGGCTTTCTTGGCTGCAGTCTTTACAGAAGTAAATCTTTCTCCTGTGGAGCAGCTGAGTGGGTGAGAACCACCAGCTTTTTGGTTAGCAGCCAAGAGCTTAAATGTTGTGCCACCAGGGCTCCTAGATTTATTCCTAGTCACCTGAAAATTTTTCATGCTTTTGCACATACCAAACTAAACCAAACATACTGACGTTGAGTCAGATCTGACTTGGGTTTCTGAGGCGATATCACTATGGAAGTAGATTGCCCAACCTTCCTTCCGAGGAGTAGCTGGTGGGTTTGAACTGTTAGCCTTCTGGTTAGCCGTCAAATGCCTTAGGCACTAAAATATATTTTGTTTATACATTAAAATATATTTTGTTTATATATTATATATATATTATATATATTATATAATACATATATATATATATACTATACATATATAATATAATATAATGTAATGTAATATAATATAATATAATATAATGTTTTGTGTGTATATATATATATGTTGGGAGCTTTGGTGGCGTAGTACCTAAGGCATTTGACTACTAGCCAGAAGGTTGGTGCTTCAAACCCACCAGCCACTCCATGGAAGGAAGACTGAGGAATCTACTTCTGTAAAGATTTACCACCTCAGAAACCCAAAGAGGGTCGCTGTGAGTTGGAATCGACTTGATGGCAGTGAGTTTGGTTTTGTTTTTTATGGACAGCTAATCTTTGACAATGAGCTAAAACACACTAAGTAAGGGAGAGATAGTCTCTTTAACAAATGGTGATGGCAAAACTGGATATCCATTTGAAGAAAAATGAAACAAGAACCATATCTTTCACCGTACATAAAAACTAACTCAAGATGGATCAGAGACCTAAATATAAAACCTAAAACTATGAAGATCATCAAAGGAAAAATGAAGGCAAATTTAGGGGATCTAACACATGACGTAAATGTATCATCAACATAACTAAAAATGCACAAACAGTAGAAGACAAACTACACAACTGGGACCTCCTAAAAATTCAACATTTATGTGCATCCAAAGACTTCACCAAAAGAATGAAAAAACCTACAGATTGGGAAAAATTTTGGCAGTGACGTATCAGACAAAGGACTGATCTTTAAAATTTATAGAAAACTTCAGCACCTCAATTCCAAAAAGAAAATCCAATTAAAAAGTGGGCGGAGGACACTTCGCCAAAGAAGACATTCAGGTGGCCAACAAGTACATGAAAAAATGCTTGCAATCATTAGCCATTAGGCAGATGCAAATCCAAACAATAGCATTAATAGCAAAGTTCAAAAAATCAGAAAACAACAAATGCTGGTAAGGATGTGGAGAGACTGGAACCCTCATCCATGGCTGATGGGACAGTAAAATGGTGCAAACACTATAGAAAACAGTATGATGCTTGCTTAAAAAGTTGTAAATAGATATACCACATGATCCAGCAATCGCACTACTAGGTATACATCCTAGAGAAATAAGAGGCACGACATAAAAAGATACCTGCACACCTAGGTTCATCACAGCATTATTGACAATGACAAAGAGATGGAAACAATCTATGTGCCCCAAAAAAGATGAATGGCTAAACACACTAGGATGTGTACACACAATGGAATACTATGCAACGTTTAAGAATAACGAATATGCAAAACACCTCATATAATGGATAAACCTGGAGGATATTCTGCTGAGTAAAATTAGTCACGAAAGGACCAATATTGTGTGAAACAAGTACTATGAAAAGTCAAGAAAAGGTTTACATATAGAAAGCAACATTCTTTGAACTTTATCAAGTGGGAGGGGAAAGGAGGGGAAATCACTAACTAAAGGGCACCAAAACCAAACTCACTGCTATCTAGTCAGATCCGACCCGTAGCGACCCCTTCTGGGGTTTCCAAGGCAGTTACCACTACGGAAGTAGATTGCCCAACCTTCCTTCTGAGGAGTGCCTAGTGTGTTTGAACTGCCAACCTTCTGGTTAGCAGTCAAAGGCCTTAGGCACTATGCCACCAGCGCTGCTAACTAAAAGGTAGACACATATTAACTTGGGTGAAGGGAAAGGCAATAAGCAATAAGGGGGAGGTCAGTACAAAATGATCAAGGCAGAGGAAGACACTGGGAGGAGCACAGGAGTTAAAGGCAACCAAGGTAAATACTCTTACACACACAATCCTGCAATAACAGTAACAGTGATTTACAAGTGGATTCATGGGCACACAAGCTGAACA
>NW_006921714.1:2192786-2193559 GCF_000298275.1 Orycteropus afer afer | reverse complement strand
TAACAACATATGTTGAACAGCAACACCAGGGAGGTACACACTTCTTAGGACAATCAACCATATGAGATAAAAAAAGACAGCATTTGCCCAGCAATAAAGCTCAGAAAGTAGGAAAAGATGGGAAAAAAAGGACAAAAGGAAATGGTAAACACAGGGAGGTAGTGGAAAGAGTGCTATTAGCTTGTGGGACTTCACTTAGGCATTCAGTGCCCTGAAACAAAATGTGTATGAATATTGTTGAGTGGAAAACCAATTTGCTCAGTAAACATTCACCCAAATCACAATAAAAACATCACCAGTGAACTGATTCCAACTCATGTTGAGCCTAGAAGATAGTGTAGAACTGACCCATAGAATTTCCAATGCTGTAAATCATTACAGAAGCAGACTGCCACATCATTCTCCTGTGGAGTGGCTGGTGTATTTGAACTGCCCACCTTTTGACTAGCAGCTGAGTGCCATCCTCACATCATGTTGCTGTGCTTGAGCCCATTGTTGCAGCCACTGTGTCAATCCATCTCGTTGAGGGTCTTCCTCTTTGTTCTGGTTCCCTAGTGCCACTCTGACAAGAATATACCACAAATGGGATGGCCTCAACAAACAGGAGTTTATTCTCTCCTAATTTGGAGTCTTTAAGTCCAAGTTCAAAGTGCCAGGCTCTAGGGGCTGGGTGAAAGCTCTGTCTCCAGCTCCTGGCCCACTGAAGCTAGAGGCTTTTCTTCACTCAGGCAGCTACTGGCTGCTGAGGCTAACAAGCCCAAGGTCGACAAATA
>NW_006921714.1:2178983-2180682 GCF_000298275.1 Orycteropus afer afer | reverse complement strand
GAACACTTTGTGACTGGCCATTGTCAGCAATTTACACTTTTTAACTCATTTAATCCTCACAAGAACTCTCTTATGTAGACAGTATACCTACTCCTTACTTCCTATCTCATTATCCAACATTTCACATTTACAACAACTTTGAAAAAATTCTTAGCATGTGATGAAATTCCAGTGATCCTATCCCCACACAAGGCCATGACCAGGCCAGGGCACCCTCCAGGGGCCACCCCAAATAATATACCAGCGGCCTCAGTGATGACCAGGCCACACAAGAGATGGTGGCCAACTGGCCACAAGATGTCATTCATTTGCGATGTCTCATTCTGGCCATGGAGAGCACCAGACGATATTGTGAGGTCATGTGTGGTCAGGGAGAGGCCAAGCAAGAGCCTGAAGGGGCTGGGGAGGTCTGTAGGGGGAAGTGGAAAGGGAGAGGAGAAGGAAAGGGACAGCTTGGGACTTCAGGGCTGAGTGGATGGAGGATGAGTGGGGTCCTTACCCAGGGCAGGCACCAGGAGACAGTGAGCAGAGGGCAGCACCCACCCACTACCACCACTATCCCCACAGCTTGCACGATGGTGGAGAAGGCATGGTAGGGAAGAGGGACCCACTGCACTATTTGTATGCATCCCAAGATACACCAGGGGCACCAACAGGTGTGATGGTCTGGAGGAAGGACACTGGTGCCAAAGATGCGGTGTAGCCACTGACTCTCATATAATGCTGATTTCACATAATGACCTAGTTTTTATAACCTAACCATGTCAGTAAGTGAGGAGTGGGTATATTATTTTCCCCATTTTACAGATAAGGAAACTGAGGCACAGAGAGGTTAAGTAATTTGTCCAAGGTCATGCAGCTAGTAAGTAGTGGAACCATAATTTAAACCAAGAGTCTACTTCAATGTCTGTGCTCTTAACCATGATCCTTTACTGCCTTTGAAGCACTAACTGAGCTCTTACCACATGCCGAGTGCCATGCTAGGTGTGGGGAATACTGCCATAAAGGAAAGGAGACAGTCTCTGCTCCCACTGAGCTTACTTACGGTCCAGCTGAGCACCATTGTCATGCTGTGTCCCCTGGCAATCTCGACAATAAGCTAGAAAACATGATTAAAATAATTTTTCAGTTAAGTGGAGTATATGGTGTTCAAAAAATCATGATTTAGCAAATGAGGCTATCTCACTCTTCCCTTCTTTCTCTCTCTCTCTCCCTCTCCCTAACCCCCCCAAGAGAAATTCAGTTGAAGTTGAAATACCATATTGAGTACTGTTCTGATTTAGTGGTTACTGAGAGACCAGGTGTGGGCTATTTTTATCCTTGAGCCAAGTGATGGAGTAATGAATATGTTTATTAAATTTGCATTTGATAGCAAGTTGGACCACAAGGAAGGAGGCTATTCATCTAGTTAGAGAAATGATCCATCGAAACGTAAAGGCTGCCCAGGAGGGATGAGTGCAAGGTTACCCTCCCAGGATGTCAGTGCAACCTCAGACACAAGTGAGGGAAAGCATCATTGGGCTAAGAAATGTGGAAGACATTGTGGATTGAAGCATGGTGGGATTCATTGATGCAGTAGCTTATTTACACTTTTCAATTCAAACCCACCAGCCACTCCACGGAAGCAAGACTGGGCAATCTACTTCCATAAAGATTTACCATCTCAGGAATCCAAAGGGAGTCGCTGTGGGTCCGAATC
>NW_006921714.1:2173844-2177973 GCF_000298275.1 Orycteropus afer afer | reverse complement strand
TCACCCAGGGACAGAGCTCTGGTGGCCACCCTAGGCCTTGGCCACCTTAGGTCTTAGCCCCCCTGGGGCTGAGAGAGGCTGGCCTGGGGCAGGAAGAGAACAATATCAAGGTCATACTGAAGCCATGGCTCCCCAGCGGCGGTGGCCTTCCAAAGGGTTATTTCAGTGCTTTTCTTTCCGAGCTCTCCAAACCCTTGTAAATATCTCATTCAGCTGTTCAGAATACAGAGTCTTCAGACTTCATGCTGGATCCCCGGCACCTGGTCCACTGCCTGGTGTGCTGCAAGCATTCATACATGTTTATACAATGAATGGGTGAAACTAATGCCCTGCTAAGTAGCCCAGTAGTCTTGTTCATAGCTTAGTATGCATCAACCTGTGTTTCTTCTGTTGCCCATTTTGGTTTGCACTCTGCCCAGTTCCAATATATGATAAAACGATGCTCTGCTTACTGCAAATAGGTCATATATAGCACCTGCTAGTGGCCCAGCCAACTGTGAAAAAGCATCGAACGATCCATACAGTGGAATATCAGTTCATTTATAATGGCCTTTTCCATTGTAAAGTAATGGAAGTCTACTATTAAAAATAATAAGTAATAAAACAGAGCAAGGAAGAAAAATAATAAATAAATAAATGAGAAACTCCAACTTTATTCTAGAAGAATTCTTGAAGGAATCATGATCAGAAAGCAGCTGGTGAGGGTTGATGACCTACCCACAGACGATCAGATTCACTGTCCCTTGAACATCATTCAGAACAGGTGGGGTGGAGGTGAGCGACAGGGAGTTGAACCACCCCATTTCCTGACTGTGCTCTGTAAATGGACGAGTCATATGTGAGTGTGCGTGGTTACTGTGGGGGACCAAACTCTTACACAGACACTGACTTAACCTGCTCTAGAGAAGTGCTGTTGTTACTTGCTGTCAAGTCAGCTCTAACTCATAGTGACCAATGTACATGAAAAAATGGCATCAAGGCATCAGACTTCCTTGTCCAGCTTTACAAGGAGGGAGAAGAATCATCAGCATCAACAGCCCAAGACTGATTTCTCGGAGGTGGAGGTCAGGCACATCTCAATTCTCCAGCCTTTTTACCAATTCTGACAGCAGCCATCCCTCCCCTCTACTTATCTGCTGGGTTCGATCATTTGTTACAGTGGCCACACAGAATTCACAGACCATACTCAAGCTTACAGGGTTTATTAGAAAAGTAACAGGTTACACTGAAGGATCAGGAATGAGTCAGGATACAGCTCTTCAGTCAGGACAGCTTCTCAGCCATGCCCGCAGGCAGGCCTCTCTCTCAGCGCCTCAGCCCTCGGCTTGGCCTCTGCTCGGCCCTCAGCTTGGGTCTGCCCTGCTTGGGCAAGGGTTTCAAAGCTCTTTAGCTCCACGGCCAAGTGCCCAGAGGCCCTCACTCTGCCAGCAAGCCTCCCCAAGGCTCTCAGCTCTCTTGCTCTGTTGGTCAGCATACCCGCTGTACCTGCTGTGCTCCGTGGGCTGAGAAATCCACCCCTGCCTCACACGGGTCTCCCGGTTCTGCTGCTGCTGTTCGGCCTTGCTTCCCACTGCTTCTCACTGTCTCTCACCTTCTCTGCTGTCAAGCTCTCTGTCTCCTGGGTCTCGGAGGTTCTTAGCGCAGGGGGCCTGGGTCCAACGGACACGCTCCACTCCTAGCTGTTCTTTTTCTTTTTTTTTTTTCCTTTTATTTTTTTAAATTGTGATTTGGGTGAAAATTTACAGAGCAAATTCACTTTCCATACAGCAGTTCACATACACTTTGTCTCATGACATTGACCACAATTCACCACAATGCAACAGCTCCCCTCCCACTTCCTCCTAACAGTCAGATCTTCCCAGTGTCTATCCCTCCATGCACTCCTGCCCCCTGAGCTGTCTCCCTGTGCATAAACAGCCCTTCTTTTTCCCATGATTGTTCTCTCTAAGGAGTGTATTCAACTCATATGCCTGTCTTTTGTTTGGTCCCAGCTCTTCTTTCTCAGTGGTAGTAAGGTTCCCCTCTGCTCTGGAATTGGCTCCATTTTAAGTCTCCGACACCAACTGAATGAATAATTTCTTTTATAAGGATCAGCACAAAGCTAGCTCCTCTGAAGCAGAGGTTAAAGATGTAGCAAGTGTCCAACTTTTCCAAAAGGCTGTACCATTTCATCATCTCTGACAGCAACTATCCCCCTCCCCTCAGTAGTCTCCCCTGGATCCTCAGTTTCTATAATTCACTGCAACGTCTCACAGAACTCAGGAGCCACGCTTCCAGTTATTAGGGAAGAAACAGAGAACAAGTCAGGACCACAAGTTACTTAGAAGTAACAGCAACGACTCAGGACAGTTCTTGATCAGGAGACCTTCTCGCCCTGTGATGCCAGGGCCTGCTCGGGCCTTCACAGGCAAATGTTACAGCTCTTGGCTCCATGATCAGCAAGCGCCACTGTAGCTGCTCGCATGGGGCTCCTGGTTCCTGCTGTCCCGTGCCGCCATTGCTGTTACTGTTGCTGCACCACCGTCTCTCTCTGTCTTCTGTGTTGTAGCTCTTCCTCGGCTCTCTCTGTGTCCCCCTAGTGGGATGGCAAAACTGACCAATCCCCTCATTAGGGTTCCATACAACTCATTTGCATGGTCCCACCCCACAAGAGAGCTCTGGTAGCATAGTGCCTAAGGCATTTGACTACTAACCAGAAAGCTGGCGGTTCAAACCCACCAGCAACTCCTCAGAAGAAAGATGGGGCAATCTACTTCCGTAGTGATACTGCCTCGGAAACTCAAGGAGGGGTCGCTATAAGTCGGGTCTGACTCAATGGCACACAACAGCAGCAACCCCACAAGGGCTCCAGGCACCTTATTTGCATTAGCCACAAGCTGTCCAGTCCCCTTCGTGAGCCACAGCACCTTGTTTTCATATTCCTACCCACTCATTGTGTGGGAGTCACAGGACCTGTGGCTAGAAGGACCATACAAAGTAATTCACTGCAGCGTGGTACAACAGAATGGAGCATTGCCCAGTCCTGTGCCAGCTTCCCAATCGTTGCTGTGCTCAAGCGCCAAACCAAACCAAGCCCACTGCCGTTGAGTTGATTCCAACTCCTAGAGCACCCCCCACAGGTTTCCAAGGCTGTCAATCTATGGAAGCAGATTGCCCCATCTTTCTTCCGTGGAGCAGCCAATGGGTTTGAACCGCCACCTTTTGGTTAGCAGCCAAATGTGCAGACTACTGTATGTTTTGAGTGCCTTCCGACCTGGGGAACTCTTCTTTCAGCACTATACCAGACAGTGTTCTGTTGTGATCTGTAGGCTTTCCATTGGCTAATTTTTGGAAGTGGATTACCAGGCCTTTCTTCCTAGTATATCCAATGGGTGAGCCTGCTAGTATTTGAAATACCAAATACCAACGGCCTGGCCTCCAGCAGCACAGCAACACACAAGCCACCACAGTAGGACAGACCAACAGACCGGTGATGGGAGGATGTAATAGGTATATTATATGGGTTAATTTTCTGGTGGTGTACTGGGCAAGACCTTTGGCTACTAACCAGAAGGTCAGTGGTTCAAACACACCAGCTGCTCTGCAGGAAGATGAGGCAATCTACTTCCATAAAAATTGACACCCTTGGAAACCCAACACAGGTCACTATGAGTTGGAATCGACTTGACGGCAGTAGGTTTGGTTTTGGGGTTTGTTTATTTGTTTGTTTTGGTTTTGTATTCCATTTAGATCCACCATATCCCCATGAGGTAAGTATTAAACCCACAGCCATTGAATTGATTCTGACTCATAATGACCCTATGGGACAGAGTAGAACTGTTCCATAGGGTTTCCAAGGCTATAAGTCTTCACAGAAGCAGACTGCCTCATCTTTCTCCCATGGAGTGGCTTCGGTTTGAACCACCAACCTTTCGGTTGGCACCTGAATGCTTGAACTACTGCACCACCAGAGCCCCTGTGATAGTGTAGTAGTTAAGTTTTTGTGCCAACTTGGCTAGGCCTGGTTGAGTGGCTGGGCAGCTGGATGTAATATTCCCCATGATGAGACTGGTAATCAACTCCATGGTGGAATCTACTGTGAGCAGCTGAGTAGCTGCCTTTGGGTATGTGGTCTGCTACCCATATATAA
>NW_006921714.1:2171572-2173233 GCF_000298275.1 Orycteropus afer afer | reverse complement strand
TCCACACATCAGTTCATACACATTTTGTTTCATGACACTGACTGCAATCCCCACCATGTAACAGCTCTCTTCCCATTTCCTCCCTGTAGTTACCTCTTTCCTGTGTCCTTCCCTCCCATGCACTCCTACCCCTCCCTACTCCTGCAGCTGTCTCCCTGTGCAAACACTGCCCTTCTGTTCTCCCATGATTGATCACTCTGAGGAGTGTATCTACCTGATGTAAATGTTCACTCCATATGCCTGTCTATTGTTTGGCTGGAAGCCACAGGAGTGAGTTCAGTTTGAGACCTAAAAAGTAACTAGGGGCCATAGTCTCAGGGGTCTCACCAGGCTCTATCAGACCAGTAAACCTGGTCTTTTATTTAATTATTATTATTTTGAGTTTTGATCTACATTTTTCTCCCACTCTATCCAGGATCTCCCACACTGATCCCTTTCTGAGTGGTTGACAGTGGTAGCTGGGCACCATCTAGTTCCTCTGAAGATCACATGGTATGCTAGTCCCTTAGACTAATTGTTTCCATGTGTCTTTGGTTTTCTTCATTCTTCTTTGCTCCAGACAAGGAGAAACCCATTGTTGCATCTAGATGGCTGCTTGCCAGCTTTTAAGACCCCAGTTGCTTCTCATCAAAATAAGATGTAGAACAATGTTTTTGTGTAGTATATTATGCCAGTAGAGCTTGATGTCCCCTGAAATCATGGTCCTGAGCCCACAGGTCCATCTACTCACTCCCTCAGGATAGGCTGGCTTTCTTTTAGAAATTTAACATTGTTTTAGCTGATGAAGACTATCTACTGCTTATTCCAAGGGGCTAAGAAGGAGTTATTTGTGGTGAGGACTGCCCGGGATGGTTGTGTGTCACTGGTCTCTACAGCTCAGCATGATTATTTGGAGAGGACTCTAAGGCCACACTGGACCCAGGCCACTAGGAGACACTTGTGATTGTTCCATTTCTTCAAGGAACTTAGGCAGTGTGCGCCTGACCCAAGACTGATCCAGAACCCCAGAGGCAGCCTAGGACTCTGAAGCTGCTGAATGTAGAACCAGGGCTAATTGGTTTTAGTTTTGGTTGGAGACCATTTTCGTCATCCTCCCAAAAACGTTTTAAGTAAAAGAGACCCAATCAAAGGCCTCACAACATCCTGCTTGGAGAAGAGCAGTTGATGTTATTTGGGAATGCAGACCAGTGCTTCAGGCCCAGAAAACTCGTCCAGCTGGAAGTGACACTGCCCTGGGCCCTTTCTTGTTTTGGAAAGGAAGGCTCAGAGGAAACCAGGTATCAAGTCTGGAATGGAGACCCCAGAACAAAGACACAGCAGGGGCCCTTGCAGGGCTGGAGGGATGGCCTGTTTGGGGGTGGAGGTGTTCACCTGAGGACAGGCAGTGAGTGAGTGGTGGATTTGCACCATCACTTGCAAGAACAGTCATAGTGCCTTTCAGCTGGCTTCCTATGAAAACGGCCTATTGCCTACGGAGCTCTGCTGTCCACTGTCCCCATCCGGTCTCCAAGGGAAGCCCTTCCTCTCCCAGCTGCTGCCTAATCCACAGGAAGAGCTTTCCTGTGTCATGCCTAGAAAAGGGAGAAGGGGAGACTCTAAGACAGATTAATTTAAGAGCATGGATGGGACTGATTATGTCTATCCACCCAAGCCCACCCCAA
>NW_006921714.1:2090524-2164944 GCF_000298275.1 Orycteropus afer afer | reverse complement strand
AAAAATTACAATTGAATAACCATCAAAAAACTAAAAGCACATGGACAAAAAATGCACCATGTAATCACACAGGAACAGTAAACTAAAAAAGAAAAAGCAGAGAAAAGAAGAAGAAAACCTGCAATATCTGGGGATAGGGCACTAAGAGAAAAAAGGTAGAGAAGAAGAATAATGAAGAAAAAAATGGGAAAAATGAAAAAAGAAAAGAAAAAAAAAAAAAACAAGGAAAGGGGTTAACCATGAGGGAAAAAAGAAAAAAAATTTTTTTTTTTACCAGGAACTGAGAAAAGGAAAAAAAAAAAAAGGTATAAACTAGGACCTGGGAGGGGAAGAATAATAAAAAAGACAAAAGTATTAATAATAGTAGTAGTTTTAAAGCAGACAAATACAAGCAAACTAAACATCAGAAAAAAGAAAGAGAAAAAGAAGAAATAATAAAAAATTTAAAAAAAAATCAGCGGAGGACAGGGCAGGGCACCCAGGCTCTGTCTGAGCACACAGACTGGGATGGGTTCCTATGGGCCCAGAAGTTGGATGGGAGTGGGGGGTGGCCGCTCCTCCATTCACCAAGCGGTTGTGGGGTATAAGAGTAACAAGAAGAATGTCACACCTTTTCAGTCATGCAGGTCTGGAGAGTCCTTGGGGTTACTGGAAAGCAGAACCTCTTCTTAAGCCCCTGGAATCTGGTAGAACACTGTCTCTTTAGGTTGTCTCTAGCTGCTGGTTACATGTTGATTTGGTTTGTCTTGGTTTTATGGTTTAATATTTTGAAAAGGTGAAGCTGGTGTATTTTATTTTATTATTGATTCAGGTATGTTGGATCACTCTGCTGTTTTCTTTGTGATGGTGGAATCACTGTGTGGAATGTGAATATGTGTTTCTGTTTGTTGTAAAGAGGGTTTAGAGTTTGAAGCAGGAGGTTTTATGGTAATTGGCTGAATGTGGTTTCTTCTGTTGAATGAGTGAAGTTATTGGCAGAGAAGGTGGAAGCAGAAGAAAAAGGAAAGCCTGGTGTTGCTAGGGTCGGTTTCTAGGGCTTTGCACAGGCTGTTGTTGATGATGTAGTTATTTACAAGACCGCGGCTCAATCTCAGGAAAGATTCCTGTTGTTAGGGAGTCGCCACTTTCTGCCAGGCTCAAGCACACTCAAAGACCCACTTCTGAGGCCCCTCGGCGCCAAAAAACCAATCCAAGGCAAATTCCTGGAACTGCACTCAGCCGCAGCTTCCTCTCTCTCGCCGCCCCATCTGCCCGCAGTGCTGGTGCAATCCCCCCAGACCGCTAATGGCTCAGGAGTTTGTCTGTGATACCACCCACCTGCAGCGCCAAAGATGTGCCCGATTTCATCTGTGCTGGAGTCAGGAGAGTACCTGCTAGTAAACTGTGATCCCAATATCAGTGACAAAGATAAGCACAATGTCTCCCAGGCTGACCCAAGCCCACTCAGTGACCCACTGAGAGGGGAGCGAGCTCACCCTCCTGGAGCACCAGTGAGCTCTCCATTTGAGTTTCAGTGGTACTGCGTGCACTCGTTTGTACTTAGGTCACCCAAGTTACCAATAAAATCAGGTGCTGAAGGCAGATCCTTGGGGCTGTTTGCTGGGATGTTGGTGTGGTCACTGGTATGCTGATATAGGATGTCTTCTTTCTCGGCTCACGGGGATCTCAGGTGGCCGCCCTCACCTGCCAGTCAGTGACTGCCCCAGGGAAGTTTCCAGTGGCTTCTCTCAGCTGCCCATCTGTCCTCTGCCAGGTAGATCTTTCTTAAGTAATCTCCCTGTGCCTTTCCTCTAATTCTGCTCTTCTGTGTTTGGTGCATTCTGATTCAGTGAGCTGTTCAGAGCACCAAAATTCCTAATTCAAACTGCTGTACCTAGTTTTTCAAGCACTTAGATGCTAGAGGGAAATAGCATGGTGCTTACTGACGAGATTCCATTTTGAATTCCTCCACACCTCTTGTTAACAAAATGTCTTCTTTCCTTTAAAAATGGCTCTATGCGAAGTTTCAGGGTCCTTAATGAAAGATGTTGAACTTGAGTGACAAGAGGTCTGGCCCTTCAGACTGTTTTGGGAGCCCATTTGAGATGTTGCAGAAGTTAGTCTTCTGAAGCCCCTCCAATGGAGCATGTATGGAGGCTCATAGATGCTTGGAGCTAAACGGAGACTCAGCCCACCCATTCTGTGCAAGCATGTCCACACCAGCATCCTCGGTTCCTAGAGCACCTGCCCTGGTAGTGTCGCTGCTTCCCTGGAGAGACAGCCCTTCCTTACGGAGACCCTCTGTACCCCAAGCTAATCTACCTTCCAGAGCCTACTACCCATAGTTCTGGGCTGGACAGCCCCAAACCACGTACCTTGTAGTTGTAACCATCCAGCTCAAACAAATGGATCGAGTACACTGACATCAGGGAGAACATGTCTGCCTTATTCTGAATCAAAACCATTTGACCTCTGCTTCATGACATAACAGATGTGAGGCTGGCAGGAGGCATGTTCACACTGAAGTTCAGTGACATTGGAAACCATGAGGGAGTCAGCTCTCTGACCCAAACACATCCAGAGATTCTCTAGGGGGCAATGGGACTGAACCTAGCAGCCGGACGCCATCAGCAGGTTTCCCCTTCCTGGAGGCTCTCCATCCATTCATTCCACAGCTGCTTGTTAGAGAGCCCTTCTGTCCACCAAGAGCTGCATCAGCCTCTGGGGACCCAAGGACAGAGAAAGCATGGTCCCTGCCTCCACACAGCTCACAGTCAGAGGCGGAGGCAGAGTTACAGTGGAGGGTGGGAAATAAAGAGCCTGTTGCCACCACCCTCGTCTTCTCGAGCAGGGCTCTCTACTTTAGCTCTTCAGCCCAGGCCTCCTTCACTCAGCTGAAATGAGCCCAGAAAACCAAACTGAACTGAACTCTTCATGCTATACTAAGTGGGAACATACAGGCGGTAAAGACAGGGCACGGAACACGAAATGGGCCGGGATCTGCAGGAGCAGGTTTCTGGTGCAGGAACATAGTCCCATTTGATCTCAGAGAGAGACACATCACCACCTCTGGCCCCAGTGTGTTGGACCAGCTTTCCAGCAGCCTGCCAGGTCCTTCCTTCCTGGCTCCCTTCCTGACTCTGAGTGGAAGATGCCTTTGCATTCACTTCCATGTGGGAGCCAAGCCCCTGGGAACCTTGATGTTTCGGTGGCAAACACAAGCAGAGCTTCCTGCTCTGAGGAGCCACGCGTGGTCACGTTGGGACTTTATGTTACAGAACTTCATGGGTCCCCTTGAGACCATGTCACATGCTGGCTGGGGCCCTCTCCCTTCTAGATCTTGGTGATTATAGAGTTTCCCTCCTGGCATCTGTGTTGTCCACTGAAATGGGCCCAAATGCCTCAGCTCTTCAGCTTGGGCATCCATCCTCAGACCTATGTGTGGACAGCAGGACCTTGGAGCCACATCAGAAATAAAGAATGAAGTAATACAAGGAAATCCTTTAGAAAGTTGGCCCTATGGGAGAGGCGGGTCAGCAGGAGAGCAGAGTAAGCCTGGCATTTGCTTTCTGTTCACCGTTCCTCCATCTGAGAAATGACCTGGCTCGGTTCTATAATGTGCTGTAACAGCAGAACCGCAGATGGATAGCTTTAGCAAACAGAAGTCCATTTTCTCACAGGTCAGGAAGCTAGAAGTCCAAATTCTGGACCCGGCTTTAGGGGCAGCCTCGCTCTCGGTGCTCTCTGGGGACAGGCCCTTGTCTCTTCCGCTTCTGCCCCTGGCTTCCTTGGCGACCTCTGTGGCATGGCATCTTTCTTCCATCTGAGGGTCCCTGCTTCTGTGCCTGGGCTGCTCAAAAGTGATTGACACCATACACTGATAGGGCCTCACTGACAGAACCAAGGAAAGCGCCCCCAATGGGATCCACAAGGGTAGGGATTCGGGTTTACAACACGTATTTTGGGGGCACACAATTCAATGCATAACATGACCAAATGGGTCTATGGTTCAGAGAGACTAGAATGTTCTTTTAACAGCCAGAATGGTTTGATGGGAAGACTTGCTTTCAAGTCTTTCCTGTTCACGCATTTCCTTACCAGATGGCCAGTTGGTGCTTCCTGTACAAAAGGCACCTGCTCACCAGCTCGCCTACCAGCAACCAGCTCATCTGCCTGCGGGCCTGTTCTCTGCCTTCTTCTTACTCTGATCACTCAGCCCCTGCCTCCTGAAGGCAGAGAGCGGTCAGTAAATGGCTTTGGACTGTTCATGTGGATTCTCTGTTACTTTATTTAAAAAGAAAATAACCCAGTTGTTCTCTAGTCGATTCCTGCTCAAGGCGGCCCCATGTGTGTGTCAGAGTAGAAATGTGCTCAGTAGGATTCTCAGTGGCTGATACTTTTCAAAAGTAGATCACCAGGCCTTTCTTCCGAGATGCCTCTGAGTGGACTCAAACCCCCAACCTTTCCGTTCGCAGCCAGGCACGTTCGCCACTTGCCCCGCCCTGGGACAGCCTGTTTGAGCACAGCATTAAACGAAGGGACTCCTTTCACAAACATGTCAGACTCAGGAACTAGGGAAGTCTTTTGAAACGCTGGCCATGTGCTTTGCAGGTGTAAGGAGTTCAGTCTGTCCAAGTTATTTCCGGTTTGGGTGCCGGCTCCTGGGCACCAGTCAGAGTGGAGAGACTGATAGATGAAGCAGGAGCAAAAATGAGCCACAGCAGGGTTTCTTGAGGTGATTTATTTCAGCTACATATGTCCCTTGTTTGTTTGTTCTAAAAATACTACTAGAAGGAGGGGGAGGTATTCCAGATTGTTGACACTTTGAACTGAAAGGAGAGGCAGAATGTAACTGATATGGGATCTGACAGGCGTCCTGCCTGACATGTAGAGGAGGCAGGAACAGGGTATCAAGAGGCGTAACCAAGTCATCAGAGACGGCCTCTCTTACATGCAGCCTCCAACCAAGGCTCAGGGCTGCTCACTGAGCTTGTACGATGGAGCGTCTGCCCCTGACACTTGGACGGTGAGAAACTTTGTTTTGCTACATAAGTGTGTCCTCGATTTCCTCCGGAATACACAAAGCTTGCCGTCTGAGCGATAATAAAGCCCTCACTGTCACGACCATGAATCCAAAGTGGGGGAGATGGTGGGTGACCTCCGAGATGTGCCAGCACATTGAGGGTCATCTTCTCCTTGAGCAACCTCGGGCATTAAGAGTGGTCAGGTCTCCTTCCTCCCAGGGCGGTTAAATAACTCCCAGACACAGGGCTACCTGTATGACACCTGGGTTGGAACCCACCAGCCGCTCTGCAGGGGAAAGACCTAGCAATGTGCCCCATAAAGATCACAGCCTGGGAAAGGCAATGGGGCAGTTCTGCCCTGTCATACAGGTCACTGAGTCAGCTTGATGGTACCCAACACCAGCACCAACCTTTACGGAAACAGATCCCCATGTGTTTCTCTCAGGGAGTGTCTGGGTGGGTTCAAACTATCAACCTTTCTGTTAGCAGCCCAGCACTTAACTGCTGTGCCACCAGGGCTCCTTAAAGATTATAGCCAAGGAACCCACCAGGGCAGTTCTGCTCTGGCCCTTGGGGTCACTCTGAGTTGAATCGACTGATGGCTGCACAGCAATAGCAGGGGTGCAGGCACAATTCTGAGCACTCCCCGGAGCCTTGAACCCAGCTCTTCTTTCCCTGCCTGGTTCTAGAAGACCAGAATTTCTCAGCCCTGAAAAGGAACCACCATGGTTGTTGCTGTTACATGCGTTGAGTCGGCTCTGACTCACAGTGACCCTAAACCCCGTATACAACAATACAAAACACTTGTGGGTCTTTTTTATTTTTTCTCTCTGAGCTTCCACTTTACAAAACATGATGGCCCTCCTGATAACACATCCAAAGAACCTGCAGTGCAATGAATTACTTAATATGGCCCTTCCAGCCATGGTCTTTGTGACTCCCACCACTAGATGACTAGGTGGGACTATTCAAATGTGAAGTGCTTATAACCCACCAAAGGGATTGGATAGCTTATTAATAGTGTAAATAATGCACATAGCACCCTTGTGGGAATGGGACCATGGAAATAAGGTGGACTTACCCCCCCCCCCCAATGTTGAGATTGATCAGTTTGCCATTCTGCTAGGCTTTCCTAAGCCATCCCAGAGGTGGAAACAGGGATCTCACTGCCATCAAGAACGAAGAGCCAGGAGTAGAGCAGGCTGACATCCCAAAGGACCTGAGATCCCTGCACTGAACTTCTTCAATCCAGGAGCGAGAGAGAAAGGGAAGGACGCAGGGAGGGAGGGAGAGAGAAGGAAGAGGAGAGGAGAGCCGTAACACTGCTGAGATGGCAAGAGAAACTGTGGCAGCAGAGGCAGAAGAACCAAGAGATGGGCATGAGACAGAGCAGTGGGCTTCCTGGCCCACAGAACAAGAAAGCTGAGTGTCTTTGGGCTGGAGGTTTACTGGCAGAGCGGGGTGCCTCCCTGGGCACCGATCAGCAGAGCTGAAAGAAGTTAGGAACACTTGCCCAAGCAGAGCAGAGGCCAGGCAGAGGGGACGAGGGCCAAAGAGAGATGTTGCCTATGGACATGGCTGAAGGGAGGCTGTCCTGATCAAAGAATTGTGTCCAGAGTGTTCCTGAACCTGAATTGTACCCTGTGACTTCCCTAATAAAACTGATAACCATGAGTATTGTCTGTAAGTGATGTGTGGCCATTGCAGCGAATTATCAAACCCAGCAGAGAAGTAGAGAGTGCCGTGACAGGGACGGTTAGTGTCAGAGTTGGTGGAAAGGTTGGAAGGTGGTGGCATATCCAACCGCTGCCTCATAGGAATCAGCCTCAGGCTGTTGGTGTTGATGTTGATCCTTGTTGCCCGCTTTGCAAGGTTGGAAAGCGTCGCACAGTGCCACCCTCATGCCCTGCTGGCAGTTTGAGAGACGGACTTTCACTATCCTTGCATTCTGTCCAGCATTCTGGCTGGACTTCTTCCAGGACAGAACTAACTGTTCATTCTTCTGGCAGTCCATGGTATATTCAGTTTTCTTTGCCAACACCATAATTCAAAAGCATTAATTTTTCTTCAGTCTTTCTTAATCATTGTCCAGCTTTCACATACATATGAAGCAATTGAAAATACCATGGCATAAGTCAGGTGCACCTTAGTCCTCAAGGTGACATTTTTATGACATTTTTACCTTTGAACGCTTTAAAGAGGTTTTTTGCAGCAGATTTGCCCAATGCTGTTGCATGTCTTTTGATTTTCTCCATTTAGCACGATGTTGCTTACTGGTCCAGTTGTGAGGATTTTTGTTTTCTTACCCATACTGAAGGCTGTAGTCTTTGATCTTCATTGATAGTGGAACAATTCTCAGTGCTCTGGAGACTGCAGGAGGTGCCCATTACGTGAGCAACAGACAGCGTGAATGGGGCCGTTTGGGCTGATGCACTGTGGCCGCCCTAGCAGGCCCTCACCGGAGGCCTGCGTGGAAGACTTGGACAGGGTTAGAGCACAGCCATTAGACCCAGGAGAATTCCTCCAGATTCAGCGCCACAGGTCAGGGTGCCCCTCAGACATCAATCTGAAAACCAAAGCTACTGCCATCAAGTCGATTCCAACTCATAGCGACCCTATAGGACAAAGTAGAATTGCTCCATATGGTTTCCAAAGCTGTAGATAGATCTATGTGGACACAGAGTGCCACATCTTTCCCCCATGGAGTGGCTGGTGCATTTGAATTGCCAACCTTTTGGTTCTCATTTGAGTGCTTTAACCGCTGTGCCAGCTGAGTTCCTTCCTCATACATAAGCTTAATGTAAATGGTTCTTCAGAATTCCCACTGAAGTTAGGAGGGGAAAAAAAAATCCTATATGCTCCCCAACTTCTTATTGGACTGAAATCAACATAAGAAAGAGTTCTCTAGAGCAGGGGCTGTGGGAACGCTTTTCCCTGGAGGTCTTTAAAAAAGGAAAGAAAAGGAGTCAGACCACTATAGATTAGGGTGGGGAGTGTGGTGGTTATGTTGTGTGTCAACTTGGCTGGGCCTGGTTGAGTGACTGGGCAGCTGGTGGTAGTTATTCCCTTGATGAACCTGGCAATCAACTCCATGGTGGGATCTACCTCAAGCAACTGAGTAGCTGCCTTGGGGATGTGGTCTGCTTCCTGCATATAAGGAGCAGCCTTGGGGATAATCTCTAGCCTATGGCATGCTTGGACCCTGCTTGTAGCCATGTTATTGTTCAGCAGCCTGCTATGCTTTGCTGACCTTGGGACTTTCAATGGACTTGAATTAATGGCCTGCCATGTGGTTTGGTAACATAGGGACTGTGCCATTTTAACTTGTCAACCTTGGGCTTGTCATTCTCAGCAGCCAGCAGCTGTCTGAGTGAAGAAAACCTCTAGCTTCAGTGGGCCGGGAGCAGGAGGCAGAGCTGAAGCCCAAGGTTGAGGGGCTTTCACCCAGCCCCTATAGCCTGGCACTCTGAACTTAGACTTAAAGCCTCCAAACTTTAAGAAAATAAACTTGTTTGTTAAGGCCATCCCGTTTGTGGTATATATCTCTGTCAGAGCAGCAGTAGGGAACCAGAACAGGGAGTTACCTGCTGGAGCAGTGCTTCTCAGATTTCATCTGCACTCGAGCCACCTGGGAATGTTGTTACCTGCAGGTTCGTATTCCAGAGGCCTGGGGCAGGTGGGGTGGCTGCTTTCTCTCCCACAAGCTCCCGGGGGATCCTGTTCTTGACCACACTCAGTACTAGGCAGGAGAGGGCCTCTCAAGACCTTTTCCAGTTTTGGATTAACTGGAAAATCTAAATTGTTCCTTCTGAGCCAGTGAGCAGCAGGTCAGCCAGCTGCTGTGTGAAGCTGTACACGTCCTGTGTGACAGCTGAGGGCCAGCTCATTCATTCAGGCGCCACTTGTGAGGCCCGTACAGTGTTTTGACATCTTGGAAAGTCACATGCAGCCCTTCCAGCTGAGGGCCTGCCGGGCACTTTGAGGTCTCTCAGCTCCGGGGCCTGCACAGTTATAAACCAGCATTGTTGGCTGGCTCACCCGGTAGCTGTCAGAGACCAGCCATGAGACTGATTTTCAGTGATGGGGCAACTCAGAGAACAGCACCTTCTGGGACCAGGCTGCTTTAGAGACCCAGAGCCATGGTGCCAAGGCCAGCACACAGTAGGCCATCACCCAGGTGGGTCCCCAGGAATTGAGGTGGATTTCCTACAGGCCTCATGGGCCCAGAGTGAGCCCCTGACTCCCCTCTGCAGGACGGCTGACATCAGGCCTCTCCTGGTGAGCAGTGATGGCCACACATGTCTGCTCCTCGCTCATTCTCTTTCCCACTCTGTGCCCAGCTGACTCATCTCACTTTACGTTTCCATCTCTCATCTCTAGTCACCACGTGGTTCCACCACATCTCTTCTGGTTTCTCTTGCCATTCTGATCTGTTGACTGCCTAACCATCCTCTCAGTGTCAAAGTTCAGTCCAACACATTCTACCCCTCTCCACCCCCACTTCGGTCTCATCTACTGTTTTCTTTACCTGGTGACAGATACTCTCCTTTGGGTGTTTGGCAGCAGCTGTACTCCAGCTCTCAAGACAGCACTCCCTGGAAGCCGGGAGATGGAGATGGGTACCCAGGCCCCAGGCCATGACCCTACTTGGGTAGATACTGTGTGCTTCCCTGCACAGCTGTGTGGCACCCCTGCCTACCTCCAGGAGAGAAACAGAGCAGCCTCTGCATGCCAAGCCCAAGAGCTCTAACCACAGATCAGCACAAGATACCAAACGTTCGTGGTTGTCGTGACGTTAGTGCTAGTCAGCTGCCATGGGTGCCGCATTCACAGATCAGCTCATTAGTGACAGTTTTGTGTATTAATATGCACATTTTTTCCATGGATGCACCTAATGAGTGCATTTCTCATACTGCCAAATGAGACAGGAGGGAATTACGACTGTATGAATGTCAGGGGTTCAAACCCATCAGCCGCTTCGGGGGAAAAAGATGGAGCAGTCCGCTTCTATAAAGATGCACAGCCATGGAAACCCTAGGGGGCAGTTCTACTCTGTCCTGTAGGGTGGCTGTGAGTTGGAATCGACTTGACTACACACAGCATGACTGTAGTATTTCTTAAACTTTTCTAATTTTCACAGCGAGCTCTTCAGCAGGGAGCTTTGTGAGGCAAATTGAATTCCAGCGTTTAGAAATGTCTACCTTTTTAGCCAGGTGGTGGTGGTTCGGTGGTAGGATTTCCTCCTTCCATGCAGGAGACCCAGGTTCGAGGCCCAGCCAGTGCGCCTCAGGGGCAGCCCCTGCCCTTCTGTCAGCGGAGTCATCTGCGTTGCCATGACGCTGAACAGGCTTCAGGGAGCTTCCAAACTAACAGAGACTAGGTAGAGAGGACTGGCGAGGTATTTCTGAAAGTCGATCAACAAAAACCCTATGGATCACAGGGGTCTGAGGCACAGCCAACCACGGGGAAGGTGGAGGACGGGGCAGCACTCTGTTTGGCTGCGCATGGGTCACCATGAGTTGGGAGCTGGCTTGACCATAGCTAACATTGCCGACCCTTGAGCTCTACTAGGCCCCACCTCCTTGAATCCCAGATGCCAGCCACCATCCCGTGAGCTTACCGTGGATGCTCACACCTCCCTGCTTATTCTCCCGGCGTTCTGAACATCAGAAAGGGACATTTCCATAGTTGGGGTGGAAGGGGCGCTGGGAGAGTTCCAGAGTCTATCTCCTTCCGTTTGTGCTGCCAAAGGACTTTGCCCGTATGTTTGTGTTTATCACATGTCCTGTGTATACAGCACGAGACTGTGAGTTTTTGCCTTCTGTGCCTCATGCATGCAATACTCTTATGGCCGAGGTTAAAGTATTTTTTGTAATCTCTCTACTCATCCTACATTTACATCCCCTATGCGCCGGCTAAGCTAGAGCGATGGGCTAGAGATGAGTGCCTGGGTAGGGGGTTTCCAGGGCTAAGAAAGACATGAGGCATTACACCTGGACCTGAGAAGATGCCACTGTGGGAAGTTCCCTGAGGTGAGCACAGAAGGCACACCCCACATGCCCCAGGGCGTCACCAGGGCCGTCATGCCTGCTTTCTGAATTCTACACGACACCAAATTTAGTTATTATCTCAAGTGACCCTTGGATTATTTTACCCATTGCAGAAATGAGGAAAATATTATTTCTGTGAGTTGTAATGAAAAGTAAGACATCAATTAACTAGTGCCTTCAAATGGCTAGAATTTTATATGCACCACATTTTTGGGTGAAAGAAGCCACAAAAGTACCTACAAAGGTGGTCATTTTTCAAAGAACCATCTATGATACTTCCTGGTAGCCATACCCCAGCAGCTGCCGCCCCTGCGTCTCGTGCAGTCCTACCCAACTTTCAGGGCCATAGTCTGTCCCTAAATCAGAAATCCTGGTTTGTATTGATAGTTAGGTCTTCTCCTAATAGTTGGACAATTCTTTGAGGGCAAGGGGCTATAATTTACACCACTCTGTATTCGACACAGCATCCAGCACAGATCTCTACACACGGTGGAGTTTGGTTTGTTGTTGTTGTTGTTGTTACGAGGTGCCTTCAAGTCAATTCTGACTCGTAGCAACCCATGTGATGGAGTAGAGCTGCCTGGTGGCATTTCCTAGGGGAGCTCTGGTAGCATAGTGGCTAAGACACTTGCCTGCTAACCAGACGGCTGGTGGTTCAAACCCACCAGCCACTCCTCGGAAGGAAGGCTGGGCAATCCTACTTCCGTAGTGATACTGCCTCGGAAATCCAAGGAGGGGTCGCTATGAGTCGGGGCCGACTTGACGGCACATAACAACAACAACAACAACAAATCATTACGGGAGCACACATCACCAAGTCTTTTTCTTCCAAGGAGCTGTTGGTGGGTTCGAGCTGCTGACCTTTTTTTTGATTAACAACCAAGTGTTTAACCATTGCAGCACAGAGCTCCTTTTAAATATTGAGCGATGGATTCGTGCCGCTGTTATAGTTAGAATGTTTTAAGTCATTCTCTGTTCCATGTTCAGTGCTTTGGAATCAGAGAGATTTGGGATTTGGCCTTAAACTTCTGAATACCCGTCAGTGGCTACATAAACTTGGGCAGACTACTTAATCACAACCTTACTCACAGAGTTATTGTAAGAATCAGTGATTAAATATTCAAATGTCTGGCAGCTGCTGTTATTATTGTTATTATTTCAGTTCCCTTGAGAGCAGGCGCTTGCTGCCTGTGGCTTGTTCTCCCACACTTGTGAGCCCTCGTGTTTTCTGTGATTGCGTTGTGATTTGAGGCTAGCTTCCATGAGGGAGTGCTACTTGACCTTGAAAGGGGTGGAGAAGGTGTTCATGATGTGACAACACGTGCAAACACTGAGAGGCCTGAAGGAGGGGAGCTGCTCATGGCTGGAGTGGTGGATGTCCACGGAGGGCAGTGGGCAGACCAAGCTCAGCCTGTGGGCAGGAGCCAGATCATGGAAGACACTGTATGTGATGACGAGTTTGGGTTTTATCCTGTGGGTGAAATGGAAGCATGGTTGTCAGTGATGTAGTCAGATTGGTATTTTAGTAACATTCTTCTAAGCACATGATTCTGTTCTTCATTAATTTGCTATATGTTTTCAGAGATTCTCTGAACTTTTTTTTTCAATGATTTTTTTGTTGTTGTTTTTAACAATTAGGTTAGCACACTTTGAACCAGTGTTGTTAGGTGCCGTCCAGTGGGTGACCTCATACACAACAGAATGAAACATTGCCTGGTCCTGTGCCAACCTCACAACCATTGCTGTGTTGGAGACTATTGTTGCAGCATTGTGTCAGTCATCTCGTTGAGGGTCTTCCTCTTTTTCACTGACCCTCTACTTTACCAAGCACGATGTCCTTCCCCAGGGGCTGAGGGACTTGTATGTACCACCTGGTAGGTAATATATAAGACGAAATCTCTCCATCCTCACTTCTAAGGAGCATTCTGGCTGTACTGCTTCCAAGACAGAATTGTTGGTTCTTCTGACAGTCCATGGTGTACTCAATATTCTTTGCCAACACCATAATTCAAAGACATCAATTCTTCCTTATTCATTGTCCATTTTCCACATGCATATGTAGGGGATGGGAAAAGACCATTTCCCCAGCATGAGGCTTCTTCACAGACTGCTGGAGAAACATCTTAATCCATTTGTGGCTGGACTTGGGTGGTGTGGCCAGCAAGCTCTCTCATCTCGGCCTTCTCCTCCACTGTCTTGACAAAGTTGAAAGTTACATATATTGAAATGTATTAAAGGCCATCTGATCCCAATTTTTCTCATAACTGGATTTTTGCCCCCAGGTTTCCTCCATAGATTGAATCCATAACATCTTTGGACATTGACTACAGAAAATTAATACTAATCACTGTCTGTGTACTCTCCATTTCTCTGCTAAGGTAACATACACCCAGCCAGATGTTTTCGAACAGTCTTGAAATGTGTGATCAGGGTTTGGCAAACATGATGACAAGTATCACTTGTTCTGTTTTCTGCCATGTAAACAAGCTGAAGTTTGGGGAATGATGATAAGAGGCACCATGTCTTGGAGGCAGCTCCTGCTTTCACTCTGCAATCGAAGGAGGGTCTAAGTCCAGCTGGCCAGGTCTTTCTGCCCATCGTTTTGGGAATACTTGTACCGTGGCTGCGAGGCTGGTGGTTTGTGGCCCACGCTGGGGCCTCCCGCTCCCTCTTCCTGCCTGTCTCTCTTTCATGCTGTTCCCCTGCTTCACTTCCAGGTGTCTTTTCCATCATTTGTGCTCGGCAGTTCCACTATTGTTCTTCCTGTCTGGCTCTCTGAAATCCAGCCCACACCTTTTCAACGGCATATCCTGAGTCAAGTGTTTGAAAGCTGTTATTTCATGTTAATTAGAAGTTCTTTTTCCAGGCAAGAGGCCTTGCACAGAACTGTTCCCCCAAGCTGAGGCTTAGAGACGAGCTCTGGCATTTTGTACTTTGGGTACAGTTAAAGGAATCGTGGGTAATTGCTGGCAGAGCCACACTCCTGCCTGCATGCTGGGAGACCTTCCCCACCACCTCCACGGCCCTCCCTGGGCCATGCAAGCTGGAGGATTCATTGTGCCTCCCAGAGACTCAGCATCAGCACTTGGGTGTCCTCCCTGGGCTCACCATGGTTGTAGGTGAAATGTCCCCTGGCCACAAGTGCTTGGTTATCACCTCATCCAGGACAGTCTCTGGGCCCCCAAGTAGGTCTCCACCAAATGCTGACAGGTGATCACTGGTGGCTTCTTCCTTGGTATCATGTCTCCCAGTTGACCCATGTTTGGAGGAGATTCTGCTGGAAAAGCCCTCCCACTGCCTTCTAGACTCGTGAAGACGGCAGCAGGAGGCTGCTTCTTGGCTCCTTACAAACCTCTTGAGACATGGCTGCCATTCCTTAGGTGGTCCTGGAAAAGCTTCAGGGGAATTACCACTTCTTCTTGAGACCTTTCTGGGCAGAAGCCGAGCCCCATTCTCAGGTCTAGCCTCGCTCTTTATCCCCACCTGCTGGTAGATCGGGGACAGCGTCGCTCACATTACCTGGCCTCCCATCCCATCACCCCAGCTGCTGCAGACCCAGACTTGAGGAGGCTGCAGCCTTCACCCCACTACAAGCCACCAGCATCAGGCTTCCAGTGGCCCGTTTGGAAAGAGTGGTTGGTGCTACCCCATCCCTGAGCTTGGGCAGTGATTTGTTAGGACCAGCCTCATGACATCTCACACTGAGGAAAAAGAGACTTTCCTCCTCGAAATATCTTTGAATGAGGGCTTTACATCATGAGAGTCATCATGGAAGGTTATTGATGTCTAAGTTAAATCACTGGAGATATCTTTATAGAGAAGGTACAGAAAGGAGTCAGTGAGCAAATGGTGTTATACTACTTAGTGATCTCACAGCATAAATCAAGACAGTGTGGAGGTGTGGATAGAGAAAGGGAGGGAGAGAGAGAAAAAAAGGGAGAGAGAGGGGGGTAGGGAGGGAGAGAGAGAGATCAGCGTTTTTATTCAAGAAAAAAAAGAAATCACATCTGGAAAACAACCAAAGGTCACTGTCACAATGCTTGGGTTTCCTTATCTGTTGAAGGAAGATAAAGACCAATTACCTAGACAGAATGTTACATGGATCACATAAGATACATGGAAAGTGCCAAACACAAGGCCTGGCATAGTAGGTCTCTAATAAATAGTAATTCCCCCTTTGCTTTTCTTCTTTCTATTATTGTTAACAAGTACCAGCTAATATGATACATACCAAGTAGAGAAGATAAAGGCATAAAAATTGTATCAGTGGAAGACTTACTTGATGAGGTAGGCTTTAGTTTAACTTGGGAAGATTGAAGTCATGGCATATATAGCCATGTTGTTATTGTTATGTGCTGTCGAGTCAGACCTGACTCATAGCAACCCCTCCTTGGGTTTCCGAGGCAGTATCACTACGGAAGTAGGATTGCCCAACCTTCCTTCCGAGGAGTGGCTGGTGGGTTTGAACCGCCAGCCTTCTGGTTAGCAGTCAAGTGCCTTACCAGAGCTCCTATATGCCATAGAGTTAGGAAAGATAAAAAGTGTTTGGCCATTGAGTTGTATTGGAAGGAGGAAAGGATCAATAATATGTGTGGCCCAGAATCGTATTGATGAAGTGAAATAGGAGTGGCCAGTTGGTGGAGGGGCCTGAAAGGGCTAGATAAGGAATTTGGATTTAGTGTTAGAGACGGAAAGGAATCATTATAGTTTCTTGAGCTGGCATGAGAATTTTGAAGATCTTTATAATAGATTGTTAGGGGACATCAGGGGACAGGAAGACCATCAGGAATGTATCTAAACTCATCCTGGGGCCTTCACTTAGATAGTAGTGATTTGCTCAGGAACTGAGAGAGAGGTCTTGAGACATGGCATAGAGACAGTAGAATTTGGGAATGGGATTACTCTCAGGGGCCAAGAAAGAGGTTTCTAAGCCCAGTGCTCAGGTCTGGATAGAGAATGAAAGTATTGGTAGTAAAAAACTATGGCAGATACACCTTGGGCCTGTGGAGTGAGAGGGAGAGGGCCTTACCCAGATGCCAGCTTGCTTGATGCAACTCAGTTCAGGCTTTTGGAGCTCAGCAGTCATTCACCTTCACAGGATAAGAATCATCATGGAAGGTTACCTGTAGATAATTATATTAACTGAGTCACATCTCGTGTAATTTTGTAAATAAATCAAAATTCATTTTTGATGAATGTTTGAAGTTTCACAACAAAATTGCTTTTGTTCCAAAAACTGCTCCTAAATTCTGGTGGCATACTGCCTAAGGCATTTGACTGCTAACCAGAAGGCTGGCAGTTCAAACCCACCAGCCACTCCTTGGAAGGAAGATTGAGCAATCTACTTCCATGGAGATACCACCTCAGAAACCCAAGAAGGGGTCACTGTGAATCGGAACTGACTCGACAGCAGTGAGTTCAGTTTTTTGGGTTTGGTGTCCTGAGTAAAATGACCAATGATTGGTCGTGTTGTACTTAGACTTGCCTTAGTCGTGAGACTTATGCAAAGCCATCTATTGAGCTGGGAGTTTTGGAAACCTTAGCACTGCTTTCACCTTCTTCCCTGGGACTAAACCTTTGGATATCCCCCTTCTGAAATAAGTACAAGACTGGCAGTCCCTGGGCTATGAATGAGATCCATTCCTAATTGTCTTTAAGTCACATTTGTAGGTAAGTTGGAAGAGGTGCTTACAGTTCTTATTTAGCATTACTTTAGTGCATGTAAAAGGAGGTCAGTGGTATATTGGTTAAGGCACTTGGCTGCTAACCAAAAGTTTGGTGGTTCGAACCCACTAGTGGCTCCACAGAAGGAAGATGAGACTGTCAGCGGTCCAAACCCACCAGCCACTCCTCGGAAGGAAGGCTGGGCAATCTACTTCCATAGAGATACTGCCTCAGAAACCCAAGGAGGGGTGCTATGAGTCAGATTCAGCTGGATAGCAGTGAGTTTGGAGGCTTTTTTATGAGTCAGAATCTACTCCAAGGCAGTAAGTTTGGGGTTGTTTATTTATTTTTTTTATTTTTTAGTGCAAGAAGAGGCTCGACGCCTTTTCTATCATTCAAAAGCTACCTGTGCAGCAAGTGAAGGTGACTGTGTTGCAGAATTTGTTGCAACTAGGGGTTGGTTTGGTTCATTTCACTGTAAGGGCAGATTTGCATTTCATTGAAGGGCAAGTAGGAGTTTCCTGTAAGGCAGCCGTTCATCACCCAGGGACTGCCTGCAGTTTCCAGTTCTCAGTCAGACCCCTTTGGTGGGACTCTGGCCTGAGCTGTGTTGTTTTTCCCCTTTGTCTCTCCATCATAGACTACTGTTCTCCAAAGTGAAGTTGGAGTCACTCTGCCGAGGCCCAGACGAGGCACTCCTCACCTGTAAGCACATGTTACAGGTATGGAAATCCTGCTACAACCTAACCAACCCCAGGTAAGAGACTGGCAGCGCCTGTTTTGTGTGGGGTTTGCATGGGCCCCTGTCTATTGGGGCCATCGCAGACTGGCATTTAGCAGGCATGGATTCTGTCACCCCTGGGCACCTCTAGGTCCCCAGGTGGCAGATGGTAGCAGTGGAGTGTTTTTCCAGAACATCCCACTGGCTGATGAAGCTTCCTAATTGGGAGTTCCTTTTGCTCTTGCTGCCATGGCAACACACTGCACTCAGTTCACAATCCGTCTCCATCTGACTTCTCTCTACCAGCCAGTTACTCAACTTCTTTGACAATTTTCATCGCCTTTCTGGTAGTTTATGGAGAGACTAGTCCATTATATAGTTCAGATGGGCTTCTTAACAGTAATGAAAAAAGACCCACAGAGACAACAGACTGCATCCTACTAAACCAAAACCAAACTCACTGCCATGGAGTCTATTCCAACTCATAGCAACTGCCCCCATAGGGTTTCCAAGGCTGTAAATCTTCACGGAAGCAGGCTGACTCTTTCTCCCACAGAGTGGCCGGTGGATTCAAACTGCTGACCTACTGGTTAGCAGCTGAATGCCTTAACCACTGTGCTACCAGAAGGCAAATCTCCATGGACATGGTAAAGTCTCATTTTCAAAAGTTACAATCGTGACTCAGACAAATATAAAAGAAACACGTGGTAAAGAGTTTATTAACTCTTGAGGGAACAAGTAAAATGTTAAGAACTGTTCAAAGAAGACTCTGAAAAACAGATATATATGTAGATAAACCAAACTCACTACCGTCAAGTCGATTCCGACTCATAGCGACCCCTCCTTGGGTTTCCAAGGCGATATCACTACCAAAGTACATTGCCCCATCTTCCTTCAAGATAAATTTGCATAGATGGAAAAATAATATCTCAGAGGGCAATGGTATTGCTTGGGGTTATCTCTTCTGCGAATCAACTGTGCTCTACCAAACACGTGGGCATCGAGTTGATTCTGATTCATAGTGACCCTATAGAACAGAGTAGAATTGCCCCACAGGGTTTCCAAGGCTGTAATCTTTACAGAAACAGACTATGACTATTAGTTTTCTACAGTTAACTTTTGCCCCTTCAGAGATGTATTATCGTGTAGTTGATAAGAAGTTAGTTAGTCAAAGATGCACACCCCAAAAAAATCAGATAATTCCAGAGGTCCGCTAGTCGGCACCCCACCTTCCACTGGTTGTGTTGCCTGGTGCCATTGAGTCTTCTCTGACTCATAAGGACCTGTGTGTAAAGGAACAAAACATTGCCCAGTGCTGTGCCATCTCACAGCGGTAGTATGTGTGAGCCCATGGTTGCAGCCACTGTGTCAGTTCATCTCCTTGAGGTCTTTCTCTGCCCTCTACTTAAGCAAGAATGATGTCCTTCTCTAAGGATTAGTTTTCCTGATCACATGTCCACAGTAAGAGAGACAGAGTCTCACCAGCCTCCCTCCTAAGGAGCATTCCCCTGGAAGATGCCCACTAATCTACCCATTTCCAAATCGTGGACAGTTGTTCTCAATGGCTGTTTGGATTACTAAGTGGGCCCTTCTCTGTGAAAACTCTCTCTCTAAACTCTCACTGCCATGGAGTCGGATCTGACTCATCGTGACCCCTCCTTGGATTTCCAAGGCGGTATCACTACGGAAATAGATTTCCCAGCCTTCCTTCTGAGGAGTCGCTGGTGGATTTGAACCACCAGCCTTCTGGTTAGCAGTCAAATGTCTTAGGCACTACGCTACTAGAGCTCCCTTTCTCTGTTAAAGAAGTAACTTAATGAAAAGGGGCCTAATGATTGTAGTGAATTCCCTCAGCTGCCTGTACCCTCAGAATACTTCCTAAGCTCACAACAGTGTGTGTGGACAGCTCCTGTCCTGCCTACTGCCTATGAGAGTTAGGAGCCTTCAGATGTGAAACTGATTTTTGTAATGAGTTTGCAGATGCTCACTAAGGGGACGAACCGCCCAGCCCAAGAGGAGGCAGGAAGTGGGCCGGCTGCAGTGGGCTGCAGTCTGCAGACCTGGGGTGTGTGAAGGTGGGCTGGGATTGGGGCAGCAGCAAAGTGGATGTGGGGTTCCATAGGAAACTTGGATGAAAGTGGTTGCAGTTAAAAAGAAAATTGTGTTCAAAAGCAGCGCCCAGTGAAGAAGAGGCCCCTGGCCACAGGCACTGCAGGCAGTACAGCTAGAAGGGGAGGGAGCTCAGACTAGAAAGTCACCCCACAGAGCCTTTCCCAGCGCCAGGGAACCACACTGCCCCTTGCAGAGCTCAAGTTGCAAGCCTTAGACGAGAGTCTCCACCCACCACCACCACCTGTAACAAGTCACTCTGCTGCCCTGGGCTCCCATCATCCTCTGGGTGCAATGGTCATTGTGAGACTGGCCACCTCCTTTTCGTGGGCACGCTCTAAAAAGGAAGCTCGTTTTAATTCAAGACAATTCCACTTGTCTAAGTCTGTGAGCAAAAGCAGAAAATGTCCATATTTATCTCCTCCCAAAGCCCCCCACTCCTGGCCTATGCAAAGCAGCAGGACTTTGGGGAGAGTCTTGGTGACATTGCCCAGCTAAGGGGAGATGCAACCCAAACTGGCTGTTCGCACTGGAGCACATTCCTCTGCCTGTAGCCCCTTTAGAGATGAGAAAATAAATCCATCAGCTTTCACGTTGCCAATTTTCCCTCAGTTCTCCACACCTCTCCCACCTCCCCACATTTCCTCCCACTTAGCAACCAAGAATATTGAATGTGAGGAGAAAAAAATAGCAGAATTGGAAAGCTTTTTAAAAATACTTAACCAAATGCCTTGGCTATGCCCATACTTCCTCCGTTTCCTGAAGGAGCTTTGACTCCAGGCTCAGAGTCTGGATGGGGAAGGGGGAGAGGGAGGGCCCACTGGTTGCTCAGACTTGCTCCCTCCTGCTCCTCCCCCAAGCCTTGAAGGAGGGGGCAGTGGATCCAGCAGCCCCGTATTAAGGAGCTTTCTGCTTGTGTTCTTTCAACTTTATTCTCTCTGGGTAACCCTTACCATGGTGGAAATGTTGGCATCTTCCCTGGTATGCTGGGGTAACAAGTGACCCTGGTGATAGAATGAACCCTGAAGAGGGAAGGGCTGTGTCTTGACAAGGGCCAACCCATTTTGCAGTTCTCCAGAGAAGGGCAGCTGAGGGCCCGACAGCCTGGAGTCTACAATCAGGTCATAGAAGGTTCTAGAAAAGGGAAGGATTACAGGAACAAGTCTGTGCAAAGCATCCCTTCAAAATTAAGAAGTGAGAACTGAGCAGAAAGTGTTGTGATAGGAAGCCGTCCTGTGCCTTCCTGGAGCAGGTGGGCACTGACTTTGGGCTCAGGGCACCCTTTGGGGGCATGTACCCTGTGGGGCCTTTGCTCAACCTGAGCAGATTTTCCATCTTCCCCACCCCTCCCCGGTCCATCGCAGTCAGACGGTGAGGCTGTGCGGAGCAGGACGGGACAGGACGGGGGCGGGGAGGGAGTGGCCAAGTTATGACAAGCCCCTGGCTTCGCGTTCCCGCACCTCACGCTCTCCTCCTCATTTTTGCTTGAAGAAAAAGCACACTGTGAGCCTGTCCCTGCACTGAGCCTTAGACAACTTGCAAGTAGCATTCCACCCGCAGTTGGAATGCACTTCTTGCTGTGAGCAAAGTGGTGGGTGGCATTCTCTCGGGGGTGCATTTGGCGAGGTGTTCGTCATTTCAGAAGTCTGGTTTTATTCTTCCTCGGTCTGCGGCTCTGCTTGCAGTTAGGGGGAGAAATCTGTCTCATGTTTTGTCTTCTCTTAGCGAAGCCTAACTCTACCTCAGTTCTTGTGCATACTGACTACCTGGCGACCCTTTGGCCCCTTCAAAGAACAAATTCTGACGGGCACCTCAGCAGAAGGTGCCAGCAGTCCTCTGAGCTGAGTGTCACAGCATCTCAGCACAGCGTGGAGCCTCCTCCGGCCCCGCTCAGAGCTGGGCCACTTCCACCTTTCCTTCAGTCCCTACACTAGCCTTGCAAGATGGCTACTACCATTTCCACTTTATAAAGAAAGGAGATTTACGCTCAAGGAGGATAAATAACTTACCTAAGTTTTCCCAGTTAAATAAGCCGTGGGGCTGCGGTTCTGCCTGTGGTCTAACAACACTCCCTCCACCCCAGCCAGCTGCAGCGCAGGGTTGGCAACCAACGTCTGTTGCTTTATTTTTGTTTTTATTGTTAAGCAGCCGCCCCTGCCTCCTCCTGTCACTGACACCTGGACCTGAGGTTATAGACATGAGTTGACATCTCCAAGTGATTTCTTCCTAAGCCTTATTCCAGTCACTTCCTAAAGTTACCCATTCATTACTCCAGCCTCAGTTGAAACTGACATTCCACTTCCTACTACAGGCATCCCCAGTAACCAGTGTCCTACTGATGTGCTACCCATGGTTATGAACCAACCACTATAAAGCCTATGCTGTTAAAAATTTGAGGTATATACAATAGTTCATACATTGTACATTGTACATACATTTTACTTGCAAAAATGGATGCTGCTTTGCAATGTGCAACCAAACATTATTATTATTATTGCTGTGTTATTATGTTAAAGATGTTTTAGTGTATTTGGAAGTGTTTCTTTCTTTCTTTCCTTTTTAAATTGTGATTTGGGTGAAAGTTTACAGAGAAAATTCACTTCCCATACAGCAAGTTCACACACACGCTGTCTTATGACATTGACTACAATTTACCCCAATGCAACAGCTCCCCTCTCACTTCCTCCCAATAGTTACCTCTTCCCTGTGTCCATCCCTCCATGCACTCCTGCCCCCTGAGCTGTCTCCCTGTGCATAAAAAGCCCTTCTTTCTCCCATGCTTGTTCTCTCCAAGGAGCGTATCTACCTCAAGTAAATGTTCAACTCACATGCCTGTCTTTTGTTTGGCTGGAAGCCACAGGTGTGGGTTCAATTCCAGACCTGAAGGGCAGCTAGGGACCATAGTCTCAGTGGTTCCACCAGGCTCTATCAGACCAGCAAACCTAGTCCCTCTTTTTTTTTTTCCAAATGATTCTGAGTTTTGTTCCACATTGTTCTCCCTCTCTATCTGGGATGTCCTACATAGATCCCCCTCCAAGTGGTTGACAGTGGTAGCCGGGCACCATCTAGTTCTTTTGGTCTCATAGTTGTATAGGCTGAGGATCGCATGGTGTACCAGTCATGAGGACTAATTCTTTCCACGAATCTTTGTTTTTCTTCATTCTTCTTTGCTCTGGATAAGGAGAGACCCATCATTGCATCTAGATAGCTGCTTGCAAGCTTTCAAGATCCCAGTCGCTACTCACCAAAGTAGGAGGTGGAACAATATTTTGTGTAGTATGTTATGCCAATTGATCTTGATGTCCCCTGTGACTATGGTCCTGAGCCCACAGATTCAACTACTTCTCCCTCTGGGTAGCTGGCTGTGACCAAGAAGTGTGGAAGTGTTTCTTTAATGTTTCTTATGCATAGAAAGGTACACTATGGACTATATACTATGAAAAACATTCGACTAACTAGATATATAATTAGATAATAATTATAATTAGATATAAACCATAGCTAACTGTTCAGACTTACATATAAATTCAACTTAAAAACAGACTTAGAAACAGAACTCAATCTGAGGACAGCCTGTGATAGACACCAGAGTTTTGGTGCAACTCTTTTTCTTCTTTTTTTTAACAAGGAATTCTCTCATCCCGTTTTCAGAGTTGCATCTGGCAGTGTCGTGTTATATCACACCCATTACTAATGAGAAAATTGAGGCTCCAGGGTGTTGGGAACTTGGCTTGTCATCCAGGCCTCTGAGGCCTGGAGACAAAGAGAAGCCCCTCTCCCATGTGCCCGTGACTTCCTCTCCCTGCTCTGGGTTTCATCCCCGGCCCCTCGCCCACATCCATGTTTTTTGTGCCAGCTCTTCCAGGAGCTGAGAGGAGGTAAACCTCCATCAGGAATTCCAGGGCTTCAACCCCTAGTCTGCCACCACCTGACCTCTTGTGTTAGCCTGCGTGTGGCTATGGAAGATGAAGGATTTCCAAGAGAAGTTTCCAATTTCCAGTAGAACTTCAGCTGCCATTAGAGTTTACTGTCAATGCCCATTCCTTGTGGGGAACAGAAATGCCTAGATGTGCGATGTCTACAGCGTACGAGCCTGGGTCAGGGCTTGCTTCCAGAGATCTCTCCCTAAACCTTCCACCAGCACCACTGACCCGGAATGGTTTTCCTTCCTTCCCTGTTGTCTTCCTTGAGAGGTGCTTCTGGCAGCCTTAGGACCAGGCTGGGAAGAGGTGAGGAAACTGGGCTGAGAAAGATCACGGATGTGAGATGCCCACAACGTGACGTCCCACAGAGCAAGGGGAAAGCAACTTCTAGGCTTGCTTTAGAGAGACTGACGTGAGTGAGCCAGTTAAGGACGCTCGAGGTTGGCCAAGGCCTGCCCTTGCCTCTTCTCCCACATTTTATGGGTCCTGGGAAAGGCAACTCTTGATTGCTTAAGAGTCTATACCATGTAAAGGAAGAACTAAAAATTGCTTCAAACACCCAATCAGTCACAAATGTGGAGTTATTTTTAGAGGTAGGATCTTTAGTGTGGAGACAAGAGCATCTCCATCTTCAGCGTGGAGACAAGATCCCCCTCTTCAGTAGTTAGTTGTTGCATACAGACTGTTTTCCAGGAAAGTATGGAAGACAACCTAAGGACTGTAACTGGAGATGGTTTCTTAGCTGGTGGAGGGCAAGTGGATCCTGTCATCAGTAGGTGAGGTTCACAGATTAAGATGATGGTTCTAGTTGGGGTTTCTCACATTTGGAATAGGAGGGCCTTCACTTCACTTCCAAGTGTCCTACAGTTGCTCCAGAAGGCAGGGGGGATAAGTCATCTTCGGGAATTATCCAGCCATGTTAATGTATGTTGTATGTTTTATATGTATGTTGTGTTGTTGTTGTTGGGTGCCATCAAGTCCGTTCAGATTTAGAGCCACCCTGTGTACGAAAGAATGAAGCACTGCCCAGTCCTGCGCCGTCCTCACCGTTGCTGTGTGGTTGTGCCCTCTGTTGCAGCCACTGTGTCAGGCCATCTCATTGCGGATCCTCTTTCTCATTGTCCTTCTCCAGGGACTGGTCCCTCCTGCTAACATGTCCAAAGTATGTGAGATGAAGTGTCACCATCGTCTCTTCTAAGCATTCTGGCTGTACTTCTAAGACAGATTTGTTTTGTTTTTCTGGCACTCCGTAGTCTATTGAATATTCTTCACGAATCTCGTAATTCAAATGCATCAATTCTTCTCTGGTCTCCCTTATTCACTGTCCAGCTTTCACATGATTTGAGGCGATTGAAAATAACATGGCCTGGGTCAGGCACACCTTAGTCCTCAAAGTGACATCTTTGCTTCGTAACACTTTAAAGAGGTGTTACGCAGCAGATTTGCCCAGTGCAATATGTCATTTGATTTCTTGATTGATAGAATCCTTGACAACTTCAGTCTTTTCTCTGTTGATCATGATGTTGTTTATTGGCCCAGTTGTTGTGTGTTGTAGGGGTGTGTGTTTGTAGTGGCACTTTGTTTGTGCCTAGCAGTTTTCATTCTTACAAATACTCCTTACACATGACCTCATTTCATCCTTACACAGTTGTGTGTAGGAACCTAATCCCCTTGGCACCTACGAAGGAAGTCACTGAGGCACAGGGAAAGTGGGCTTGCCCAAGGTGACCTACTCATTAGTGGGATGCCCTACCGAAGTAGGATAAGCACTCGAGCCTCCACTGAGCGCCAGACCTCAGTTTCAGAGCCCTTCCCAAAGCATTGCACATGACGGTCAACCCGAGCTCTGCATCTTGGTGACACAGGAAGTATTTCTGATTCACTTCCCAGGATTTGGTCCACTGAGAACCCAGGCACATCCTTCCTTTGTGATGCCAGTGCCTCATTGTGTCTCCTAGAATCCCAGAATTGATGAAGACTATCACTATATTTTGAGAGAAAGTCTTCTAGAAAACTCCTAAGTGGAAAGCCATTTGTCATATTAACACTGCAAATACTAACTTTGAAAAATTACCTTTATGTAATATTGATACTAAAATTTTATAAATGAATGGATAGATGCTAAAAATCTTCCATTAGTGATCAGTGAATCGACTCTACAGCATGAACAACAATGTGATTAATGAAATTTCATACGTCCTTTTATGTTGTCTTCTTCTGCTCAAAGACGTTTATTGTTCTTAGTCATGGAAATCGTTGTAGCAGAGTAGTTTCCTGAAAAACATGTATCAGATGATGTGATAAGTATGGGCTGACAGATAGTCTGTCCCGGAGCAAGTTTCCTTCTGTTTCCTGTGGCTTTCTCTAACGAAATCCCTGGACGTGGAAATTGCAGCCTGTAAACCGTATTAAGTTTCATACCAAATCTTATTTGTACCACTTTTAGCAACAGCTGCATAGAGGAAGGAAATTGTATCCCTTTATTGTCAAAATTGAACTTGTAACAAAAAAAAAAAAAATTACTCTTAGAGCCTCCAGATTGAAAAACCAAAAAAATAGGTTTCAAAAAAACGTTAAAGAGTCAAACCCCAAAAGGCAGTCAAGTGCTGTGCGGGAGAAAGATGTGATAGTCTGCTTTCGTAAAAATTACAGCCCTGGAAGCCCTGGAGGGAGAGGGGGTGACAGTTCTACTCTGTCCTGTAGGGTCACTATGAGTCGGAATTGACTCCACGGCAGTGGGTTGTTCATTTGTTTGTTTAATTCTGATAGAATATCATGATAGAGGAGAAAAGAAAAACGCCCTTATTCTTGTTGACAAGCTTCTTAGCATCCACAAAGCGTAAGCATGGGCTGAAGTCCCTGGACTGTGTTCATCCCAGTCTGCTGTGAGGTAGTAGCCAGGTGATGGTGTCCAAGCTGCACTCACAGGAGAGCTGGAGGTGGGGGTTCGTCGGAGGCGGGAGGCCGCAGAGAGCTGGCTGGGTGGAGGCTGCTCCCAGAGCCCTGCTGTCCTGTCCGTGCCGCTGGACCCCCACCGACCAGCCCGCGTCCTCCAGCTTGGGGTCCTGGAGAGGGGCCACAGCTCCAGCTCTTCTGCCACCAACTCATTGTGTCACCTGGCACCTGCTTTGCCTCATCTGCCAAATAGACATCCTCACCACTCATTTTATCACAAAGCCTTGTCCTGGGGGTGCACACCAGCTCTCCCTTTGAAAAGTAGGGGCTAGGGCTTCTCAAACCCAGCTGCACAGTAGAACCATCTGAGGAGCTTTGAAAGATGTGGTCTGTCCCCAGAAAGTCTGAATCATTTGGCCATTCTCTAGAAATGTCCCCAGGTAGAATTTTTTTGTTTTTCAATTTTAACTAATAGACTTAATTTTTTAGAGCAGTTTTAGTTTTACAGAAAATCAGGCAGGTAGTACGGAGAGTTCCCGTATCCCCCCTCTCCCCGCAGCTCAGTTTCCCATTAGTCTCATCTCGTCGTCATACTGTGCGTTTGTTACAACTGCGGCCTAACACTGATACACTCGTATTAACCCAAGTCCATAGTTCAGTGTAGGGCTCACACTTGGTGTTGGACAGTCCTATGGACAATCTGACTGATACGTAATGCCACGTAGCTGTCATCACAGTACGCTACTGAATAATTTCACTACCCTAAAATGATGCCCTGTGTCCCACCTGGTGTTCCCGCCCTGCCCGAGCCCCTGGCAACCACTCATCTGCTCGCTGTGGTTTTGCCTTTCCCCAGGAGGTTTCCATGTGCAGTGAAGGCTTAGAAGCACGAGGTCGAGTGGTTGGGTCATGAGGTCACGCTGCAGGTGGCGTGTTGAAGGGGCAGCGGTTTGGTGAGCCCTAAGACCGCACAGCTCAGAATGCCAGTTAGGTCCCCATTAGGTGGACAGAGTCCCTGACTTGAAGGTTTCATCATTGCATCTTACAATGACCCAGAAGGAGGCAACCTTAGCAAGGGCTGAGGGGTGCGGTTTACTGGCTGGGCTGGGCAGTAAGGCATCCACTACTCTCAAGTGGGAAGGTGCTGGAGAACACACAGGTATGGTCGCATTTCAGGAGCGGCCTCGGTCGGTTGGGCTTCCTCCCCCACCCCCCATGACTGACATCTGTAGCTGTGTTTTGCAGTGACTCTGGACGTGGGAGCAGCCTCTTAGATAGAACCATTGCTGACAGACGACAGCTTAATACAATTACTTTGCCAGACTTCAGCGATCCCGAGACAGGTGAGAACAAAAAGCCAGAGGGGACGAAATGGTGCCACAGAGAACCGGGGCCTGTCACCGAGTGATGGGGATGCAGCTAGCCGGGGGCTGGGGCTGGGGCAGGGAAGATTCCTCACCCGGATCTGCTAACGTGGATCAGTGCCTTTTCTCCAGGGTCTTCTTCAAGCGTGTGTTCACAGTGGGGGAGGCACTATCCTTGTCCAACACAACTCTCAAATCTTTCTATTTTTCCCCTTGCTCTTGGAGCTTTCAATTGGAAACTAAGAATAGGTTGTTCCCACCTCTCATCAGGTTTCCTCTCCCCTTTTCTTTTTCTGCCTCTCTTTTTAGATTTTAGAACTTGCCGAAATCAAGGGGTTTTTTGTTTGTTTGTTTGTTTTTTCCTAGCCAATTGCACAGATAAACACACACAGCCCCAACAGAAACCCTGTTGGGGGACAGTTGATTCTGGGCTGCTAATGCACTTCCCCAGGGGAGGCCTGTACACACTTACTGCCCCTGAGCAAATGTGATGTGGCCTTGTTTGTGTTCCGCACACCACAGTGCAGGGGAGTGACTACCCCCACGTGACCTCCAGACCTCCAAGCCAGTGATGCCAGCAGTAGTATGAAGTACTCAGTGACAATTCGGGGACTTCACAGACCCACAACACATAATGAAATTCATTCTGCTGCCAGCTTTAATGCAGTCTGGGGACCCTAGGGCACCATTTGAAACCCGCTTCTGCTGCCCTCCCCCACCCCGCAGGGGCCTCTGTGATGCTCAGTCCCTGTCAGGGTCTGCCTGGGCTTCTGGGGACTGGCTTCATGCAAGGAGCCTCGGTTTCTTCTCCTGCCCCTGGTGCCAGGTCAGAGGCCACCCAGGGAAAGCCAGAGAGCAGCCCCAAGGTTGAGCCAGAGTCCCGTTCCCCCCGCCCCCCACAATGCAGAGAATCCATTCCCAGGTGTGATAGCAGGGACCAGGCCTCCGGGCATCCTCTCAGCCACCTGCAAGACTACATCTCTGCACGAGGCTCCCTGTTACCAACATTAAAGTCAGGGTGACAAAGTCTGATCCAAGAGCCCCCAGGGCTCCTCGGTCAAAAGGCTTGTTGCATATTGGAAGGGCCACAAATTATAAATTAGTGCAGTTTACTGTGGCCCGCAGACCTACTGAGCCACAGAGAAGCTCCTCCCTCGGTGTGGCCTGACGCCTCCATGGGTGAGCAGTAGTCGCTGGTGGGGTCAGACACCAAACCAGGCAGAGAGCTTGACTTGGAATGGCATCACAGAGTCCCGCCTCACGGGCTCTGTCCTGCTCCAGGTCCCCTGCTAGCGGGACCTGTTCGTCCCCTCTTTGCAAGACAGGATAGGCGAGGAGCAGTGGCACAGGGGGCAGGAGAGAAGGCGTGGAAACTCACCTGGCACCAGCAACAGTTTTGACTGATTCAAAGCTGCTGCTGCAGTTGCCCAGGGCTGTCTGGCCCCTTCTGCCCCTCCCCAGGACCCTCTGAGGACAGTCATACTAAATGCAGACCCCCTTTCCTTCCCATTGCCTTGCATCTTCACATCCCGTGGTCCTACTAAGACTTTCTTGCAGCATCACGTTGAAAACAGATAGTGGTGGAAAATAAGGCCCTTGTTATTCTTTCTTCCCTCGGCCTCAGGACATTTTCCCTCCGTTCCCAAGAGTCTCCTTCTTGAGGTTCAACCTCTCGGGCACCATGGTGCCCAGGTGAGCTATGTCTAAGCAGCACAGTCAGACCCAGTCCCTTCTTCTCCCCCCCCCCCTCATTGGGGGTATACACGAGTCTGCCCTCTCCAAACTGGAGCTCAGCTGGCCGAAAGTGGACTTGCTGATGCATATGCCCTTCTCGAACCAGCGAGGAGTCCCACAGCCTCCCAGGCACGGACAGGGACCATCTTAATGTTTTCACACCTCTTCTTGGGAATCTTTATGAGGCTCTTTTCACTCACCCAGTGCCCAGAGCCACTAAGTGTGGATCTGCACATCGCCAGTTACGTAACCAGTGTCCCTGAGTGTTGAAGGCAGTTAACTGACAGATTGGTGGCTCAACCCCACCCAGAGTTGCCTCGAAAGAAATGCCTGGCAATCAATTCTGGAAAGTTAGCCCTGAAAGTCCTGGGAGCACAGTTCCACTCTGGCGCCCATGGGGTCGCCAGGCATCAGAGTTGGCAAATATTTTTTTTTGCTTTAATTCCTTAACCAAGAGGTCAGAGAACCAGAAAAACAGAAGGCCAGGTTAGGAAGCCTTTTCCGTTGCAGACAATTTATAAATGCAGATAACACATTCTGAAACAATCATGTAAATCAAAGGGCATTAACTATTAGGGGGGCTTACCTAAGAATGGAAAAGATGCCTCCACCTTGATCAACAAAGCCCAGACTTCTGCAGGTCAGCTCAGTGGCACAGTGGCAGGAGGAACGGCCCGTTCTCATACACCTACGTGGATGGCCGCCTTGTGAATGAGTCACAGATAGCATACTTCATCTTGACTTAGTTTAACAGGTACTGCATGTGCATAATACAAAAACAAGACTGTGGTCAACAAGACACCATAGAGAAGTTTTGCTTCCATCCCTGCCCTCTCTATCTTGTCTCTCCCCAAAACCACCATTCTAATTAGCTTTCTGTTTGCCCTTCCAGTGTTTTCCATGAAAATATAGTAGTATACCACCTGCCATGAAAAGACCAGGCCCTCCATGCTGTTCAGCTCCGGCCTTTCTTACTTTACAACATATCCTGGATATTGCATGCTATTCCTCCCTTGAGAATTTCCTTCCTTTCCCCAGCTACGTAGGATCCATGACCCACATATTTTATAGCCTGGACTTCTGCATCGAGCTGGAGCCCAGCCGTTTTCCTTCCTTTGCCACAGTTTTCAGTTCACGTGGTGCCGAAGGAAGCTGCTCATTTTGAATGTCCACCACAGCACAGCTCGTGTTCAATAGCAACAGGACTATACATAAAGAAAAAAAGAACTTTTCCAAGATAACAGAGTTTCTGAAGCAAACAGAAGGAACTCAGACCAGTTATGGTCTGGGAGAACCAGCCCTAGCTGGTGCCAGCAGGTCAGAGCCCTGGCCCATGTCACTCCCAGGACTTGGCTGCTTTTGTAAGTCTCCTCCAGAGACAGGCACGCAGCATGAGAAAGCCGTGCAGTGTGGGCATCGGTAAGCTGTCCAAAGCAAAGATGACTGCTCGCCGTCCTGATCTCAGCCACGCTGGCCCAGGGCCCAGAATGGCACTGCACTGCAGAGATGCCTTTGTGAGGTTGCAGGCCCTTGGGTGGTTTTTGTTGTTGTTTTATTTCTCAGAGCTACATTTATTTTACTTTTTTACTATTATGGAAAAATTTCAAATATACCAAAAGAGAGAGAGATGCTAATGTAATGGATCCATTATCACGTTTGTGCCATCAAGCTCCAGCCGTTAGTGTGCTCATTTCCTCTCTCTCTCCCACCCCCACTTGGTTTTTCTAGAGTAGTGTCAAATCCCAGACATCCTAGTTCACCTGTCAAAACTTCAGCACATGTGCCCAACAGATAAGGACTTCTTAAAAGTGTAGCCAGAAGCCTGTTAGCATACATCCCAGCCTTGTCAAGTGCAGGCTCACTGTTCTTGATTTGGGAAGGTGGATTAACTGGAATGTGGTTTCCCATCTCTGAAATGGAGATCCATGGAGTAGTATGAGAACGAACCTACATGCAGGAGCTTTGGACTGACCAAGCCCACTTTGGTGAATTGAGTGGATCTGTCAAGCTAAAAAAGCTCCCATTAAAGAATAGGTATCCCCTCTGACATGTTCTCCCCATCACCACCACCACCACCTCTGTCAACTAGTAGGTCCCAGCCAGTGAAAAACAAGAATCAAAAGGAGTAACAGTCCTGACTTGGAAGCTAAGAGTCATTGTCTTTTCTTTGGAATAAGTTGGTAGTTAAAAATTTTTCCTCCCTTTTGCCTTCCAAACAGGATGTGGGATAAGGGGATTTATCTTTAATCAGTGGTATATGTTATACCTACCTATCCAAAGGAACCCCAGTGGCACAGTGGGTAGTCACTCAGCTGCTAACCAAAAGTTTGGTGGTTTGAACCCACCACCCACTCCATGGGAGAAAGGTATAGCAGTCTGCTTCCATAAAGGTTAAAACCCACTGCCATCAACTTGTTTCTGACTCATAGCGACCCCCATTGGGTTTCCGAAGGGGTAAATATTTACAGAAGTAGGTTGCCCCATCTTTTTTCTGAAGAGTGGCTAGTGGGTTTGAACCACCAACCTTCTGGTTAGCAGTCAAATGCCTTAGGCACTGCACCACCCAAAGATTACAGCCTTGGAAACTCTCTGGGGCAGTTCTACTCTGTCCTCTAGAGTCACCATGAATCAGAATCAATTCAATGGCAACAGGTTTGGTACTCAAAGCAAAAATAATTCTTTTAAGTTGAAAGCTTGGTCCGTTTTGTTTGGGAACATTTTTAACTGGGAGTTGTAGTAGTCTCCCATCACTGTGCATCTGTCCAGCTGTGAGACACAAAGGTGGCAGTAATAATGTCCTTTCAACACACCCAACCACTGCACCTTAGAAGGCCTAGCGCTCCGCCATCAGGATCCTGGGGCCTCAACAAGTCAGTCATTACACCTCAGGAACACCCTTGGTTTTCAAGTAAACTTTGTATAAGTGCTTCTCATAGAAGAGAAATCTATGCAAGTCAGGCTCCAGCCCTCTCCAACTGGGAAGCAAGGTTCCCTTTAGAATGTCCCAACTGTGGTGGCGAAAGCCATCTTCTTCTCAGTGGCTCACACCCTGACTCTGTGCTCAGAGAAATCTGTTCACTTTTATCCCACGGTGTTGGTGCAGAACAAATAACGAGCGGGGAAAACACCACATTTGTTTTCTCCAAAAAGCGCTTGTGTTTGCTTGTCCGGTAGAGGGATGATGGGCTATCACATGACCTTATTCTCTTTGCAGCTTATGTGAGTATATTAAAAGCAAGTTGCTCTTTTGTTTTTTCCTTTATGTCTCTAAGTTTTTGTTTTTGTTTTTGCCTTCATCTTTTTTGTTTTCTCTCTTTCACTTTTTAGTGTCAGATTCCTCCTCCTCCTCCTCTTCTCTTGCAAGAATCGAGTCTCCTCTCCACCTGTTTCTGTCGCCTCGTCATCACTCTCCTCCCAAACCTGATACCTTTGTGTGGCCCCCTGCAGCCCATTCACCCAGTGACCCTGGTCCCCGCCGGGATCCCTCTCTCTGTAAACGTGGTTTTTCCTTTCTTTCGTAGACCTGCTTCCATTGCCTGATATTTTAGTTTCTGATAACCTTCTTAACTGCTAAGCTGGATAGGCAACCACAACAAATTTGTCAGACAGAGAATCTTGTTAATTTGAAAATCCAAAAGCTGTTTCGACCAGAAGGTGACCAGAGATGGCAAATACTGGTGCCCAAGCACCCAGCTCTGCTTTGAACAGTCAAGGCGGCCTGTTTTGAGCAGGAACAAACAGAGCTTTTCTAGAATATTCCTTCTAGCCCTTGGGTGCCCCTGTGTGTCCCTGGAGTAAATAAAGGGATAATGACTCACTGTATGAAAGAAAAGGAAAGTTAATAACATTCTGCAAGTCATTATTTAATCCTAAATATTTACGATTTTTAATGTAGAAATGATTGTCATTCAACCCCATATACAGTAGTCAAGGCAGCATTGTAAAGAAAGGTAGGGACCCTACACCCTTAAGTGTGTGCTTCTCAAACTTGGCTATGTGTTACAGTCTCACAGAACGCTTTTTAAAAATGCAGTTCCCCCAGGCCCCAGGCCCCAGAGTTTCTCATTCATTAGATTTGAAATGGGGCCTGGAGCTCTGGATTTATAAAACACCCCCTTACAATTCCAATGCCAGCGGGCCATGAGCCACATGAGGAACGGGGCTGTCAATTGTTTTCCATTTGCAAAGAAGAAAAATGTAGGGTTTGTGTTGTGAAACTGTGCAGAGAAATGGAACAGAATTTACAGTCTGATCTTGTAAATAATAAGGAAGAGCTGCACTCTGCTTTAGGGTGTGCCAGGGCCTGTGAATTAAAACGAAACAAAGCCACAACAAAAAGATCCCTAAATTAAAATGAGACACTGGTTGGTAAAGTCCTTAAATGGGACTGAACTGGGGCTCTAACCACGAGCCCGTCCTTATTTTGTTTCCCTCATTTATTTAATGTTCACTTTACCTCTGGTGCTGCCAGGAAATTTAATCTCTAGATCCATGATTTATGAAGGCTCATCTTTGTTCACATGCTCGGTTCATAAGGGGACCTGCTGCCAGAAAGAACCGCCCTCTCTAATGGGCTGGTCTTCACGATGGCTGACCACTGTGTTCCACACACACGCACACGCACACACACAGGACACAAAACATTCAGACCCAGAAACGCTCTGCCCTTACTTATCTGCATAGCAAGTGTTGTCAAGTTTGCTTTCATGACAGTCCCTGTCTTCTGAAATGAAAGCTGAGATAATGTTGATAAACTGCTTATGTTGCTCTTAATCCACTTGATAGACATTTTCCCCTAATACAATGCCTAGGGGCAATTACCAACTTTGATTTTTCCAGGAAAAAAAATGGTTGTATCCATTGACTTTTGCCCAGTCTGTTCTCTTAATTATAGATTAATGTTGTGTCCCCTTGCCCAGTCCTCTCTTGTTTGCACAGGAAACCCGCCTCCCGCCTCACCCTGCCAGCGTCTAACATGCTGCATTCTGACCAGCCCTGAGTTCCTTTAAACCTGTGAAGACTGGAGTCCTGCCTCTTCAGTGAGGCACTTTGTATCAGGTTAAGTAGTGAAATATGAGGCTGAGAAAAACTCACAGGGCTCTCTGGTGATAGCAGCACGTCCCAAGTTGGGCTCAGTTGTTGACTCTTTGAAGCTGTGAGTCACTCTCCTCAGGGAGTGCCTAGCCAGAAACCAGGTATTTTAACTACGACTGAAGCGCCCCAGAATCTTCTTTTTACTCGCCCATAGATACGGTAAAACCCGCGAAAGCTGGAACCTGTGTAAGGCGGAAACCTGCCAGAGAAGGAAAACTCAGATATTTTCATATAGAGAGAACACCTTGTCCAAGATGGAAAACTTGCAAGACCTGGAAAGACGAGGCAGGCCGGTTGAGTTCTAGCTCTCACAGGCTTCACAGCACAGTATCTAAGGAGCCCTGGTAGTGCAGAGGTTAAAACACTCGGCAGCTAAATGAAAGACCAATCACAGCCACCCAGTGCCTCCACAGGAGAAGAACCTGCTTCATCTGCTCCCGTGAGGATTACAGCCAAGAAAACCCTACAAGGCAGCTCTGCTGTCTCACATGGGGTCGCTGTGGGTCGAAATCGACTCAGCAGCACGTAACAACAACAGATACAACATTTAGTCAGAGAGGGGAAAAACACACCGTCTCTACTACTACTACTCTACACTACTGCAAAACATGAAACATCCTAATTAAAACGATAATGAATTTGCATCTCGACTCTCCTTTAGGAAGAGCAGATAGCTAAAATCTGAAGTTTTATGAATTTGTTCTCCCTCTTGACTTCAGGAGTCCTGGTGGTACAGTGGTTAAAGCGCTCAACTGCCAACCAAGAAGTCAGCGGTTCAAACCCACCAGAGAGAGATGTGGCAGTCTGCTGCCATAAAGCTTTACAGCCTTGGAAACCCTATGGGGGCAGTTCTACTCTGACCTAGAGGGTCGCTGGGAGTCCGAATCAACTCATTGGCAGTGGGTTTGGGTTTTTCGGTTGGAACCCTTGGCTTCATAAGAATCCAAACTAGCCCCACCCTACAAATGGTTGGAATCGTGACTAGGGTTAATGTGTGGAAAGGTCTGAAACCTGCGTGTCTGATGGTTTTTCCCTGCCCTTTGGAATTTCCTGCCATGGAAACAAAACGCATTGCACGGATTGGTCAGCTTTCACGGGCTGGGTGAACCTTTTCAGTGTGGAAAGGAATGACCCTTTCTTTGGTTTAAAAAAAAAACCTCATTGTTAGTGGAAAACACGTGCCACTCTTGGTTTGCCGCCAGCCTTACAGTTAGAAGGTTATGAGAACTCTGTTTGCTTTTCTGGCCTTAATTTTGATTTTCCAAATGTTTTGCTTCTTTGTTTTAATTTTCGGTTTGATTTGTTGTTCCAAGGCAGCTCTCCAGAAGCATACTTTCATGGTTTTCCCTCCCTTTTTTCAGTTAGTAAGTAGCTTATCAATCTATTAACCTTTCAGAGGGTCTCCAAAATCACGCCTCCCTCCCCCACGGAATGTGTGTGTGGTTGGGGGTTGCTGGGAAGCTTTCTGTGGCATGGCCAACCAAGCCGCTGCCTGCTTACGCACTGCGCCACCCCGAGGCCCAGCTCCCCTGAAGTTCTGATGCATTCGGCCATGGCTCAGGTTCAAGTACTGAGGAGGCAGTATTGTTCTGGGGCAGGCTACACAAGAAGGCATGTTGGGAAGATTGCCCAAACAAGGACGTGCAGTGGGCTGTTGAGGGCCTCACTGGTCCTTGATGAGGACCAGGGGTAGGTCCAGAGAACCCATGAAGTCTTGACATTCCTTTCCAGTTCAACCATTATTCTTACACAGAAGAACCCATTCCGGTAACTCATTTTCCTAAAATAGGCTAACCAGACATCGGAGAGCTTGGCGCTACCACCACTGAAGTGTGAGGAGGTGAAGCAGTTCCCTGAATACACAGGCCAGTGCTTTTGCTGGTAGTCGTTTACGTCATTAGCGAACCATTAAGGGTGTTTCTTTAGCCCATGAGTTCTCACAGGTCAAATATTTTGAGGAAATAGTGCACCTTCCTCTTAGAGTTCAAGTTTGCAGTTCAACTTAGCATGGTAAAGGCTCTGAGAAGGTCTGTAATTTAAAAAAAAAAAAAAATCTCTTAACTTTGCTTAACCCAGAATTCCCAAACTAATGATGGGCAGAATTCCCAAATCTCACGATGGACAGGTTTTCCTACAGTGTGGCATTGTGTTGCATTTTGGGAAAGGCTGGCGTGGCCTGTGATGGTCCAGTGCGTGTAAGCGCTCTGAGCCTTTACTACCCGTCAGGAAGTTGCTTCTCCCCCAATATCCAGCTCAGTGACTTTATTTCTGACATTTAAAAAAAAGCCCAACCTTGGAGGAGAGGTCTGTTTGGGTGTTTGTCATCACATTAGGCTTCTTCATGGAAAACGATTCACAGCCAGGTTGCTGGCACTATCAGGTTCCTCAAATGCATGTAAAATATTTGATTTTCAGACAGTCAGTTTACATTACAATCTTCAAGAGGCCCTTATTGGTTAAGATGAGGATTGATACATTTACACATGGAATTGAAGGTTTCCCATTAAAGTCACTGAATCAAGCACCATGCAGTCAGTCTCTCAGGGCCTTCATTTCCTGTGCTTTAAAAGTTCATTACTGTCTTCACGCAGACCTCTCTGTTAGCCAGTTACTCATCTTGACTTCAGACCCAAGTCAAGGGCTCTGATCCCGAGTGCCAGGCTGGCAGCTGCGCCTCCCAGTGGCAGATGGCCTGCCTGGCCCAGGTATGAAAGCAGGCCAAGCAGGATGTGAACACAGCCACGGTGCCCGTCAGCCGTGGGCCCATGGGTCCCCGATGCCCCTGTTCTCAGGTGCGCTAGCAGTCCTCATTCTGGGGACAAATGTGTGTGGATTTTTATTCTCTTCTCCGAGAAGACACTCAAATCAGGACTGCCGATTCTGGTTCTTGGCCCAGCTTTCCATGTCACTGATTCTGGTGAAACCATTGTTCTCTTTAAAGACGAGTGAGCAGCCCAAGAGAATAAACAGACTAATGGAAGAACATGCCTCTGAAAGGAAATGAGGCTGAGAGAGGAGTTCAAGGGAGTCGTCTTTGACTTCCCATCATGGCTCCATTTTATTGTCAGCTTTGCATTTTCCCATATCCAGAGATGTCTCTCAAGATCACAAAATGACCCATAAGTTAGGAAGCGTGAGTCACCCTCTGCTCTTGGCTTAGTAGCATAAATAGTTTCTAGAAAAACCCATCTACGTGAGAAAGTTACTTCAGTCCTGACCCCACTGCTTTTGAGGACAGGTGATTCTGGAAATTCATGCCTGCGGATTCAAGCATAGCCACCTCTTGCTGGAGTTGTAGGAGATTAGTAAGTGAGTAATGACCAGAACTCATAGAAGTTGGGGAGTATGTGTCCAGGAAGTTAGACAGTCGTCCAACTCTGGAAGGCCGCCCTGGAGGACAAACGCTCTGAGGCGCAGGGCACAGTGGCCTTTCCAGGCAGAAGGGCACTTCAGGGCCCCGACCCAGCCTCATGAGTGTGCAGTGGCAGGATTCAAGTGGAGATGGAGCGTCTGCCCAGCGTAGTTCTCCAGAAGGTACTGTCTCCAAGCCAGAGCCACCGGCAGCACCTCAGTGAAGCTGGCATCTTCCTGCACGCTTGTGAACGGCTTCCCCATGCTTTCCGCCTCCCCCGTGACCACCCGGCCTGGCCACACCGCAGCATGCCACGCCTCCCCGCATGCCCACTGGTGCCGGCATGCCCCAGCCTCTCCCAGCCCTTAGTGGGGTCCTGCCCTCACGCTTTCCCTGGAAAGCACTTCCCCCTTTCCGGAGAAGACACATCCCATCAGGTTTAAACCGTGCTCAGTATTCGTTAAAGTCGTTTGGAAGTCGTAATCTTGTCTTGGGCTGTGGAGTTGTTGTCCTTGTTGACTTGGCTGTCCTAGTGTATATTCCCCCAGTGACAAGGGAAGTATCTTCTAGAACAGTGACCAAGGTTAAGTGTCAGAGGAGCTCACACCAGGAACTGATAGTGGGAACTGGGCAGGAATCAGTAGTTGCCAGGAAAGCTGCTGCCCCATCCCTCTGGGCGACGTGCCTCAGAGATGCGAGGGGGCAGCCCTCACTGTGGAGAGGAGCCGTGTGACAGCATGGTGGTAGAGCTAACCACCTCAAAACAGCCGCCTCAGAAAGGGCTGCCCACAGCCCAGCTGGAAATGGTCCTGCTGACTCCCAAAAGTTGGAGTAGGGGGTGGGGATGATTAGTTAGTGATTAAAAAAAAAAAAAAAAAAAGGTGCAGAAAATTTGGCTAATTTGAGAATTGAAGTGGGAGCAGACTCGGATTGCTTCCTTTTCCCTCAAGAACTACGAGGCAGTGGTTAGCCGGTCCTTCTGCAGCCCCAAGGACATGCTGTTCTTAGAGCCCAGGGGACAGGTGTGGAGAGGAAGGTCACTCGGCTGCCAGCAGTCTGCAGTGTGGCACTGATTTATTTCCAAGCCCTCTCTTGAGAAACAGGGATTCTTTTCCTGTGAAAAATGAAAATGGTGACGCCAAACTCACCAGCAGGCTGCTTAGTCATTCAAGTTGCTGTTTAATTTTCAGGGGCTTCAAGAAATGGAACTGCTGCTGCTCCATCTTCCTTCCCCCCACCCCTTGTTTTAATTCTTCTGAGGCCCAGTTTTTAAGAGCTAGAAGCTGAGTACATTTTCTTGACAGGCAAGAGTGCACCATTCCAGGGCAGAGGGCAGGTCAGCTTAGAAGTTCCCTGGCTGCGGTGGTTTCCGCACGGCCTCTCCTGGAGGGGCATGTTCAGAAGAACGTGGGGAGGGCAGCTGCTGAGGGGTCCAGGGGAACAAACGTGGATGACAGAGAGATGGGACCTGGGTGCGGCCACATGCGCCGTCTTTCTCCCAGGTTCCTGCACGAGGCAGCCGAGCTAGCCCTCTGGGGACCAGGGGGCCAAGAGCAGCCCAGAAGCCTGAGCCAACACACTGCTGTGTTTTTTTGGTAGAGGCTATGCCACGTTCTGGTGCTCTGGGAGCTCTGGTAGCATAGTGGCTAAGACACTTGCCTGCTAGCCAGACGGCTGGCGGTTCAAACCCACCAGCCACTCCTCGGAAGGAAGGTTGGGCAATCCTACTTCCGTAGTGATACTGCCTCGGAAACCCAAGGAGGGGTCGCTATGAGTCGGGGCTGACTCGATGGCACATAACAACAACAACAATGCCACGTTCTGGGGCTCGGTTGTTCATCGTTCCTGACGCTGTGATGCTCACCAAGTCACTAGTTGGCAGGGTTTCATGTGTGATCTAGGACGTCTTCTACATGCTGTGAAGAAGAGGGGAGGGGAGGGGAGAGGTGGGGGGTCCTTCAGACTTAGTGCCACCAGAACAGTCAGAAGGGCAGCTGGAATGTAAATATAAGCCATGCATTCAGTGACCCTGATTGTGAAAAGGCAGGGTCACCAAACACAAGTGAGCCATCTGACTGTACCTTTCACTTAACAAAATCATTGACTCTGGGAGCCCTTGGAATAATGAACGTGGGCAATGTGATTGCCCCACTTGAAGTCTGTGAATTTGACATAGGTGTAGTGGGTATTGAAAAGATGACTTTTTGGAATGGCATCAACTGCAAAGGCAGCGTGAGCTTGCAGTTACCAGTGTCCCACTTGGGGCAGGTTTCTCAGTGGCTTCTGCACATGGTGGGAGCATGGGTCAGAAGGCCTTAGGAAGAGCTCTGAGCTTGGACTCACAGTGACCTTGAGCTCAGTGACCTTGGCTCCTGGTCTTCTCGGTCTGTGGAGAAATGCTTGTCCACAGCACTTCCTGGGTTCTCTCTGCTGCCTTCCCCCACACTGTCCCCACAGGTGCTGGTCCCAGCGGGAGTCCAGGTGAAAACCCCAGCTGTCTTGGAGAGCACTGGGGATCAGAACGGTGCTTCAGTGGCACTTGGCCTTTCTGTCTGGGGGCTCCAGGTGGGGAGGGAAAAGAAAGCCATCAGCTTCAGGAAAGACAGATATCCGTAGCTCCAGAGCCCCTTGCACCTCCCAGGCCAGGTCAGGCAACTTGGTCGAGAACCGGGACGGGCCTCGGGGGAGTCGGGGGGTACTCTCTCCCGCCCACTCAGCTCTCAGCTCACTTGGTTTTGCAGCTTGATCTGGTCAGAGCCTGAGGCAGAGGGGAAGAAGCCCTTATCTCTCCCTCTGGGAGGGGCCAGTGATAAGCACAACTGAAGTTAGTGTGATAAATAAGAGATGCAGGGTGACCAGGCATGGCCGTGGAACCTGATTACCGGAAAGGCCTTTCTTCAGGCTTGTATTTCAAAGTGGAAATATCACCTAGGTTCCTTCTTCTGACCCTCTTTCCAGGCCACAATTTGTGCATTCCCAGCTCGGACTACTACCCTCCTTGTCCCCATGGACACTGCAGGGACACGTTTGCTTTAGTGAAGCCAGAGAAAGGGTCGCTCAAGAAATAGGTCGGTTGACACTAGCATTTCTAGCCGTTCACCTGCATCAGTCAAAATTCAGGATGTCTGTGCCCTTGGCGTTTCAGCCTGTGAAATGGGCAGAGGTGGTCTGGGCTAGTTTTTTAAATCAGGTATATCCAATCAGATTCATAATGTTGTTTATCCTCATTTTCCCCCAAATTTGAATCCAGCACAAGAATTTTATTCAGTGTGTTATTGCCAGGAATAGGAGCCATTTTACTCGTGTTATCACTTAACTGCTATTATATCCAGATGCTCTAATATCCGCTCCCTCGTTCCTCTGCCCTCCTGAAAGCTTTGTAGAAAGGATCTGACTAAGAAGGGAGCCCTGGTTTTCGCAAGCCCAGTTACCCTTCTCCCCATTTTAATGGGTTACGCTGGAGAAGGCCCAGTGTTTACCCGCCACTCTGTGCCGCTGTCATTTGTGGTCCAGATTGTTAGAGGTGGTGATAGTGACACTGCACAACCTTGGAGACAGTGGAGGTGCTGGCCTCGGAGCAGAACACAGGCCTCCAGACGAGGCGGGAGCAGTCTCTGAATTTCATCCAGTACGCGTTCATTCAGCAGCAAGCATTCACTGAGCTTCTACTGGGGGTTCTGCTAGCCCCTGAAAATACTGACACCAAGGCCGTGCTTTCTGTCTTCTAGAAGCACGCAGTATGTAGGGAAGATGGTTGCCTCAACTGTAACATAAATCACTCTGATAACCATACACCCACATGTTAATGGGCACGCTGAGGAACTGAGCCTAACTCACTGCAGGGGAGCAGTAGAGAGAAACGGAAGGGTCACCACAGTCTTCCTAGAGGTGGTTTAGAGGCTGGATTTGGAGTCAGAGTAGTGTTAGAGTCTATGGGCTGTGTGACTTTGAGTAAGTTGCAGAACCTCCTTCCATCTCAATTGTGTCATCTAACCAATGCAGATGACATTGGTACCTGCCCCACAGGATTAAGAATTCAATGAGGTGATGTATGTAAGGTGCTCATCACAGTGCCCGGACCATAGCTTGTTCTCTAGAATGGATAACTGCTACCGTCACCATTGTCATCATGCATCATCATTTGTCAGGCCTAGTTCAGAGCAGGTGGGAGCTCTGGTGGCATAGTGTCTAAGGCATTTGACTGCTAACCAAAAGGCTGGCGGTTCAAACCCACCAGCCACTCCTCGGAAGGAAGGTTGGGCAATCTACTTCCATAGTGATACTGCCTCGGCAACCCAAGGAGGGCTCGCTATGAGTCGGAATCGACTCGATGGCAGACACACAGAAAAAAAAGTTCACAGTAAAATATTATTATGCTAGAATCAATTAATTTAGTTGATATATGTGTGTATGTATGAATGGACATGTGTATGTGTCTATATACATATATATACACGTAAGACACATGTGTCTTATATACATGTATATACATGTGTGTATATATATACATGTGTGTGATATATATATAAAGAGAAGAAACTTTGGTAATAGTTATGATTAGTTCATTTGTGGGCCAAAAACAAATAAACCAATTAACAGAGCCAGTTAATCCAAAAACCAAAATGAGCCCCTCTAAAAGTCTCAGAACCTAGTAGAACATTTGTAGAAATTTTCTAAAATAGTAGCTGATTGCTGTCATTTTAAAATGAATTAATTAGTAAATATTTTAAACCTGACTCAGTTTTAATATCTAATATGCCAGATATCAACATAACCCACATAGACAAAATCTCTTTGGGGTCCTCGATAGTCTTTAAGAGACTAAGCAGTTCAAGCCCCACTGTTCTGGGGAACCAGACCTTAGACCTTCCTGGAACTCTGTTACCCAGATGACCGCTGGACTGCAAGGAAGTCGGGGAGCTGAGACGGGCTGGCACGTGTAGCCAACACCTTCAGGCTTTTCTTGACCAAGTGTTGGTGACAGCTGCTTCCTGTCCTTCCAGGCCAGTGGTCTCAAGCTGCAGTGATTTAAAAAATAGATGCTCAGACTCCACTCCTAGAGCTAGAGATCCCATTGGTCTGGACTTGATTTTTAAAACCCCCAGTGATTGTGTTGTGAACCAAGGTTGAGCACCACTCTTTAACATAGTCAATGAATCAAGAATCCAGCTTGGTAATGACAGAAGCAGTAAGCGTCTAGTTGAAATCTCAGAGACACGCCATCAAGTCCTTGTTAGCAAGGTTAGAAGAAGTGTTAAAAACAAAACAAGACTGAAAAAACCTGCAACAGTTTTATCATTTTATGTTGAAGTAAAAAATAGTACTTACCTGTTTTCTGTCTAAACAAGAGTAAGTTCTTAGCCAAACCTCTAGGTTGCCCTGCTTCATAGTGCCACGTCTACTAGTAACTTTTAACTGAGCCTCAAGCTCCATGTTCTTGTGGAGGACTCAAGTGAGGAGCTCACTGGCCTATACTAGAGGCCGTTGCCCTCGGTCGCCCTTGTGGGCGCTGTTTGTAGATTACCCACAAGAGGTGGAGTCACAGTTGGGATCCCAGCCACCTCCCATAAGTCACCCTTCCAAACCCCATCCATATTACCTTGGATAGGTATTCCAAGGGTGTATTCCACAGCCCGACAATTTTTGTGCCCACAGTTTTGCACTGTCGAGAGTGTAACTGGACATATCTGAGTGGTCAGCATTATAGCCTATCACTGTTTTCAACTGTGTGATGAGATGATAGAGTTGCTACTAAGAATGTGGGAATGTTTATCTCCTATTAAAATTTGTGATGGCTTATAAGTCAAGAATGTTGCAAATGGATATGAAATTAATACTTTCAAATTTGAAATAACTGAGAATCTGCTCTCTGAAACCAAGACGGAATGTTGGAAGGAAGTTGGGAACGAGCCCTGTGCAAAGTGATCTCTGATCATCAGGACATTTAGAAGGCCACCATGCAGAGAAATGAGTCATTTTGACTTCTGAACAGACACTCTGTCACCAGATCCCTTTGACTGGTGAATGTGCCCCGGGTGGTCCCTTCATTAGCCTCTCAGCACAGCAGGTTTTACATCCTTAGGCAGGTAGTTATCCTGAACCCCAGGTGTCTTTGCTATAGCCCATGCTGCAGTGGTCTTGTATTTGTACTCTCCTTAATAGACAGCTGGGCAAAAGGGTGCTTTTTCTAGTTGTTAAGTCGTGTCCTAGAATGTGTTTCAGATCTGGGATGGTGCCCACCTGTCTAAGGCTGCATTAATGCCACAGGAAGTAGCTGGGTTTCTCTTCAGGGTGGCAGCCCTTCTTCTCCAAGTCCTAGCCAAATTCCAGGGGGCAGTTTTAATCCCCCTTCATCTAGTTTCTAGGTTTGGGCCCTGACAGCAGAGGTGCCTTGTAACTTCTCTTTGTAAAACTTGTTTGAGCACTTGTGTGTTAGCTGTATCTCTAGCCGTATCCCACTGCCCCACCCCCAACATGCATTGTAGGAGGCTGGGCTCCTACATGGAGCACTTAGCATAGCGTGTGCTCTGTGGTTGTCTAAAAGATTAGCTAAAGCCAAAGGACAGAAATCAAGGATCCAGGCTGTAATGATGGTCCTTGTGTCTCTATGGACAATAAAAGCTTGGACCACCATGGGTGAGGTGTGTGTGTTCGTCCTGCACTCATGTCTGTGTATGGGGAGGGCTTCGTTGGCTGGTTGTTTGGGTCCATCCTTTCAGTCCTGATGCCGTCTTCTTGACACCCTCTCACAGGCTCCATCCACGCCACGTCTGTAGCTGCCTCAAGAGTGGAGCAGGCCCTATCGGAAGTGGCCTCATCTCTGCAGAGCAGCGCCCCCAAGCAGGGTCCACTACACCCCTGGATGACACTGGCACAGATCTGGCTCCATGCAGGTACCATCTGCGCCCACTGTGGGCTCTTCTATCCCACCCCACTTGCTTCACCCCACAACCTGGCCTGGGCCCAAGGCTGCAGGATCCTGTAGGCAGCCCAGGAATCTTCCTCAAGAGAAGGAGAAACTTCTACACCACACACCATGTTCCAGGAACCATGAGTTAGAGTACCTCCCCACCCCTTGCCTCCCTCAGTACCCCAGCCCAGAGTTGGCATGGAGCAGACCTGGAGGAGATATGCTGAACTGGGCTCTGAGGACCCCAGGGAACGTGCTGTATGGGTGCAGCAGGGCCAGAGAGCTCTGCTGTTTCAGACTCAGCAGCTGCACAGACTTGGCACCAAGTCTCAGCTGTACCACTTACCAGCTGTGTAGACTTGAATTGATATCTTCATCTCACGGTCTCAGTAAGGTGGGGTTAAGAACAACATCTGTCTCATGGACTGATGTGCACAATGCCTGGCCTTTCCTGGCAGTGAAGTCTTACAGACCCTGGAAGAGGGGATGGGGTGACTGATGGCACAAATGCTTTAACCAAAGCCAGGAAGAGGCAGCCTGGTGGTGCCCCCAATCCCCTCTCTGATGGCACTCCTGGTAACCCACAGAAAGAGGCAGGTAGCAGCAACCACTGAACTGGGACCTACCCTGGAAAGTAGATAAAATTGCCCCTCCCCTGTCTCCCATGGCAGTCACATGGCTCGGCTCTGCTTCTACATAGACAGGAATCCCAAATGCAAATCCCGGATTCAGGCATTCTAGCAATGAGAACCCATTAGACAGTTTCCTAGCAAATGATGGTTGTTGATTTCCTGGCATATGTATATTGCTGCTTCAGAAATAGTGGCTGTTCCTCAAGGTCTATCTGCAGGACCCCAACTGAGCCTTCCCCGGCTGCACTCTCAGTGCAGTGGTGAAAGGCAAATTTGGCTGGGCAACATGCCTATTATCCACCAAAATGTCCATCTGTGTCCTCCTTTTGTGCCAAGGCTAATTGTGTGATGTTCAGCCTTGTGGGAGACCACTGGCGGACCTCAGTATGTGGAAACACGATTGTATTTACCTGGGTTTGGCGTGTTGCAGGGCCAAGCTCAGCCAGCCTTTTCTGTGTTGGCATCTTTAATTGAGCCATAACAACTACCATAAATTAGCAAATTATATTCTTCCAAGCAGAAGTACAAAAGAGGGATGATTCATGAATGTGCGATTGTTCTTCCCTGCAGCAGACACGTGCCAGCACTTGGCCATGTGCTGGGTCCTAGATGGGCAGACTCTCAGGGCAAGGGAGCAGCGGTAATGGCTTCCTCCACAGCTCTTAGGGACAGCCCAGCCCAGTACAGGGTTCTGGTGCCCGTCCTTCTCAGTCACCTTCGTGAGCAGAGGCTGCAGAGAACAGAAAGGGAGGAAGCACAGTTCTGTGTCCTGGCCAGGTGAGCCTGGCTGAACTTGCAGGGCTAGCATGGGGCCAGAGTTGTCTTGGAAACTAGGTTTGAAGCGCGAACTTTTGAAGGGCCAGCACCTAAAAGTCCTGAAGGACAGAAGGTGATCCTTCTTGGCTGAAACGCGCTCCCTTGACCTCACAGGCATTGCTTCCCTTGCATGTTTCTTACAAGAGTTAATGAGCTGAGAGTCATAATGCCCCAGAAGAGCTTTACCCAGCGCCTCGCTGCCCTCCACTCAGTTATTCTGATACTTGCTCCCCTTCTCAGGGCCCCCCAGCACTCAGGAAAGAAAGGTGGTGGCTGCTTGTTAGGACATTGAAGAACTTGGTGGCTAAGATTCTCTTTGGAGCAATCCTTGAATTTTTGTGTAATCTTGTAAGATCGGTTACTCATTGCCATAGTCCTTAGAACAAAATAAAACTCATTGCCAGTTAACGAGTGTATGTGGCTTTCAATATTGTATGAGTTTGTAGAATTAAAGTATAGGAAGAAAATGCCTAGATATGCATATATGTGTATATAAAAAACAATCTAAACCCATCACTGTCAGCTCATGGCTACCCTATAAGGCAGAGTAGAACTGCTCCATAGGGTTTCCAAGGCTGTAATCTTTATGAAAGCAAACTGCTACATCTTTCTCCCATGGAGCAGCTGGTGGGTTTAAACCATTGACTTTTGGTTAGCAGCTGAGCACTTAACTACTGCACCACAAGGACTGTCATGTATGTATATGTATGTATATATTACCTATTCAGTCTGTGTGCTGAACAAATAATCTCAAGAAGCTGGGCTATCTGAAAAAGAATGAGGCATCAGAATTGGAAGAAGACTCATTAACATAACCACCTGCAATTTGCAGATGACACAATCTTGCTTACCGAAGATGAAGAAGACTTGAAACACTTACTGATGAAGATTAAAGACTACAGCTTTCAGTGTGGATTATATATACCTCAACATAAAACAAAAGTCCTCACAACTGGACCAATAAGCAACATCATGATGAACACAGAAAAGATTGAAGTTGTCAAGGATTTCATTTTACTTGGCTCCACAATCAATGCCCATGGAAACATCAGTCAAGAAATCAAATCTTTTGCTCTGCTGCAAAAGACCTCTTTATAATGTTAAAGAGCAAAGATGTCACTTTGAAGGCTAAATTGTGTCCGATCCAAGCCATGGTATTTCCAATTGCCTCATATGCATGTGAAAGTTGGACAGTGGTTAAGGAAAACCAAAGAAGAATTGATGCATTTGAATTATGGTGTTCGTGAAGAATATTGAATATACCATGGACTGCTATAAGAAAGAAAAAATCTGTCTTGGAAGAAGCACAGCTGGAATGCTCCTTAGAAGCAAGAATGGCCAGACTTTTTCTCTCTTACTTTGGTCATGTCATCAGGTGGGACAAGTCGCTGAAGAAGGACATCATCCTTGGTAAAATAGAGCGTCAGCAAAAAAGAGGAAGACCCTCAATGAGACGGATTGACACAGTGGCTGAACAATGGGCTCAAGCAACAATGATTGTGAGGATGGTGCGGGACCGAACAGTGTTTCCTTCTGTTGTACATGGTGTTGCTGTGAATGAGAACCAACTCAACAGCACCTAACAACAACATGTATATGTATGTACGTATGGACATACTTGTATGTGTATATGAACATATATGTATATGTAATAAATAGAGGGTCACAGAATCTGATACTTCTTAGTCATAATGAGTTACCTCATGGAATTAGTTTTTGTGGTTTGGAGATTTAGGGTCATAGTCTCATGGGACAGCTCAGTCACTTGACATAATATGGTTCATGAAGTTCATGTTCTACAGTCTAGTCTGGTGAGTAGTACCTGGGTCTTAAAAGCTTGCATGTGTCCATCAATTATTGGTCCTTACTCATCTGAAGCAAAAGAGAAAAAAGGAACTGGTCTGCGGCACTAATTGTCTACATGAACCATGACCTCCTCTGTCCCACGACCAGAAGAGCTAGATGGTGCCTGGCTGCCATGACCATGTGTTCTGATCACAACCACAATAAATGGATCTTGATAAAAAGGAGAAAATTGTAGAAAAGAACTACAAATTCTCAAAGCTCTATACCTACTGGACTCGCTGAGATAGGAAGATTCCCTGACACTATTCCCCTGAGATATTGTTTAAGCTTTGAGCTGAAATTATCCCCTCAAGTGACCTTTTAGCTACATAGCAGGTTTGCTCATAAAGGATGAATATCATCCTTGAGTACTTCAGTCTTTTTGAAAGTCATCTCTATGAGGGCAAGTGATCAACAAATACTCTAAAGCGTAGATGAGGAGGTTGCAGGGAGGTGAGACTAGAGAAGGCCACAACTGGAACAGAAATAATGAGAATGTTGACACAATATGAGAAATGTAACCAGCATCACTGAACAGCATGTATGCATTTCCACCAGATATACAATGTTGTTGTTGTTATGTGCCGTCCAGTCGACCGACTCATAGCAACCCCTCCTTGGGTTTCCGAGGCAGTATCACTACGGAAGTAGATTGCCCAACCTTCCTTCCGAGGAGTGGCTGGTGGGTTTGAACCGCCAGCCTTCTGGTTAGCGGTCAGGTGCCTCAGGCACTATGCTACCAGAGCTCCCACATATACACATATAATGCTTATATGCACATGTGCAAATGTGCCATATGAATGAATGGAATACGTTCAAATATTTTTAGGATATGTGCCATATTGACTGTCAGAGCAATGTTTTTAAGTCAAGATTTAGAATAGTGTCATAGATTCACTTATTCTTTGAAGAAGTGAGGTCAGAAGAAACAGAAGCCACTTCCATGGAACTGGAAGGTTTTTGCCATTACTTGTGTTTTGAGCACTACTGCACTGAGTCAAATAAGTGACCCACATTTGTTCACAATTTATGGAAACCAGGTAACATCTATTTCCTGTGCCCATCATCAGTTCTAGCAGCAGCTATTCTTAGATGTGCAAGATCAGTTTTATGATTTCTGCCAGTTTCCATAAATGTTGCAAATTTTAGACCAAACTCATTAGATCAAGCCCTAACACCCAACGCCATAGATTCTGGGACGTTTGTAGGTCTGTTCCCACTTGGTGAGCCGAGTGTAGTGGAAACTCAGCATGGGAGCCCATGGTAGAGGTACCCCAGGTTTGAGCCTTGAAGGTACAGTCACTGTGAGAAGACCGTAGATTCTCAGCCTGTTGTGTAAGAGGGAATAGGAGCCAGGTCCTGGCAAAGGCTCTCATGAGTGCAGCATCTGCTCCTCTGGCAGCTCTGTGAGGGAATGGGCCACAGGCCCGACAGAGAACACAGACCCCGACAAGGCCAGAGATGCATGACCATGGAGGCTGGCTCCCGCCCTTCTGTGTGGTGGGACCTGCTCCTTGGGCCTCCCTCCTCTTAGCACCTCCTCTTCTCCCATCCTGAACACTGTCTGACCCCGGTTCCTCAGTCTTTTCCACCAGAGCACCTGGTGACTGACGTGGCATGGGATGTGTGTGGTTTGTTCCTTGGTTTGTTTGGGTCTTTGTGACAATTCTGTTTAAATTATTTTTAAAATAAGTAATACCTGTAGGTGATATACAGCTGCAAAGATGCAAAGGACATAGCATGGGAAGGCTCCCTCTCACCCCTAGGCCTCAGTCACCTTACCCAAAGGCACCACTGTTCCTGGTTCTGTGAACCTGCTAGAGAGATGACACATGTCTCAACTTTGTCTCTCCACCACCCTCATAGAAGATGTCCTGGAGTCCATCACTCATCAGCACACACAAAACCACCTTTTCCTTTTCAGCAGCTGTGTAGGGCAGGCCCATTGTACGGATTACCATAAGTTAACTGGTGCTCAGTTGACTAACGTTTAGATTGTTTCTAGTATTTTCCTATCACAGACAGCACTTCTGTGTGTGTGTGTATACATACACACACGTACTGTTTTGTATCTGTAAGATAAATTCCTGAAAGTGGAATTGATGGATCAAAGGGTGTTTATTCTTTAATCTTGATGAATGTTCCCACCTTGCCCTCAGAGAATTGCACCATCTGCATTGTCGTGAACAGTGTATACATGCCCTTTTCTCACGTCTTGTCCACACAGTGAACATCAGATTCTAGAGCTTTGGCAGTCTGATGGGAAAAATAATATTCCATTTGTCTGCTCGCGTCTTTTGCCCATTTATCTTCTCAGACACTGACCTTTTCTTTTGATTTATAGGGAACTCGCCCTGTGTCTGTGATGTTTGCTGTAAATAGTTTCCCCCCTTTATTGTTTTGTTTGTGTTTTCTCTTTTTGCAAAAAGAATACATTGATTGTTCGTTCCTTATGGCATCTGAACTTCATCCTGTATAGGAAAGGAACTATCCATTTTGATGAGCATTTTTTCAGAATTTTCCAAGTGTCTTCTGGTGCCATTTGCATCTGTAGCATCTTATAAAGAAGCTCAGAGTGAGTTATTTCTCCCCTTTTGCAGTTGGGGAATCCCAGACTAGAGAGAGTAAGCACCTTGCAGTGTCATCAGAGCGGGAGAGTGGAGTTACAGCGTGTGATGTTTATTTCATCTGAAGACCTATCTCTCTAAGGACCATACAACTACTTCTTCTTTTATTGGGATAAAAACATGTATAACAAAACTTTTGTAAATTCAGCGATTTTTAGGCATACAATCCAGTGGCATCCATCACATTCATCCTGTTGTGCATCGAGCAACCTTCATACCTTTTCCAAACTATTCTACCCCCATTCACAGAAGTTCAGTGCAACTTCTTTGGAACACAGGTCTTGTCATTGGCCGGGAGGAATTCATGTATTCACAGTAAGGCAGAGCTCAACCAGGGCCTCTCCCAAGCCAGGCGAGCCTCCTGGTGCCCATCTTTCGGTTTCCACATCGGGATGGCAGCTAAAAATGACTTTGCGGTAGGTGGTTAATTTCTGCTTGTTACTTACTAATAATTATAGCTTTCACTTTGGCACCTCTCACAGTTGAAACCAGTGGCTATTCTTAGATAAGCAAGATCAGATTTTCTGATTTCTACTGGGAATTTAAAGCTGTGATACTGTCACAAATTCCTTGGCCCTTGGTCGGACCTGCTCCCCACTCCCCCAACCCCACCCCGGCTCTTCCCAGTTGCCAAGAGGTCCATGTGCAGGGCCGAGGGTAATCGCGTGGCGTGGCCACCATGATAAGATGAAGGCAGCTCCAGACATGGCGTGTGGGGGGTGAGTGCACAGGGGCGCCTGGAGGACACACAGTGCTGGTGGGCCAGACCTGGCCCTGCACACGGTGGTGGTGTGGGTCAGCAGCTCCTCGAGACCCGCCCCTTCTCCAGCCCCGGAGGACTATGATTAATGGTCTATACCATGTGTACACCTGACCTTTATCAAGCCCTGTGTATGTGTTATTCCAAGGACTTGACATACTTAACTGGTTTAGTCCTTGTAATAATTTCATGAGGTATAAAAACCCTTATTCACCCCGTTTTACAGATGAAGAAACTGAGACACCTCCATCAACTAACTTGCTGAAGGTTATGTAGCTAATAAGTTGTTGTTGTTGTTGTTGTTGCCGCAGAGTCAGTTCTGATCCATGGTGACCCCACGTGTGCAGAGGGGAACTGCTCCACAGGGTTTTCAAGGCTGCAACCTTTTGGAAGCAGATCTCCGGGCCTGTCTTCCAAGGCACCTTTGGGTGTGTTTGAAACCCCAACCTTTAAGCTACTAATTAAGTGCATCACTGTTTATGCCACCCATGGACTCAAGGTAATAAGTGGAGAAGTCAAAATTCAAACCCAACCAGTGTGACCCCAGAAACTCTATCTAACCCACACTAGGTACTCCTTTGTTCCACAACACACTTTTTTTTTCAAAATTTTGGTAATTAATTTTATATTGTTCCAGAAATAAAGGTCACACATTTGCCAATTCAGCATCTTTCAGTACAACACAGTGTTATTGACACAGTTTCTGTGTCACAATTAAAGCTAGGCTCTGGAGTGCAGTGATGGTTAGGATAGATGCAGTCCCTGCCTTCATGGAATTTTGTGAAACAAAACAACTACAGAAGCACTTAATGCCTGTCGTGCCAAGTGCCAGGAAGGAGCAGTGCAGGGTTCTATGAGAACCGGTGACCTAAGGGCAGAGCCAGAGTGGCCAGGGCACATTTGAGCAAAGACCTGAAGAGCGATTAGCATTGGTCGGGCCACGTGGTAAGGCAGGAGGAAGCACAGGAGACAGCTTGTGCAGGCAGCTCGAGCTCTGAGTGCTCAAGAAACTGAGGGGGGCCCAGAGCATGACACCTAAGGAACACGGTGAGGGCTCCAAGGTGAGGCAGAAGAAGGACCCAGGTCCCTGAAGAGTGGGACGGGAACAACAGGAGTGGGAGCAAGAGTTAGCAGTGTTGGCCCAAGTGACAGCTTGGTCTACGGTGGAAATGAGAGAGAGAGATAAAAGTGGATACTTGAGATATATTTTCAAGGTATAACTGATGGAACTTGTTGATGGATTCGACGTGGGATGAAGGAAAAGGAAGAATCAGGGAAGACTTGTGTGTTTTGTGCGTGAGAAAATGGGTGGATGACGATGCCGTTTCTGCATTCAGGAAGCTGGGGGAAGAACTGGTGTGCTGGGGTCCAGGAGAAAGGAAATCAGGAGTCCTGTTGAACATGGAAGTGTCAGATCTCTAAGGCCATCAGGTGAAGATGCCAAGTAGGTGGCTGCATGTTGAAATCTGTGTTTCAGATTTGGCATGGAGACAAGCTCGGGAGTTGGGAGTCAAAGCTAAGTGGTGTGATGAGAAGGTAAGAGTGTAGATGCAGGAGAGAGCGCCAGGACCAAGGCTGAGCGCCTCCCACATTGAACGCTGGGGAGAGACACTGAGAGTGGCCAGCTGCAATGTGTAGGAGGAGCCTGTGCAGTACAGGCAAGAACTTGGGTTCTAGAATTAGACTCACTGAAAACCTAGACCCACCATGGAGTAGCAGTCTGACGGGCAAGTTCTCCCGACCCCTCTGAGCCTTCATGTCCTCAGCTGAGTTATGACGGTCCCACGAGCTAATGCATGTCACATGCTCATCTGGGAGCAACCACTAAAGCTATGAAAATAACTAACTTCAAGGAGGATGTGGCTGGTAGGAAGTCCCACTGAGAGGCTGAGTAACGTGCGGATGACAGCACTGGTTGGGTTCAGCGTAGGGGAGCTGGTAGCCATGACCAGTCACAGTGGGGTGGCAGAGATAGAGCTCATGCTGCTGTGGGGTGCAGTGATGGCAGGTGAGGAACTGGGGATGGCGAGGGTGAACCACCCATGCTGCATACAGCCCCCCACTCTGTGAAGCAGATTGGGGAAATGGGGGCTGGGGAGGAATGTGGCATAAAGAGAGAGAACCTGGGGTCCAGCAGGGGATTTTAAAGATATAGAAGCGTGTTAATTTGCTGAGGGGGACAGTAAGCAGGAGCGAGCAGAGGTACATGGGCTCTGACTCCTCGAGAAGGCATAGGAGTCACAGGGGAGCTGGACTTCAGTTGTCATGGATGGGACACAGGGTGGCATCCAGGACACAGATGGGCTTGTTGGTATTGGGATGAGAAGAGGCCTGCGGTCTGCTCTTCTGACCTCTGTATTGACTTTGGATGACACATCAGGGTCAGCTAAAGGGGTGGGGAGGTGGGAAGGATGAGGACTTGGAAGAGCAGCTGGGCAAAGGCCTGGGAGGGATAAAGTGTGTCACCAATGCAGCTAGAGGCTGAGGGGCCCCCTCGCTCTCCCACCGTGTCCCTGGGGAAGGGGCCGTTTGTGACAGACTGACACAGCTAGACACAAGCTGGCAAATAAACACCAACCATGCAGCCAAGGCCCTGGCAGGGGAATTTGGTGAAGACAGGACCTAGGCTGTGTTCACCTTGGGGACTGCAGGGCCCAGCTTGGGCCCTGGCCCAGAGCCACTCAGGGTACGAGGATGCATGAAAACAAAGTCACCTCCTTTCACTGCCCAGCCTTCCCCAGACAAAGAACAAGCCCAGTGAGAGCTGATAAGCATGAAGGCCTCCCCTAGGCCTTGGTGACTTGGAAGGTGGACAAGAAGGTTGTCGAGACACATGACCCCTTCCTCTTTGGCTCACATGCTGAATTGTCTATGAAAGAGTGAATTCATGACAACATGGAAGGCGTGCTCAGGGAGCACCTTGCACTCCAGGCGGACACCTGCATTCTCCCAGGCCATCCTGGCCACCATGGAGACCTATTTCCCACCCCGAGGCACTCTCAGGAGGGAGCAAGGCTTGAGGTCAAACTGATGCCTTTGAGAGGAGTCCTGAAGACCTTACACCAAAGGCCCCAAAATGCTTGAACACCCCCCCCCCCCGAGGGTTTTCCCTTCTTCCTGCTCCACCAAGCCTCACACGGCATGGGGGACCTAACAGTGAAAGTTGACAGTGCTCAGGGCTGCCTCGGTCCTGCACCCTTGTGTGAATGTGAAAAAGTGTCCCCTCTGAATGGACTCAGCCCCAGAGGAGCAGGCTGGGCAAGCGGAAGGTGCCTTTGAGGAGCCTCCCTTTCATTCAGCAGGCAGACGCAGCCCTGCATGAGGCACGCAGCCTGCCAGCAGAGTCCAGTCTGGGTGTCGGCCCCACTCGGCCCAGCCCCTTTGCACAGTGGACTGCCTTCCCAACCCTGAATCTGCCAGTCAGCCCTCCTCAGCCAGAGCCTTTGCACAGTGCACAGTGTCAGCCTAGCTCCCCCCATGCCTTTGCACAATGCATGGCCTGCATAGCCCTGAACCCAAGGTCGGTGCATCGTGAGCCAGCCCTCAGGAAGAGAGACATGAAGCAGGGGCTTGATAGTGTTGAGGAAGGGAGGGAGGGAAGAAGCTAGCTTGTGTGGGGTTACAGGTGCAGCCAGGTACCCCATTCAGGAATACCACTTCACCTGGACAAAACTCCAGTTGCCATCAAGTCAGCTGTGCCTCAGGGCCACCATACACTAGAGTAGAACTGTCCTCCCTCCCTACGACTTTTAATGGCTGACTTTTCAGAAGTCCATCACTGGCCTTTTTTCCCAGGTGCCTCTGGGTGGACTCGAACGCCCAGCCTTTCAGTCAGCAGCTGAGCACGTTAATTGCACCACCCAGGCACTTCCCTGATAGCATAGCTCAGCCATATTCAGGTCACATTTTTAGTTTGGTTTGACAAAACCCATCTGGGTACAAGGCATAGTTAGCAGCATGGTCATTGCCGGGACCAACCAGACTTGACCCCTGACCTCTAGCAGGAGAGATGGTGCTTTTGCCAGTCACCATAACACAAGGCCACCTGTGATGAGGGTCTTCCTAGAGAGCACAGGGTGGTGGAGAAGGGAGAGTGAGAGGTAGTTTACCCAGGGCCTTCTGGGAAGTCCTGTGCAGAGGGAGGCTCTGCGGAGCCTAGAGAGAGGAGTGGTGGTCTTAGTGACAGGTGGTTCAGAGAAGGCATTCTGGGTGAGAGGACACAGAGCAGCTGGAAAGTCAGGGCCCTGGTTTTGAATGCAGATCAAAAACCTTTGGGTTATGTTCATCTCAATAGAGAAGGCTGGCAAGCAAATGGGGAGATTATATCTCCAGCATTTTTCATCATAACTGGATGACAAGCAAACCAAAGGACTCCAAATAGAACATCAGAGCTTGGTCAGGCCTCTCAGGTGGAGATGACAGCCGTGAAAACCCTACGGAGCAACTCTGCTCTGTCACACGTGGAGTTGCCATGAGTTGGAATCGACTGGACAGAATGGTTGGTTGGTTGGTTTCCTTTAGGAAAGTGGAATGCACCCCTTTCTCTTTACCTCCTGAGTTCTGAACCACTGAAGAAATAAAGGAGGAGGAGCCAGGTGGAGATCAAAATATCAGCTTTGTTACAATGAGTCTGTGTGGGAGCAGGTGGCTTGCCCTCTGGCCCCAAATGGGCTCCCTAAAGCATCACATCAAATTGAACTCGCCCAACCTAAATTGCTGGCCTTCCAGTTGAGAGACAGCACCCAGCCCAATAAAGCACCTGCAGGCTGAGACTGCAGCACCCACAGGACGAGCCACTGGGGAATAGAGATCCTTGAGGCTCAAGGGTCAAGGTGAGCAAGCTCAGGTTCTTCTCCCAAACTCATATGGGACCAGAAGGAGTGTTGTGGAAAGAAGCCAGATGTGTGTTTGTAGCAGACAGGGCCCTGATTGAAACAAGAAGCAAAGATTGAAGGGTCCCCTAGCAAGATGATGAGAGAGTGATGATGGAGGTTGTCCAGGAGCTATGGGGGCACAAAGGAGGGAGCTATGACCATACCAGGGGCAGGGGCAGGGGACACTTGTGAGACCCTCTTCTTGGGAGATGGTAGGCTTGCTTTGAGCTGTGGCTTCCCAGGAGGGAAGGTTTTGCAGGCAGCACCAGCTCTAAGTCAGTCCCCGTGTGGCCTCGTCTTCTCCTAGAACCAGCTGTATGTCTGAGCACAGAAGGACACCCTATGAATGAATTCAGAAATGTTGGGTAAGAAGCTTCAAGAATCTTTCTTTTCCTGTCCAAACCCCATCTCAGACTAGTCGACTGATGCCAGACGTCCTACCACTACAGTTTAATTCCTGGAGCCCAAGGTTTTGTACCCTATGAGAATGTGATTTCCTCTTAAGGGGAATAGCTGTGCTAAGATATTTGTCTGAAAGGAGCCATGATAAAATGGAAAGTTGAATCCAGAGCCCTAAGACCTGGCTTCACCAAATCCCCTGACTCAGCCAACTGGAGCTGCAGGGCTCAGGTGACTCCCTAGACCTCCCTGAGCCTTTGTTTCCTCACTCTGCAGTCTTACGGAGGGGTGAGGCTTGACAAAGCAAATTCACACCATTTGTAACTCACTATGGGCTTCCTACATGGATCATAACAAACTATGTATAACAATGCAAAGAATGGGAATTCTGGAACACTTCATTGTGCTCATGTGAAATCAGTACTTAGACCAAGAGGCAATCATTTGAACAGGACGAGGTGATACTGCATGGCTTAAAATCAGGAAAGGTATGTGTCAGGACTGCATCCATACTTACTCAATCTGTATACTGAGCGAATCATCCAAGAAGTTGGACTTCATGAAGAAGAATGCATGCAGCATCAGGATTGGAGGAAGACTCATTAACAACCTGTGATATGCAAATGAAACAGCCTTGCTTACTAAAAGTGAAGAGGACTTGAAGCACTTAGTGATGAAGATCAAAGACTACAGGCTTCAGTATGGATTATACCTCAACAAAGACAAACAAACCAAACCTACCATCAAGTCTATTCCAACTCACGAGGACCCTTTAAGACAGAGTAGAACAGCCTCATAGGGTTTCCAAGGCTGTAAATCTTTACAGAAGCAGACCGTCATCTTTTTCCTGCAGACTACCTGCTGAGTTCAAACCACTGACCTTTTGATTAGCAGCCAAATGCTTTAACCACTATACCATGAGAGCTCCTTCCCAAATTCTCACAACCAGATCAATAAGCAACATTATGGTAAATGAAGAAAATCACACAGCATATTGCATTGGCAAATCTGCTGCAAAAGACCACTTTAAAGTATTAAGAAGAAAAGATGTCACTTTGAGAACTAAGGTTCACCTGACCCAAGCCATGGTGTTCTGAATCACCTCACAGGTATTCGAAAGCTGGACAATGAATCAGGAAGACTGAAGAATTGATGCCTTTGAATGTGGTATTGGTGAAGAATATTAAATATACCTTGGGCTGCCAGAAGAGTGAACAAATCTGAAACAAGTGCAACCAGAATGTTCCTTAGAAGTGAGAATGGCTGGATTTCATCTCACATATTTTGGACATGTTATCAAAAGGGACCAGTCCCTGGAGAAGGACATCATGGTTGGTAAAGAAATGGATCAACGAAAAGGAGGAAGACCCTCAACGAGATGGATTGGCACAGGACTGGGCAGTGTTTCATTCTGTTGTACGTAGGTTTGCCATCAGTTGAAACCACCTTGATGGCACCTAACAGCAACAACAGCATGGGCTTCCACCATCTTGTTTGATCCTTACCACTGCCCTCAGAGAGATGTGGGCCAGAACCAGGGCCCAAGTGATGGGTGAGCAGACCTACACACAAGGCTCAGGGGCAGGAACCAAATCCTCCATGTTCCCTTTACATGTGGCTTGCAAACTGGGTATCCTAGAACTCTGTGTGCCTGGACAGAGAAGAGATGACCCAAGAGGGAAGCCAACCACTCCCTCTTGAGAATCCTTTGGTAAATCAGGATAAGATCGCTATGAAAAACAGGCTCCATTGGGGAAAATGGTTTTAAAATGCTGTAATGCATTGTGCCCTGTGCTCCTTCCATTTGAACTTAAAATGGAGCAGACTGGGGCAGTCCTAGGCTGTACATTATCTGCCATATCTTCTCTCAGGAACACAGGCCTTACCAGTACCATAGGCCTCCTCCAATGACGTCCATGGCACTGAAGGACGTCCTCTACAGGCCTGGAGTCTTCCTTCACCTTAATGATAATGACTGTTTCTTCCATCTCCTCATCACATGAAGGGACCAAGGGGCCATAAAACACAGTGGTGAAAAGATTTTGGTATCATATTTGGTCTTATGGGGGACTCTTACAGGACAGGACTCACAATAGAGTCATGGCATGTACGTTATCGCATTGTATTTATTTCCTTGATTCTTATTATAAAAACTGTAAAAACGTTCAGGTCTCCCTTCCTCCCGTTGGCCTTTTTACATAGTAATTGAGATGGGAGAGGCCTGGTGCTCCTTACACAACAGCTCCAGGCCCTGTGTAGCTTGGAAATGTATATAGACTTACCCCAAAAATGGAAGCAAGTCAAGAGCCAGGTGTACAGTTAGAGGAACGTTCTGTACAGCTCGCCCAGGCAGTGGCCGCGCTCAGGTAACCCAACACCACAGGAGGCGTGTGTTCTCCTCTTGCTGGCGAGAGCATCAAGAGAATTGTGTTACTGAGAGACATCGGACTGCCCTGACGGTGTCATCTGGAGGGTGTTTATCTCCCAGGAGGGCCAAGCATTTGCCTAGGCCCAACTTGAAAGATAGGAAAGTGTCTCTATTATTTCTGCCAAGTCCCTTGTGCTCAGTAAGCACCTTTGGCATTGAATCTCCTGAGAACAAGGTGTGAGAGTGAGGAGGTGCATGGCAGCATTGCTACCTGTAGGGCTCAGCACATTGTATTTGAACTGCCCGAGAGTCCATGTCTATGAGAGCCGCTCACAACACTCCTGCCGGAGTTCCTCAACCAGTCAACTATCCCTTGTGCTCCCTGTTGAGGAGGGGACTGACAGACAGGACAAACAGCAGATGCAGGGTGGGTCTGGGCCATGGCAAGGCCTACTTTCTCCAGGGCTCTCCATTGGCCCAGGGAGTCAGCCCCTGGTGTTAACCTGAGCACTAGGGAGGTGAAGGCACTTGGGGAGAGGGCCCAACCAGGCTGATTGAGGTTGAGAGTCAGCAGCAACACAGGGCCTGGAGCTGTTGGGTAAGGAGCACCAGGCCTCTCCCATCTCAATCACTATGTATCACATTTCTCAGCCTGGGCTTCAACCTGGAGGCGCAGGGGATGGGAAGGCGGACCTGCAGCAGAGGCCCTGCCCTTGGAGAGCTGTCCGTCCAGGAGGAAAGCAGAGACTGCCACAGCAGTATTTCTAGTGATGCAGGCCATCAGAGTGATGCAGAGGATGGGGTCTTCTCTCAGATGGGGGCAGGGGAAGACTGAGCCAGGCCTCAAAGGAGGCTGCGGGGTGTCGGCATCAAGAGCAGGGGCAACAGAATAAACAGAAGTGTGATGAAGGAAGCGCCCACTCTGTGTAGAGACTGGCACATAGCTTCTTATGGCCAGGGCCAGGGTGGAGTGGGGAAGCAGTAGGAACACAGGCTGGTGAGTGAGGGCAGCGGGGTCAGTGTGAGGGCTCTGAAGGCCAGGCACAGGAACCGGGGTGCTATTTTAAGGCCAAGGAGACACTGGGCTCTGTGGAGGATGAGCTTTCAGGCCTATAGCCAGCCCGCCTGGGTTCTGATCCTGGCTCTGCCACTCACTTGCCCTGGCACCTTAACCTAAGTTGCTTAGCCTCCCAGTGCCTCAGTTTCCTCTTCTGTACAGGGGGGATGATAATGGTGCCTACCTCACTGGACCACTGTGCAGATACAATGACAACAATTCGTGCCACAAAGTTTGTGTTTAATAAGCGTTGTTGTTATGTGCCGTTGAGTCAGCTCCGACTCATAGCCTGTGTACAACAGAACAAAACCCTGCCTGGTCCTGCGCCAGTCTCACGATCCTTGCTGTACCTGAGCCCATCGTTGCAGCCACTGTGTCAATCCATCTTGTTGAGGACCTTCCCCTTTATTGTTGACCCTCCACCCTACCAAGCATGACATCCTTCTTCAGGGAACGGTCCCTTCTGACAACATGACCAAAGTCGGTGAGACAAAGTCTGACCATTCTCACTTCCGAGGAGCATTCTGGCTGTACTTCCTCCAGGACAGATTTGTTCATTTTTCTCACAGTCCATGGTATTTTCCGTACTCTTTGCCAACACCACAATTCGAAGACTTCAGCTCTTCTTTGGTCTTCCTTATTCATTGTTCAGCTCTCACATGCATGTGAGGTGATTGAAAATACCATGGCTTGGGTCAGGTGCATCTTAGTCTTGACAGTGATATCTTTGCTCCTTAACACTTTAAAGAGTGTTAGTTACTGTTATTATTGCTGTTGTCACTCATTCATTCATTCATCCATTCACTCATTTAGCAGCCGTGTGCTGGACTGTGACTGTGTGCAGGGCACTGTCACAGGGACACAGCAGTGAACACAGACACCACCATTCCCATCCTCAGAGCTCACTTTCTGGGGAGGGGAGACAGGCAGTGAGATAAAGAAGGGAAAGAAACCCGTCCATTGGTAGTAAGCATTTCCCGTTACCCATTGCCGTCGAGTTGATTCCAACTCATAGCGACTCTAGGGGACAGAGTGGAACTGCCATTAGGGTTTCCGAGGCTGTGTGTAATCCCTAAGGGAGCAGACTGCCATATCTTTCTCCTGAGTAAGCACTCGGGGAAAACAAAGCAGGAAAAGGATGGGTTTGTGCTACGCAGATGGGGAAGCACACGTTTAGAGAGGACAGTCCAGGCAGGCCACACTGGGAGGCTGTTTGAGGAAAGACTGAGGCAGAGATGGGGTGAGGGGTGAACCCCTTCAGAGCTGCATTCAGGTGGGGGGAGCAGCAGGTGAGAGGACCTCACACAAGGACATTTCTAAGCAGGTGGATGGCCTGCCAGAGCTTTGCTTTGGGGGGGGTCAGGGTTGAGGCCACTGTGTGAGGGACTGGCAGGGACGAGGGGGAATAAAGCCAGAAGCCAGGGACGGAGGCTGCACCATAGTCTAGGCTGTTTCTGAAGTGACCCATAGGAGACAACTCAAGGAGGTGTGTGAGGAAAATAGTCAGATTTTTATTCCTGCGCCTTTTTGTCGTACTCGTTTAACACTCCCATTTTTGTGTGCATGATATTATACATATATGTTAGTACCAAACAGTTTCCATATGTAATTTATACATACATGTATGTAACTTGTATAAATACGCATAGAGGAGGCTAGGCGTCAAGGCAGGCTGACAGGGCAGGGCCTAACAGGAGCCTGGAGAGGAGGCACCACCTGCCAACGCCCTGTGGCAGTGGGCCCCACAGGTGTGGCTGTGGGAGGAGGTGGGCGAGGGCGTTTGGACGTCCTTACAGACTCAGGCCCAGCCTCCTGGAAGGACGGCACAGGGATCAGAACAAAGCCTCAGGAGAAGAGGGCTAAGGGGCAAGTGGAAGTCCCTGCCTGGGTGCTGGGCACTGGCATGTGACATTCCCAAGAGCGCCTGCGAGAGCACTTGTAGTGCCCTGGTGGGCCCTTCAAGGAAGGCCAGGCTCACAGCAGTTTGGATTCTCCACACAGAAAGCCAAGCATTAGGCCCCAGATGGGAAGAAAGCCTATTTTCCTGCTTGTTTTGAAAGTGGTTTTTTGCAGGGCTGTGTTGATGTTACACCGTTAGTTCCCAGGGTGGGTAAACTCCCTGGTCCGAGAGCCAAGTCTGATGGGGCCGCCATTTTGTTTCATGCCTTTGTCGTTAGGTGCCATCGAGTCTAAGCTATGAACTTTCGGGGAGCACATCCCCAGGTCTTTCTCCCCTGGAGCCACTGGGTGGGTTTGAACTGCCAACATTTCAGTTAGCAGCTAAGTGCTTAACTAGTGCACCACCAGGGCTCCTCAAACACATAAGCTGATAGCCTGCAGTTCTTGTCATATCAGGAGAGCAGACCAGAGGGCAGAGCTGTTGCCCTGTGAAGGGTCATGTGCCTCTGGTCTGCTGGTCCCTGTGCTCCTTCTTGGCCCTTTGTCCGTGGGTGTCAGGGCCCAGGGCGGGGTGAGCCAGGTCTGTCCACATACTAAGCTGTCCGCAGTGTACTGTGAGGGCAGATGTCTTCCCAGAGGTCAGCACAGAGCCCCGGCAGGCCACACTGCCCTCCCCTAGGTGGGAACATCTGTCCACCCACTAGGGCCCACGGTGTGCGAGTGACTCAAGTCCTTGTGTGATGGTGGCCTCACAGGACTGCTAGCCTGAAGCTGTTTGCGCTCGCGGTGGGGCACTGGCCAGCTCTAGGTCCGCCCATCCAGATGGGCTCCTGCCAGGCTCCCTTGGGAGGAATGTCAATATCCCCAACCCAAGTACCAGCTGCCCCCCAGGGCCTCTGAAGGGCAGCGAACCAGGGAAGCATCTCCTCTCGTTCTGCCCCACAGCTGAAGTCTACATTGGCATCGGGAAGCCTGCGGAAGCCACGGCGTGCACCCAGGAAGCTGCCAACCTCTTCCCCATGTCCCACAACGTCCTGTACATGCGAGGCCAGGTCGCTGAGCTCCGAGGAAACATGGACGAAGCCCGGCGGTGGTATGAAGAAGCCTTATCCATCAGCCCCACCCACGTGAAGAGCATGCAACGATTGGTGAGTCCCACAGCTGGGCTGGGAGCCCACTCTTGGTTTGGAGCCCCCTCGGAAGCAGTAGGAAGCTTGCAACCCCTAAACCTTCTTCTAATCCCAAATATAGTAGTTTATGCAAATGGTATCCCTAGATGTTGACAGCATACAGCCTGAGCAACCCCGCCTTGTCCACTGGGAGCTCTGGGGGAGTTGAAGGTCATGGTTTCCTGGCCAGCAATCCAAGGCACCCTGTGCTTCTGGGGCTGATGAAGACAGACCTGCACATTGCCATCTTGGGCTCCACACTGCTTAAAGCAGCCTCCTTAGGGGGTGTCCACACCGACGGCTGTCCACACCGAGGGTGGGACTTTGGCAGAAGCACAAGCACTCTGCAGACCAGAGGCCTCTCTGACCTTGAGGAAGCCTGAGGCTGCAGCTTGTCTCACAGGCCACTAGCTGCTGAAGGCGTCCTTCCCGGGCATGGGGCTGAGGAGTGGGTAGCAGCATTGGGCCAGGGACACAGGTCAGTCACTGCAGTTTTCACACTGCACATGGGTGGTTGCCCCCCAGAAATACACGTATCCTTCACAAAAGACTCGCCCCCTCTTCCAGATACTCAGGCCAGAGCTGGGGTGGACCTGGGGCTCCCCTGCCTCCCCAGCCATGGGCAGTCTGTGGGCAGTCCTGGAGTCGGTCATCTGTCCCTCTCAGCTTCCAATAGCCATGGAACGGGCTGGTCCCTACGGGAGGGGGCTCATCTTAAGAACCTATATGAATGTAGCTACCTGACAGAGCCCTCTACCTGCTGTTATCTTCTCCTGAGGGTGTGAATTGAACGAGGTGCTAGGGCCTGGTGAAAAGCCACGCTGCTATGTGTGGGCCTGTGTGCCAGGCTTCAGCTCCGATGCTTTATTCGTTCCGAGCAGTAGGACACCTCTGATTTAATGAGCTGTAGGAAAGAAAAGCTTGTACTAAACCTTAGGTGCGCTTCGGTCGGAGCGCCAGGAGCCCAGCACTGGTAATCAGACCAGGCTGTGTGACATGAGTGAGTCCGGATGGGGCCCAGGGCACAGCTGTGCTCCGGCAGTCGCCTGCTCACTCTGTCCATGGAAGAGGCCTGTGAGCTCAACACACCTCAGTTTTCTTTCTGTAAAATGAAGGCACCTGACACAGTAGGCTGTGAGTTTCTGTCCAGCGCACAGAGGCTGTGGTTTGTCACTAATGAGTGGAATGTTCTCCAAGGGTCCCAAGGCCTTATTATCTTGTCATTTCTCATAGCAACGCTGCAGCCAGTAGAGCAGCAATGACTAGTTTTAGCAGAAGACTGCTGAGAATTAGGCACCATGGCAACAATTGGACAGGGACCGGGGACTGGAACCCAGCCTGCTCCCTCTTCCTGGGAAACCTTGGCCTTGACCTCTAGGAGTCTCATTGTGCCTGTAGGTTAGACTGTTTCTTACCCTGGAAGGATGTTGTGAGGAAAGTGAAATGATTTACACAGCAAGCCTAGCATCACTCCTGGCACCTAACCCCAAACCAAACCCATTGCTGGCGATTCAGACTCCCAGCAAGCCTGTAAGATGGAGTAGAACTTCCCCATAGGGTTTCCAAGGCTGTACGCTTTATGGAAGCAGGCTGCCACTTCTTTCTCCTGTGGAACAGCTGGTAGGTTTGAACCACTGACCTTTTGGTTAGCAAATGAGTTCTTAACCGCTTTGCCACCAGGGCTCCTAGAAACTGGTCCCTGGTAAACCAAAAATCAAACTGGTTCCCACTGAGCCAATTCCAACTCCTGGCCCCTGTGTGTCAGAGTGGAACTGTGTGCCCTCGGGTTTCCAGGCTGGTTTTGTCAGAAGTAGATCTCCAGCCCTTACTTCCAAGGAGCCTCCAGGTGGGCTCAAACTGCCAACCTTTTCATTAGCAGCTGAGCATTCACTGTTTGTATCACCAAGGGACCCCAGCACCTAGTAGGTGCTCATTAAATGGAAAACTGATGGCAGTCGTGTTCATTTTAAAAATAAATCAGACCTCGTAATAATCACAGCAACTTAATTTCCTCGCCTTCTTTCTGAGTATTTTGTAGCTCACCCTTAGCTTTATAAATCATTTTACATATTATCCAAACATTACTCTGAGTAAAAATATTACATGGCTTTTAATTCTTGTCTCACTCTTGTAAGCGGAATTTGTTAAAGAGCCTTTCAGATCCCTGTACTTTTGCAGGAGCCTTGCAGAAGAGGTATAATCAGCAGTGGGTAGCCTTTTTACGAAAAAAAGGCAGTGTGTTTCCACCGCAGGGCCTATGAATTATTCAAAGAAGTATTTCTTGTTCATCCCCAGGGGGAACACATGAGACATATGCTCAAATAGGAGCATCACACAGGGAGAGTTTCACGTTTCACCTTTGCAGTTTTTCAAGACACCTGAGCCCCGTGACAAATGCCGGGCACTTTTCTTTCTGAAAGGAGGAGGCAGCAGGCCCAGCCCAGGAGGGCTGGTGAACAGGGGACAGGCTGCGGGGGGACTGTGTCTGTGGGCTCCATCGGCAGTGGCCAAACCGTATCAGACTCAGTGATTGATGTTGGCTGCCTTTGGAGGTCTTGTCAGTGGAAAGTAATGCTGATAATAAAATAATAAAAATAACTTTATTTGGAGGATCTCGGTAGCATAGTGGCTAAGGCACTTGACTGCTAACCAGAAGGCTGGTGGCTCAAACCTCGGAAGAAAGGTTGGGTAACCTACTTCTGTAGTGATACCACCTCGACAACCCAAGGAGGGGTCGCTATGAGTCGGGTCCGACTCGACGGCACATAACAGCAACAACAACTTTATTTGGATAATAATGAAACTAAACCTTTCTCAACACACTCTGTCATGGTTGCTGGATGCCAGGGAGTCGATTCCGACTCCTGGCGACTCCCTGCGGCAGAGTAGAAGCATCCAGGAGGGTTTTCTAGGCTGTGATCTTTATGGGAACAGATTGCCAGGGCTTTCTCCAGCAGAGCCACTGGATGAGTTCAGACTGTCAGTCGTTCAGTTAGCAGCTTAACAATCGCGCCACCATCTTTGAACACATTCTAGTGTATTCAAAAACTTTCCAGGTTGGAGACCAGCAAGGCAGGGACCAGAAGCCTACAAATGTTGAGGAGTTTCTGTTCTTCTAGACAAAAATTGCTCATTGATGGCGGTCAGTGTGGCTTCAAAGGGCAGCTGGGAATGTTTCTTCTTAGGGACCTTGTAGGTAATGGTTTGGCTGTGTTCTCCCCAACCTGCCACCGAGAGCCTAGCACGGGGCTGGCAGGAGCCCACTACAGCCAACGGCGTCTTCCCTCCCCCTGGTGCTGCTGGGCCTGCTGGTGCCTGTGGAGAAGGCAGCCGGGCTCTTCAGCTCTGAGACATCACAGCCCCTCTCTTTCCTCCTTGCCTCCCCAAGCTACCTAGGAAAGTCATGTTTCCATGGCCTTGGACATACGAAAGGTGGCCTGGTGGTGCTAAAGCACTTGGCTGCCAGCTGAAAGGTGGACAGTTCAAACCACCAGTCATTCCACAGGACAAAGATGTGGCAATCTGCTTCTGCAAAGATTACAACCTTGGAAACTCCAGGTGCAGTTCTAGGCTGTCCTGTAGGATCTCTATGAGTCAGAACCAACTTGATGGCAGTGGGCTTGGTTTGGTTTGGTTCCGTTTGGGGGAAGGAAAGGGGAAAGCTGGCATTTGCAGTACAGAAGCTAAGAATCAGGAGTCAGAGTGGGAATCCCCTCTCTCTCACTGTTGTTGTTATGTGCCGTCAAGTCAGCCCTGACTCATAGTGAGTCCTCCTTGGGTTGCCGAGGCAGTATCACTATGGAAGTAGATTGCCCAACCTTCCTTCTGAGGAATGGCTGGTGGGTTTGAACCACCAGCCTTCTGGTTAGCAGTCAAGTGCCTTAGGCACTATGCTACCAGAGCTCTCACTCCCTAGCTTTGGCATCTGGACAAGTTAGCCTTTTTGTGCCTCAGTTTCCTCAGCTCCACAAATGGGATAATCTTAGCACCAGTAAGTCGCTGACACAAAGACAAGACTGAATTTTCTTGTTGCTTCAAAAAGATCCTGTCTCTGCCCTCATGGAAACCAGACTGGTTTGCCACCCCTAAGTCAAGAGGAAAGGGTAAGCAGGGAGAGCCGGAGCTGTCCTTTGACCCGGTCGAGTCTCAGGGAAAAGACAGGTACTCGAGATTATGTGGCAGAGGAAGGCTGAGACGGAGGTGAGCACTGACGATTGCCTGGCACTTGGGGGAGGAAGGAGCTAGTGAGGAGTTGGCCCAGGGAACCTGCCTCAGGCTGGGCTGAGGACGCGTCAGAAGGTCAACACTAGCAGAGACCACCACAGAACCAGCCAGAGGGCTACAAGGGGGACCAAGGGCAAAGCAGAGTGTGGAAAGGTGTCTGCTGGAGGGCCATGCAGGAATGCATTGTATGGAAGGAAAGGAAGCCTCACTGTGTGTCATAGGCAGAGACCAAAATGGCGGACAGTGCCTAGGAACCATTAAGTCAGGAGCTTGTGCTTGGTCTGTGAACAACAGTTATGTGTCAGCTCTAGGGATGGCAGGCAGTGACAGCTGCCAGATGATCTGACCCAGGTTATGAGAGAGGTGGGATCTAAATGCAAGTGCAAACGCAGTAGCATTTTTTAAATGCAGTCATGGCTCGGGAGGCAGATGGTACTTGTGGAAGTAAACAGAAGGTCAGACTAGACAAGAGACATGTACCTTAAACCCCAGTGACAAGTGGCTGCCTTCCAATAGGTTCAGCCTTCATCCATGTGTTTCAATTCACATATAGGGAAAAAAAGAAGATGAGAAAGAATCTGTTTAGTGTTAATGAGTTGGCAGAAGACAAGGGAGGCAGGGTGCTGTGTGGGCAGAGATCATGAAGGACACAGAGAGCTGAAGGGGCAAGGAGGAACGATCCAGTAATGGTGATGACGGAGGAATTCAGAAAGGGAGCAGACTTTTTCCAGAAAATCTAAAGGCGTATTTTCATATTCTTTTGCGTAAGTGTACACAGACACATACATCTGCATGCTGTGGTAAAGAGCCATTAGCGCCCAGTGTGAAAAGTAAATTAATGAAACATCGGGCACTTTTCTCAAGCCAGTTATTGTGTGTTCTGGGGTTGGGAGAGGAATGGTATGGGGTTCATAGGACTGGGGACAGAGGGACAGCATTGCCACACTACTTCCCGGGCCAGGTAGAGAGAGAGGCTCTGTGTAGCCAAGGATAGAGTTACCAGGACAGGGACGTGCTCTGCAAACAGGGACATTTGCTCACCCTCTGATAATGTCAGCCTGGGCTTTGGAGGGCAGTGTGTGAGACTGGAGGGCAAGGAAGGAACAAGAGTGTTCAGGAGGGAGCTGAATGTGGAGGGGAGCCAGCAAGGTTGTGTGGAGGGGAACTGATGGCCTAGAAGGGGAAGAGTTTGCTGAGAAATAAATTTATGCTGAGGATGTTCACAGGGTGCTCAGCCCTTCCTCCAGTCTACTTGACAGGTTCAGGAAAGGCGTGGGACAGAAGCAGATGGCGGGTCGGCCAGGGCCACGGGAGCTGACAGCCTGTGGAGGAGGGAGACCGAGGTGCCTGAGGCGACCTGCAGCTTTGAAGAGGGCTGTGAGTGGCCAGGGGGTTGTGGCAGAGGACACTGGGAAGAGGGCACCTAGGCACTGGTGAGCCAGGGCCCCTCCCTCAGCCCCAGCGAGGGGACAGAGGAGAACCGAGGTCCGAGTGAGGTGTTCCCCTGAGCAGAGCCGAGTCTGGTCTGGTGCCGCCGAGAGACGTGAGAGCTGATGCTGAGAGATGGGGGAATGGAGGCGAGAAGCACTGAGGGGCTATCCCTGTGGATATTTAGGCTCCCAAGCCAAGGCTGGGGCCTGAACTGGCACAGAAAGCCTTCAGTCAGTCAAACAAAGCTAGCTGGAAGGTATCGAGGTGGTCATACCCGCCCCTGTGACATTGGTGGAACTCTCCAAAGCAAAGGTGTTGATGGGGTGGAGACACTGTTAGAGGTGAGAGCTTAGGTGGCCTGCCCAAGGAGTGTGTGCTCACCTGGAGGAGGCACCAGGATGGTGGGCTGTGGTGCCAATGAGGTGGGAAGAGAGTTACTGCCGATGAGGTGGGAAGAGTTACTGTGCAGTGGAGAAGCATGTTCAGGGTACCTCACGGGTCAATCCAGTAACGGAGTAAACTCTTTTTTGTTGGGCTTGGTGGGCCCAGAAGTGCTAGTTTGTCTTCTGTGGACAGACTGTGAGGCATGTTGAGTACAACTAAGATGGCTTCAGAGGAAAGTGTCCCACACAGGCCGTCTCTGGGGGTTTTCTCCATGAACTTGTGCTTTCGGAAACATCAGGACTCTGGAGTGACATCACTCTGTAGGAACTTCCAAAGTTGCAGTTCTAATCCAGGGGAACACATTGGTAGCCAAAGACTGGGAGAGAGTGCAACTGAGCTCTTTGAAAAATGCATTTGACGAAGAAATACCTGAAGGCACAGACCCGACACACTGATGGTAGGTGTGGAAGGGGGACATTGAAATGCGCAGTGGGTCTGTCTTGGGAGTGTTGGTACATTTCAAGTTGCTTGACAGTTCTGAAGGTTGATGGAGACAGATTCATCAAAGCAGGCTGACGACCGATACTAACCCAAAAAGAAGGGCTCTCCCGTTCCTCAGAGGGGCCTGGAGCCAGAGCTGCCTTGAAACGGTCTTCCCAATCCCATGCCTATTGGCTGTGCAGAAACACTTTACCCAGTTTTGCATGGTGAGCCAGAGGACATTAGGGAGGGCTGGGACTGAGGGCGGGAGGTGCACTTGCCAGCAGTGCGACGTGATGACACGGTGGCATTTTGCTCACTCTCCGCCATCTTTCATGTGTCCATCCTTTGATGAGGCAGAGTTGCTTGTGTCTGATATGTCACTGGTTCGAGAGTATTCTCTAACCTGTGCTCCTCTGGGAGGAGAGATGCCACGTGAAGAGGCTGCAGAACTTTTCAGGCACGGCCCTAGGGCCTGGCGGCCATGTCTGTGTCTCTGTGGTTTTCCACCAGCCCAGTGAGAGCAGCCTAGGGCACAAACAGGCAGTGACAGTTGATACATCTCCAGTTTTCCCTTGGAGAGACAGGTCTCACAGAGAGGGCCTTTGATCCAGCTACTGCTCTGGGTAAGACCCAGGCACTATCAAGCTAATGAAATAGAGTTTGAGATGGCCTGCCCCCTCCAAATGCTGATTTTTAGAAATGCATCTCTTTCATCCATAGTAACCATTTTCTTGCACATGGAAAGAATGGTTGGCAGCCACCACGCCTTGTTTGTTCATGAGAAGCCTCTATCATCTGTTACCAAAAAAAAAAAAAAACCAAATTCACAGCCGTCAAGTCAATTCTGACTCATAGTGACCCCCACTGGGTTTCCAAGACAGTAAATCTTTACAGAAGTAGATTGCCCCATCTTCCTTTCACAGAGTGGCTGGTGGGTTTGAACTGCTGACCTTCAGATTAGCAGCCAAATGCTTTATCCACTACACCACCAGAACTCCTTACCATCTGTTAAGTATATTTTATTTTCTTTCAGAATTTAAAAAAAAAAGTGCCTTTGAAATTAAGAACAATTTATGTTTTCTTTGAAGAGAGCCTTGTGAAATATTTAGATGTTCATCCCATATGTCAGTATGCTTGGATACACTTGGAAAAGACCCTCTTTGGAAAGTACACAGGCCCTAACTTCTCTAATCTCTTTACTCGCTATATTTGTGGTGCAAGCTAACGGCGCTCAGAGGCCGAGGAGCGCACTCGCATAGGGTGTGTTCTCTGCTCCTTTTTCCAGCCCCTCTCCCTGTCTTTACTGGTATACACAGTACAGTTAGATCCTTTGATAGCTCGAGGCCTTTTCAAGAATTATTACTGCTTGGCATGCACAGAACTGTTCTCTGCAAAGACGTTTACAACCTCATATGCCATGTCTAATGTGTTTGTTCCCGCAAGGAGCAGGGGAATGGAGACTTTGTCTTTTACTGACAGGGAAGACTGCTCTGCCTGACCTGCCCTAGGTCCTATCAGTTAGGAGCAGAAGCAGGACAAGATGGTACTAGGATAGCACACATTCTAGAGCGTATAGCTCCTTGCATCTTAAGCTCCAGCCATCATTGCCAACACAGAACTGACTTGTCCAGAGAGAGGGCCCCCTCATCTAGAACCTGGAATTGTCTCTCTGCTAATGGTTTCAGCAGACCGGGAGGCTCTGCTCCGCCGGAGACTCACAGAGCCTGGCCCTGTCTTCACCACAGGGCAGGGAGCGTGGCCCTCTGTTGTCCTGCCCCCCGCTTGGCGAGGCGGTGGGAGAAGGGAAACAGCAGCCTGAGCGGCAGGGAGCCTAGAGCAGAGACAGATGGTGGGACCTGGAAATGGTTATATGGACTGAAAAAGGGAGGCGCGGTAGAAAGAAGACAACAGCAGGCCAGGACCTGTAGGTCTTCTGCGCTATTCTTGCCCCGCATGTGTCGCTCAGAGAGCGTGGCAAGGGCAGCTTTTACTCCATGGCGATCTTTTCTTCTCTGCAGCCTTTCTCTTCCCTCTGCAGGCAAAGTGTCACTTTTTCTGTGGTTTTTGTTTTGTTGTGTTTTGTGTCTCCCAGAAGGTCAGACGTTCCACTAGAGCGCAGTGCTGGGGGAGGTGGGGGCTGCAGACCCTGGGCCACTGTCACTCGGTGCTGGGCCTTGCCCCCACTTGGTGTTAACCACGGCACCGAGCGCTCACACCGACAGAGCCCTCGCATGTCCCAGGGCTGTGCAAAGTGCCCTGCTTCCACCATCTCCCCTAGTGCTCATAGCAAACCCTGTGAGGCCTGGGTGCTACTGGCGGCCTATTATACGGATAGGAAATGGTACGTACTGTTGAAGTGACTTGCTTTAAGGTGTGCATGTGGCTAGAGTACGTGGTCTCAGAGTCTAAACCAGTTCGAACTCTGATCCTTTTCCTTTTCTGAAACAGCTCAACTGAGAGATTCTTCCCACACCGTGCAGCCATGCCCCTGTCTTACCCTTTTGTTCTTAGTTCTTCTAGAGCCTTGAGAATTTGCAGGAATTGCCTCCCAGTGTGTTTTCATGCCTCGGTACACCTGCATCGCTCTGATCTTGTTGAAGATGTGAAGGGTGGGGTAGGCGAGGGGAGAGAGGCCTTTGGCCTCCTCGGAACTGTAACCCTCCCCTCCCCGGCCCAGCAGCTCACCCCTGCCTGGCTGCAGGACATACTCTGGAGCTGCTGGGTGCCGTCAAGTCGGTTCCAACTCACAGCAACCCCTATGACAGAGTGGAGCTGCCCCATGGGGTTTTCTTGGCTGGAATCTTTATGGAAGCAGGTCTTTCTCCCGTGGAGCGACCGGGTAGGTTTGAACCGCCAACCTTTCAGTTAACAGCTAAGCACTTAGCCATTGTGCTACCGAGAGTCCTTGGAAATACTCTTCAGGCCTAAGAAAGCCCTTGCTCAGGCTGAAAGGTGGAATTTGGGCTCTGTGGAGATACTGATGCCACTAGGGTCAAAGCATTGTCATGATGAAACAGACTCTCTGAAAGGCAGCGTGGCGTACCACGTATCACTGTCTCCTATTACAAATGAGGTAGATGTGGAGACGCAACACCACACAACGCACTGCCTTCAAGTCAGATCCGACTCATAGCAACCCCTCCTTGGGTTTCCGAGGTGGTGTCACTACAGAAGTAGATTGCCCAACCTTCTCTAAGCAATCAAGTTAGTGATGTCTTTGTGTCTGGAGCAGCCAGGCCCCCAAGCCAACCTGCAGCCCCTGCTCTAGTGCTAAACACGAGAGAGGCGGCAGGGGCAGCCCCTGCTCAACGGCCTTGGGTGGTGGCATGACCACACCTCCTACGTTCGACAGTCTGTCCTGTTGTCACCAAGCACATTTTTCCTTACAAACCCTGAGCCTTCATTTGGAGAACATGGTAGTCATTGTCATTGACTGCAAACCAGTGTCCTGGTGGCCCTGCCGGAGTCAGGGTGGTCTTCCCAGGCTGCGTGTGCACCGAATCAGGTGCCAGTTTCCTCTGGGCTCCTCTACTCACATGAGCAGCTTTACAGCTGGGAGAGGCCCAGGTGCTTGTCTGCAGGGGCCCCAGGTGCAGTTGTCCACAGGCTTCAGGGCCTCCAAGCCACCGCCCCTCCATGTTCTCACTTCATTAGAGAGTATCACCCGCTGAAAAGCTCACTCACATGACCCATATGCACTAAAGACCAGATTCCAAACCAGAAGCACACGTGGTAATGTACAAAGCATCAGGCCAGGCCTTTCCTGGGCCAGGCCACTTGTGTCTTTCTTCCCAGGGGCGCTGACCCTCTAAGCAAGCTGCCTGACCCACAGTGAAGGGCCTGGGAGGCTGGAATGGCCATCCCTTGCTGCCTGGGGCTCCAAGGCAGAGATGTTGAAGTGGGAAGATGCCAATGGACTGGGGCTCGTTAGATCCAGACAGTGGCCCCTCCTTTGTACAAAGAGCCCAGAACTCTCCAGCCCCTAACACTTTAGACCAGCGCCTTCCTGCTAATGTCATGGTTACAGATTAGATGAGCTAGACAGTGTCGGTCCCTGGGAATTCCAGGGACACGGGAAAAAGGGGCCTGCCACCCCCAGCCTAGGGCAGCCTTGTCCTCTCACTCCTGTGTGTCATACAAATATCACCAAATATCATTTCCTTTTGGAAAAAAGAAAAACAGACACCAAGCACTGCCTCCCTGGGCCAGGCGAGTTTCCGCCGAGTGCTGCCTGGCCAGGTGAGTTTCCGTGTGGTGGAGTTGCTGCTAGTCACTCCCGAGTCATCTCCTCCCAAGGACAGTCCCTCATCCCTTGATGGTGACTCAGGATATATCCTTGGCCCCCAGGGCCTCAACTCATCACCCTTCTGAAGGTGGTTCTCTCCACAGACTGTGAGCCTGCTGTCCAGTTCAGGGTGACTTCCTTGCTCCCAGACTGGGGAAGCCTCTTTTGTTGCCTTGACCCCAAACCTAGATGGAGTTTGCTTTGTGTTATGGGTTGATTGTGTCATTCCTCTTCAAAAAAAAAAAATTGTTGCGATCCTAACTCTTACACCTATAAATCTGCTGCAAAAGACCTCTTTAGAAAGACATAGAGAGTTACATGGGCAGTACAGACAACAAATATGAACCC
>NW_006921714.1:2015656-2080185 GCF_000298275.1 Orycteropus afer afer | reverse complement strand
GCCATGGTATTTTCGGTCACCTCGTATTCATGGGAGATCTGGACAGTGATAAGGAAGATGAAGAAGAATTGACGCTTTGAATTGTTGTGTTGGCGAAGAATACTGAAAATAGCATGGACTGCCAAAATAACAAACAAATCTGTCTTAGAAGAGCCAGAATGCTCCTTGGAAGCAAGAATGGCTGGACTTTGTCTCACCTACTTTGGTCATGTTGTCTGGTGGGAACAGTCCCTGGAGAAGGGTATCAGTCATGCTTGGTAAAGTGGAGGGTCAGCAAAAAAGGGAAAACCCTCAATTACATGTATTGACACAGTTGCTGCAACGATGGGCCCAAACACGGCAAGGAATGACGCAGGACCGGATACTGTTTCATTCTCTTGTATTGTGAGTCACAGGCAACTCCACAGCATCTAACAAGATACCTGTAAATATGACCTTGTTTAGAAATAGGGTGTTTTCTTTTGTTATTTTAATGAGGTCGTGTCACAGTAGAGCAGGTCCTAAACACAATCACTGCTGAGTTATAAAAAGAGCAGAATGGACACAGAGAAAGGACTGTAGGCCAACGAGTTCCAAGCACTGCTGGTGGCTTGAGAAGCTGGACTATATGGAGAAGAACACGGCACCAGAATTGGAGGAAGATTCACTAACAACATGTGATACGCAGACAACACAGCCTTGCTTGGTGAAAGTGAAGAGGGCTTGAAGCACTCACTGATGAAGATTAAAGACTATAATCTTCAGTGTGGATTACACCTCAACATAAAACAAAAATCCTCACAACTGAACCAATAAGCAGCATCATGATAAATGGAGAAAAGATTGAAGTTGTCAAAGATTTCATTTTACTTGGATCTCCAGTCAACACCCATGGAAGCAGCAGTGAAGAAATCAGATGTCATATTGCACAGGGCAGATCTGCTGCAAAAGACCTCTGTACAGTGTTGAAGAGCAAAGATGTCACTTTGAAGACTGTTGTTGTTGTTGTTATGTGCCGTCGAGTTGGACCCGACTCATAGCGACCCCTCCTTGGGTTGACTAGGCAGTATCACTACAGAAGTAGATTGCCCAACCTTTCTTCCGAAGAGTGGCTGGTGGGTTTGAACCACCAGCCTTCTGGTTAGCAGTCAAGTGCTTAGGCACTATGCTATCAGAGCTCCTACTTTGAAGACTAAGGTGTGCCTAACCCAGGCCATGGTATTTTCAGTGGCCTCATACGCATGTGAAAGCTGAACAATGAATAAGGAAGACCAAAGAAGAAGTGATGCTTTTGAATTGTGGTGTTGGAGAAGAATGCTGAAAGTACCATGGACTGTGAGGAAAAAAACAAACAAACCTGGAAGAAGTGCAGCTGGAGTGCTTCTTGGAAGTGAGAATGGCCAGACTTCGTCTTACCTACTTTGATCATGTTGTCAGAAGGGACCATTCCCTAGAGAAGGATGCCATACTTGGTAAAGTGGAGGGTTAGGGAAAAAGGGGAAGATCTTCAATGAGATGAGTTGACACAGTGGATACAATGACGGGCCCAAGTATAGCAAGGATTCTAAGGATGGCACACGACCGGCCATGTTTCGTTCTGTTGTATATAGGTTCACTATGAGTCAGAGCTGATTCGATGGCACCTAACAACAACAAAAGAACACTAGACAGCTGAAATAGACAAGTGGGACCTTCTCCTAGGGCCATACTGTAAATTCAGACTTCTAGCCTCCTGAACTGTGAGAAAATATATTTCTGTTCTTTATAGCTGCCTACTTAGCTTTTTTTTGTTATGGCAGCATTAGGTGACTAAGACATCTTGTTTACGCAGCATCAAGGCATTTTCTTGGTTTTCACCTCTGGCTTGTAGCATAAGGTCGTCTGGGGAAAGGAGAAGGAGGTCACGTCGGGTTAACTTGTTTGCATCATGCCTACCACCCTGAACATGGTACCAGTAGCCACTCAACAAGTGAGCCTGGCAAAGCTGTGGGTAGATGTGGACCCCTGGAGAGGATCTTTTGAGTAGAGGCAGGCACTGGAAATGAAGGAGGGGGAGGAGAACCGGGTAATTGAACCAGTGTTCTAATCATGTGACCTTTGTTTCATGTCCTTTGGTCATGCTATCAGAAGGGACCAGTCCCTGGAGAAGGATATCATGCTTGGTAAAGTAGAGGGTCAGCAGAAAAGGGGAAGACCCTCAATGAAGTGGATTGATACAGTGTCTACAGTGATGGGCTCAGGTATAGCAAGGATTGAGGACGGTACGGGACCAGGCAATGTTTCGTTCTCTTGTACATAGAGTCGCTCTGAGAGAGAACCAACTGCATGGCATCTAACAACAACATAACCTCACATCCTTTTGAAAGACATCTTTTTAGCTTATGACATTTTCTGATTGTTAGGTATCTATGTCCTCCTTGAAGCAAAAGTACTGTTACCCTGGGAATCTAGAATGTCTGAGATACATCCATGTGACTCCTGTGCCTGCCAACCCTTCCCAGTTACTCTCCTGCCCCAGAAAAAGCATCACCAGCTCAGGGGTCCCAGCACAGGGGTGTTCTCTGCTCCGTCTGTGGACCCCTCTGACCACCGCAGCTCCTCCCCAGGGCTGACCAGGGAGACATGGCTCCAGGCCATCTCCGCTCTCTCTGAGGACTGCAGCCACACACTGGCAGCTCCGTGGACCCAGTGCCGGCTGTGAAGCACAGCCCAGCTCAGCACCATGGCGCCAGCCATTCCTTTGTGTGGCTCACGGAAAAAATTAATTCCGTGTTTATTTCTGTTTTCTGTTTGGAGTCTTAGATAACTAATTACGGGTACTGCAGTGCAGTCTCCCATTAGCAATTATGATCTAAAATTATTTAAAATCTGACATACTCCATGCAAACCATTTATTCTTAGGAATTCCGCCCCATCATTGCCGTGTGATTTGACATTTAGGTCCCACTGCCTTCCTGCTTTACTGCACTCAGTGCTCCCTGGCTGGTATCAGGCTGCTCGCTTTCATTGTCTGGGTGGGTCAGTGTTCTCAGATACTCGTGCCGCCAAGTCAGTTCCCACTCACAGGCCCTGTAGGACAGAGCAGAACTGCCCATAGGGTTTCCAAGACTGTCATCTTCATGGTAGCAGATTACCTCATCTTTCTCCCATGGAGTGGCTGGTGGGTTCAAACCGCCAACTTTTCAGTTAGCAGCCAAGCATTTAACCACTGTACCACCTGGGCTGCCTGGACTTCCTGCCCCCCCCCCCACCATCTCCCCATCATTCTGTGCTAATCATAGAGACTTTGTCCTCAGCTACTGGTCCCTTCTTCCCCCTCCTGATCATAAGCCTCCTTGATTTTAGCTCGGCTGCTTTCTGGGAGATTCCTTAGTAACCTCCTTCCCCCACACTGCCTGCCTGTGAACTCAGCACGGGTGTGGCTGACACCACAAGAGTGTGGGCATTCTGGGCTGCCTGGACTTCCTGGTCCCCCCACTGTCTCCCCATCATTCTGTGCTAGTCCCCATTGAATGCTCAGATCTCTTCTTTGGGCCATGCCAACCCCATCTGTTATCTGGACCTTCAGACTGAGTTTAAAATTCAGAAGCCCAAAGGTCTAGGGCAGTCATGCCATCAAAGGCAGCTCCCAGCTAACTGCTTCCATTGTTTTTCCTCAACCAGTATCCGGGCTGAGGGCCCAGAGTGGACAGGGGGCAGATGAAAGCCTTCAGGCCTGACCAGAGAGTTGATGGCATTGCGGGATTTAGAATCCCGTTCAAAGTCTCTACCTAAGTTTAAAATCTGTCTATATGGAACAAAACTGACACAACTGACTCGAAAGGTTAGATAGGTACCTTAGGAGGCAGTGAGTTTATGTTAATGGCAGAGGAGAAACTCAGAGAAGGAGCATGAGGGCGTTGCGAGACTTGAAGACTGTAATCACTGTCACTGAAACGTACATGTGAATGTGCAGACACTGTAGACTTGGTGTCTGTTTTCACTGTATATATTCTCAACAAAAAAATAAAGAAAAGGTAAATAATGAAAATAATCCTCTACCATTCACAGATGGCAAAACGGAGGAGATTTGGCAAGGGCACAGAGAAGTATGTGGCAGGCCCAGCAGGAATCTGACTTCTTCTTTTGAAGATTTCCTGCCCACTTTCCCTGTCCGCACAATGGGGTAATACTGCCCGCCCTCTTGAGTTGCAGGCTGAGGGTGGAGATGAAAGAGGCCATAGCTCTGAACTCCTCCCGGGCAGACCCGGCCGCAGAGAACTCTGGCTCTGCCTGATGGAGATGGGCGGCACTTGTGCTCATCCTCCCGGGCACTGAATCAAACTGTGTGTCTTTTACTCACTGCTGGAATGAAGCCTTCCTCTCCTCTTGCATCCTATCCTGCCTAGACGTGTCCCCCATGCTGTGTCGCGTCCCTGTCCCCACAGCTGCCCCAAGTGCCTGGGCTGCAGCCTCAGCATCGGTTCATGAGTTCAGCTGGTGGCAGGAGAGTTTCCAGGTTAGCATTTTACCCTCTTCCTGTTGCCTGGGGACTGGTGGTAAGGAGTGGCTTAAGAGCAAGGAAGAGACGGATAAACTGTTCCAAGGATCACCAAGTCTCAAGCCCTCAGACTCTTGAAAGGTCCTGACTAGGAACCAAGGTGGGCCTGTCTCCCCTGCACGGATCCACAGAAGCCTGCTCCAGGGCCCTGGCCTTGGAGACTTCCTGCTCTTGGAAACTGGTGAGCACCGCTGACCAAAGCATGGGGTTCAAGTGCACCTGGAGATGCCACCAGCATCCTGGGCAGGAGAACTGCCTGGGGTCAGGAAGTGACTTTGCCTCTAATTGGGTTCCCTGGGACCTTAGCACCCTGTTGAGAAAAGGAGGGATTACAACCAAGGCCTGGGAGCCCCAGTGCTAGCTCCCGATCCTGGAGTTTGGTGTCCAGGAAGCCCTAAGATCCTCTGAGAGCCCCTTAGCTGACTATTTCCTTCTTCCACAGCTGTGGGGCCCCCAGACCACTTTGCCCTGGCAGAAAACACGCTTCTCTTGGTTGCTTTGCCTTTTTGCTTCCCACAAGGTTCGCTGGCTAATGCCAGTCCTCTTCTGCCTCCTCCAGTTCTCTTCCCACCTTTCCTCATCTGCTTGCTGTTACCTCACACCTGACTCTTAAAGTCTTTGCAGGTATTGATTCTTCTCCACGTTTGCAGAATATCGGCTAGCTAGGTGTCTCAAGGCTGTTGAAACAGGAGAGGGCTCAGGATTTGAGCAGTACTGTGTGTCAGGTATTGTTCAGGCTTTACCCTTGGCCATCACATTCATTCTATCATTGGGCAGTTACTCAGCCCAAGTGAGGAGCCAGAGGTGGATCTGAAACAGATACTAAACACAGCAGCTGGTGGAGATTCATATGGGCCGATTGGGGAAATCTGAGCATGGACCAGCTAGTGTTAACAGAAAGGAAGCCCTGTTAACTTTGTTAATCCGACTGTGATGGTATGGCTATATAAGAAAGCATCTTTAGTTTTTAGAAGTTCAACAGTGAAGTATTGAGAAGTGCAACATCATAGTGTCTATGATTTATTTTAAAATGCTGACCCGCACAAAATCAACCCAAAAAACCCATTGCTGTTGATTCCAATTGATTGAGACCCTGTAATACAGAACAGAACTGCCCCACAGGGTTTCCAAGGCTGAAATCTTCACAGAAGCAGACTGCCACATCTCGCTCCCTCGGAGCATCTGGTTGGTTTGAACTAGCAACCTTTTGGTTAGCGGCTGAGCACTTAACCATTGTGCCACCAGGATTCCTTTTTACAATACTAACCTTCATAGAATAAACCAAAAGACCCTATGCCATCAAATCAGTTCTGACTCACAGAGACACTATAGGACAGAGTAGAACTACCCCTTAGGGTTTCCGAGGCCTGTCATCTTTATGGAAGCGGGCTGCCACATCTTTCTCCTGCAAGGCACCAGGTGGGTTTGAACTGCCAACGTTTTAGTTAGCAGCCGAGCACTTAACCATTGCACCATCAGGGCTCCTTAACCTGCACAAAATAGAGGAAGCAAGTATGAAAAATGCAAACAGTTGTTTAATTTAGATGTGAGGTAAATAGATTACATCATTACAGTGCCTTTCTACTTCTCTGTATGTTTGAAATGCTTCATGATAAATTTAAAACCAACAAAAAAAAGTAAGTCAGTGTGATAACATTTGCATTTAGAGAAGTCACTCTTGTAGCTCGGGAAGGTGAATTAGGTGGAAGCAAGAGCCACTAAGGACCTGAGCTCACCTAGTAACATACTGACCATCGGAGGTAAAATTTACTGAGCAGGGAGATGCAGTGAGGCTTGGCGAGGGGACTGGAGGGTCCAGGCTGATGCTCCGGTGCCTTGTTTTGGCACTTGGATGGATTTGATGCCTTCACCAAGATGTGGGAACATGGGAGGAGGAACAGGTGTGAGAAGGATGATGCTGTGTCTGGCTGGCCCTAATAAGATGGGCGACTTTGGTCTACTCTGGAAGACATGCTCAGTAGAACATGACCATGGGGGCTGGAAGTCTGGGACATGATCAGAGCTAGAGCAAGTGTTTAAGAGTGACCTGTAGGTGTTAGCTGAAGCCATGGGCAGGCATGCAACCGCCTAAGATGTGTCTTCCTCCCAGAGAGGAAGAAAGAGAGGGCCTAGGACAGAGCCCAAGAAACACCAGCCTTTAAGGAGCAGGAGGGAAACTTGACTGATGAGAAACTTAGATTCTGGTCGTTTATGCAGTTTTTCCACATTCACTGAGTTGGTCACCACTGTAGCTGGGATTTGGAACTGGCTTGGTCAGATTCTCAAGCCTTCATGTTCCCACATTCCCACCTTGCTCTCTGCTCAGGCCCCCTGTGGCCAGCCCTGTGTCCTGTGGGGGCTTTATAGGATGTCCACAAAGCCACCATGCAGCAGACAGATCCCAATCAGCAGAATCACTCTGTGAGCAGAAGTGACCTGAATTAGAGACCAGCTTCCACACTGTGGGCCTGGGTTACACTGGGCAAGTCCTCTCACTCCCCAGGCCCCAGCTTCTTCCTCTGTGAAATGGTGATGATGGTGTCCATCCCACTAGGCTGTGGGGTAAGTAGGTGTCATCCCATGCATGAACCAGAAGGGCTTGCATGGTGTTGAGCAGACAGGCTGTGCCTTGCTTCCTTCCTCATACCTGTTCAAGATGATTCTCTTGCCAGATATCAGCACCCCGGAGGAGGGTGGGTGCCCCCAAGCTCCACAAACAGTGACCTTCAGAAAAGAATCTTGCACTTCTCCCACCCCCGGACGAAAAGCTCAGGAACTAAGCCTTGCCAAGAGGCCAGTCTTGATTAGCTCCATAATTGACATACTGGCCTCTGTCCTTCTAAATGAGGCGGCAATACCGGTCCACCCCCACAGGGGAGCCGGTGGAATAGGACAGTGTGCCTCTTTCTAACAAATACAGGAGGAGAGCGTGCTGATTGCAATGGGCAGCCTCCCCACAGGGGCCCTGCAGGCCCACGCTTGTCCTGTGCACAGGGGCCAGCAGTGCCCAGACAGATGCATGGGGCTGAAACCAAAGCACCAGCACACACCGCCTGCGGGGATCTCCCAGAGTGAGAAGCAAATCTGCTTTTTCCTAAGGACAACATGCGTTTTTCCAGGCCTTTCAAAGCAAGGCGGGTCAATCGAGTTATAATTGGCTCGCTAATTAGAACTCCTACAAGCTGTTAAATTCTTTACCTGCTGCCTGGCATCTTATGTACAAAGGTGACAAACGTGCTCCTGCGTTTGGAATGATGAAAGGAGGCCAGCTACAATCCTTTAGCCTTTAGGGAAATCAGGGTTGGGAGACTGCGGGCGAATGATCTCCTGGAGACTGAGTGGGAGAAGACAACGCCCCCATCCCCATTTTCCCAAGCGTCTGGGTGTTCTGAAGGTGTTTCAATGATGCCCTAAGCCTCCTGTAATGGAGGTGTTCTATGATAGAGAATGCATCCCTCTCTCTCTCTCTCTCTCTCTTTCTCTCTCCAAGAATGTAGAGGTCTTGTGTGCTTGGAACAACGGGATTGGCATGTTTTACACCAGCATCACTAGTGCTTCCCTGTGGTCCCTCTGCTGTCAGGGCCTCTCTGGGCTCCTGCCCGGCAGCAGATCCAGGCACTGTGCTGCATCTCTCCAGCCCCACCCACAATGACATCACTCTGACAGCTTGAGATCAGCCATGGTGGGAGTCTTTACACCAGGGAAATCAGCAAATGCTACAAGTCAGGGTTGCTAGGTTTTGTTCTTTGCTTTTCGGCTCTGTTTCTTTCAGAGAGCTACTTTCCCAGCACAGGGTCCGGGTGGTTTGAGTTATTATGGAAGGAAGGGAAGCTGAGAAGATGGGAACAGAGTGGAGGGAGATCGATGGAGGCTGGCAGAGAAAGAACACCAAGTGTCCTGACTCGAGGCTTCTGAGTGGAGGACGCTCATGGTGTAGGTTTACTGGAGCTAGCCTCACCACTCTGGAGGCTTCAGGGAGCATTCTGGCTTCGTGTCCTCCTTCAGGAGTGCTGAATGGAGGGACAGAGAGAAGGAACTAGATGCGCAGTCGCCCGGGCAGCTGGCAGGGAGGGTGGTATGGTTGAGAGAGTGCCAGTTCTGGAGCAGCAGGGAGCCACGTTCGAAGCCTAGCTCTGCTGTGCATGGGCGGTTTGTATGACTGGGCATGTGAAGCCCCCTCTGTGACGTGAGGTGATGGTGCCAGCCTACAGGGCCGTCACAAGAGTGGAAAGTCCTGAGCACTGAGCACAGAAGACCACCTAGCAGCAGTGCCTTCCCTTCTCCAGAAACAAACTGCCCCCCGGGGTCCAGGGAGGACAGACATCAGGTGCCCCAGAACTTGCCCATTCCCCATTGGTTTAGAGAAGGAAGGGGTTCACTTAGCAGAGCTGCTTGGCCAGCAAGCAAGACAGTGCCCAGCGGGGCTCCAGGGAGGCTGAGCTCCTGGGGCAGGGAGCCCCCAGGCAGGCCCCCCCCCCCTCCCGGTGAACAGACGCCTGTGACATGGGAGGAGGGAGCCGCAGCAGCAGTGTTTATTGTTGCTCTGATCCACTCCTTCCGCTTCCAGGTCCCCCAGTATTCCTCCAACTGGTGTAAGCCTCACAGGGAAGCACGTGGCGCTCCCTGCACAGGCCTGTAGGCGTCTGAGGCTGCTGGCGACGCTCCTTGTCAGCCGGTTTATTAAACAGCAGGGGCTGGCGCACAGCAGCTGAGCTCTTTCCCACCTTGCGCCACTGCTCAGGTGAGCGAATACCCCGCTGCTCCGCCCTGGGAGCCCGCTGAGAACTTTGAGGAAATGGCTGGGATCCTGATGCTAATGGATTCCATATTTCAGTGGTAAACGATAAGAACTCAATTGCGGCCAAAGAAAGTGCTGGGCTGATTCGGCTCCCTGGGCCCAAAGCTCCACCCGATGGGTGCTGCCAGGGCCGCACAGCCTGCGGTTGCTGGTGGCAGCTGCTCCCGTGGGCCCCTAGTCTGTCCCTTCTCACTTCTGTCCCAGCTCCGGCCTGAGTCTGGAGCCTACGTCTTGATGCACTGTGAGAAGTTTATGAAAAACAAATCCCCGATGTGAAAGCCCATTTACCATAAGGCACACTGAGGGCTGTATTATCCTTGCTGGATTGTAGCTGAATTGTAGAAGGTTCCCGCGGTGCGTGTGAGACGCCCCGGGGAGGGGCCCCTCACCCCATGGTCCTGCCTGAATTTCCTATTTAGCATCTTCTTGTTATTTATGGGGGAAAAGAAAATTCTGAGGCTTGTCAATTCCAGCCCTCCCTTCACCAGAAAGTATCTTATCATTTCAGTTTGTTCCTGTTTAAAAATGGAAAAATAGTTCCTGCCAGACCCTGGCAGCCACTGGGAAAGCGCTCGCCAAAATGACCGCATCTGCAGTGGCGGGCAGTGAGTTATGGCGCATGCGTCAGTGCTAACTCTGCCGGTCTGGGCCCCCACCCGGGGCTGCACACAGAGCCCGCAGGGGGGGCCGGGGGCAGCCCCTGGCAGGGCCCACTCGCCCTGCTTGGTTCCTTGCCTTGGAAATGCAGGCTGCAGGGAGCATTCTGGTTTCGTGTCCTCCTGGCAGCTGTTTCTGTCACTGGCATTCTCTGTCTCCGTCCAGACAGTGCCTGCATCCCAAGGCATCTTATGTACAAAGGGACGTAGCCTGGGAAGCCTGCCGGCTACCTGCCTCCAAGAGCACCCACGCTGCCCTACGCAGATAGCACCTTCTCCCCTTCTTGGCCCAGCCTTGGGGAAGTGCAATCGTGCTGGGCCAGGTGCTCTGGATGCTGGGGCCGGTTTCCACGCCTGTCTGAAGGTGGGCCCTGCTGGATGGGAGCCAGGGATGGAGCGCAGGTGGGAAGGGCCACCCATCCCGTAGTCGAGTGCCGACAGTATGCCCAGCATGGTGCCGGGGCCTGGAACTATCTTTCGTCCAAAAGCATTTATTGAGTGCCTGCTGGTTCCAGAGGACCACACAGGCTCTGGGGTACAGCGATGAGTCACCCAGCCACTCCCCCCAGGACCCCAAAGTCCAATGGCCGGTCACCCTTCTCCTCTGTACTGGCTTTCCTGAACTTCCCACTGTTTCCTGTAAATCTAAGGCCTTCCCGCAGCCCCAGTCAGCCCATCCTTTGTCACTTCTCCACGCTGGGCCCCAAGTGTCTCCAGCCACTGGGCTGCCTTTAAAGGGCAGGAAGGAGCCACACTGCAGGCAGCACTCGGGGCAGAGAGCCCATCTCTCCTGCCTGTGGGGCCCTGCACAGGTGGAGAGTGGTTCCAGCCGCTGTCCCTTTCTGCTGTTGAGTTCCGCTGCTGGAGGTCTCCCCTTCTCCTGGGCAGGGCACCACAGACCCCCACAGGAAGCCTTCCCAGCCCCCGCCACTCACCCTTCCAACTGCTGTGGGCATTTTGTCCCTCATTCTGTCCCACAGGGTTTCTGTTCATCTCCAGCTAGAGGGTAGGCCCTGGGAGTGTGGCAGGAACAGTTCCAGAGGACACTCGTTGGAGTGGAGATTGGACCAGACAAGGAGGAACATCTCTTCCACCCCTTTGCTCTCTAGATTAGGAATCTGAGGCTGAGAGAGGAGAGAATTCTGCTTGGGCCTGGACGGTTGGTTCTGGGTCACAGAGCAGGCCTGAGGGGCCATGTTCTGTACCCACCATTCTCCTGTCCCAGGGAAGGGCCTGCATTCCTCAGTGGAACAGTCAGTGTTTGGTGAGAAACGGTCAGACCTGAGTCCAGTGACAACCTCTTGAAGGTGCCCCCACTCCCACTCCATCTGAGGACATATTGACATAGGGGCCAGAGAAGAGTCTGCCAAGACCACTAGACATCAGGAGTGAGGGTGGGAACTCCTGAGAACCCCTCCCACTCTCAGGCCCTGGGGCTTCGGGGAAGCCCCTCTGCAAAGCTCCAGAGTAGTCTTGTGAATTACTTTCCCAACCATAGACAGCCTCCCCACCGGAGCCCTAGGGACAAGCCCCACCCCATGGCTTCCAGATTCCTGGATACTGGCCTCAGTATGGCCTGCTGTTCTCTGTCCACCTTTAGAAGCAGGGATCCCAGAGCTCCCCAGGCCCCCCATACACCCCCAGCTGGACACACAGCCAGGGTGAAGCACCATCTTCCCAAACATGCCCCGGGCAGCAGCCTCCCACTGAGGCCACCGTGTGTTCTGGCCTCTGGGGGGTGATTAGCACCAAACTTTCCACTGTGGTTATCAGGGCCGTCCTGTGCTGTTGTTCCCAGCCCGACTTCTTGTTGTCGGGGAAAGTGGGTAAAAATAAATAAATAAGTCAACCAGGGAGATGCTAAAATAAGTCAACAGGCGTCCCCTGCCCATTACAAGTGGAAAAGTATCAGCCAGGGGAGCTGCGTTAGCACCCACAGAAAGTGCTTCCTGGTGTGTGGCAGGTCCCACAGCAGCGGGCCCCAGGACGGCTTTCTTTCTGAGAGCTCGTAGCTGATGTCCGTTTTCAGGTTGAGCCACAGAGCTAATACCCCGTTCCACAAAGCACATGATTTGAATGGCATATTAGGGCCGAGGGCTGGGGACTCATCTTGACTATCACCAAGAACTGCCCAGTGTTCAGGGTGAGGGGCTGTTGCCCATCATCCTGCTGGGCACCCCAAGGCTTCCTCCTGTCCGATTTCCCCCGCCCAACCCGAGTGGCACAGGGGGACCTGAGGTTCCTTTTCACGGATTGTCCTTTGGTGGCACGTGGGACTGACCTGGTCTGACGTTTCTCACTGAGGTCAATGCACCATGCAGTACATTGGAGGTGCTTATGGTGGCGCTGTGTGTATGTGTGCAGGTGTGTTGAATCTATGAGTGCCACGCCTCAGGCTGGAGCCGGCTGGGAGCTCCCCGGGACACGTGTCCCCAGAATGCCCATTCCCCCACCCCCGCTTGCTCTCCCCAGACCCGCCTTGCCTGAAGCAGCATCAGGCACCCAGACATTTGGGCTTGAGGGGGAATGACACAGGGCTAGGGGTGGGGACAGCCCGTGGGATAGAGAGGGCACAGGGCCCGCCTGGCTCCGTGCTTGTCTCCAGGGAGGAAGCAGATGCTGTGGTACTAAAGTCAGAGTGGAATTCAGAGATGTCAGAGTGACGTCATCCTCCTGTCAGTTAAAGCCACTTCTCTCTCCTTCTTCCTGACTAGCGCCATCACCACACTGTGAGTTCCAGAGGGCAGATGAAGGGACTCTGGGCCCTAGACAGCCTCTCCCAGACTGTGGTAGGGGGAGGAGACAGCCAGCCCAGGACATAGGCAATCCTGCTTCTGAACCCCTTGGGGCATAAGGATACAGAAGCCCCACCCCCTCGGCCCTTGCTTGGAGTCATCTTCCAGCCGAGATGATAAAGTGAGGGTCATTGTCAGATTGTGGGGACAGGCAGCATACTGCTGCAGAGGCGTGGAGGATGGGAGCAGGGCTGCTGCCCTCTGGCCACTGTGGGGGTCACTCCCGCAGCCACCATCAGAGGGGCCTGAGTAGGGAGGGTAACCTGTCTCCCACAACCCCAAGCTAGCTCCTCTGATGGCCACCCGGAGCCTGGAGCCTAGCAGCCCCCATATGGATGAAGGGCCTGCACTGCTGGGTGGGGGCATCAGCTTGTGGGGCTATCACATCCCAGAAGTCCCTCCCAAAGGGGGTTTTCTCCCAGGCTGACCAAGGTAGGAGCAGAGCGTCATGGCAGCCAGAGCCAGCTCTCCCTCACGGGAGGCCTCTTGGAGTGTGTTTCAGCCCCTCTCTGGAGATCCCAGTAGCCTGACAGGGGGCAGAAAGCCCTGACCCGGGCCTCGGGAGTCCTGGGCTCTGAGATGCAACCTCACCTCTCCCGGCTGCGTAACAAGCCCAGTGTCGCCTCTTAGGGCTGCTTCCTTATCTGGAAATGAGGCATTCAGGGATGGCCAAGGCCCCCCAGCATGGCTGCCCAAGGGCTCAAGCCTGCCCCAGACTGTTAGCTAATCAGTAAGGGTGGCCTACTCCAGGAAGCCTTAGACACGCAGGGCCAGATGTTGGATCTGACCTGGGGGTCACCAGCTCAGTGGCCTTGAACCAGTCACTCAACTCCGAGCTCCAGCCTCCTCCTCTGTTTAAATAAAAGAGGTGGAAGCTGGTACCTTTTCCTCTGGAATGTTCTCCCAGACCCTCCTTCCTGAAGACCTCACTCTGTGCTAGATGCTTAGGGGTACACATGTGAAAGCCCCCAGACTCAGGACGTTCTTGGGCGAGTACAGGGACCCACAGCAAACCAGCTCCTAAGTGAGGCCTGGCAGGCCACTGAGTCCCCAGCATTGAGCACAGTGCCTGACACACTGGTGCCAGAGCATCCACGGGTGCTCAGCAAATGCTGTGGAAGAGAGAACTAGAAATCGCTTTGATTGGAGTGGTGAACAGAGCCCCAGCCCAGGATCTTGGCCACCAGGAGGCTGTTCCTTGGCTGGCTTCTGGGATCATGGCTGAGTCGTGTGCTGCCTTGGGCCCTCTGTTGGCCCATCTGTAAGATGAGACAGTTCACCCACCTTCTTGGGAAGCAACCCAGGCCAACTGTCTGCCATCTGGGACCACCCTCTGGGGGCCTCCTGCCAGCGGGAGGCTATGAGGTTTGGTGGCTGGAGACTGCTGGCAGATTGGCTATGGGCCCTCCCTTGAATGACCCACAATCCCCAGTTACTGTCTTCTAAAACCCTGTAGATGCTTAGGGCCTGTGATAGTTGGAGCTGTGTGTCAACTTGGCTGGACCACAATTCTGTGTGGTTTAAGCTGTTGTGATGTGGTTATTCCCATGATGGGATCAGATGACTATGTTTTGAGCAGGCAATCTGTTGAAAGGGAGTTTCCCTAGGGGTATGGCCTACTTCTAGTATATCTATGGACATCCTGGGAAGAGAGACATTCTTCTGTGGATCGGGATTCTGCTGTGCAGCCTACAACAGTCCGTGAGTGAACAATCCACCATTCGGCCTGGAGATCTTGGATTTGTCATTTGTTGGAGTCAACAGCCGGTACACTGCCTGCCAACCTTGAGCTCCTCAGCCCCTGCAGCTGCAAGAGTCAGGAAAAGCCTCCAGCTTGACGTGGAAAAGCCGCAAGCTTGACGTTTGATCCAGGAACTTTGGACTTACCAGCTTCTATAAGTGTGTGAGCCATTTTCCTAAGATAAATTTCTATATATATACAAATATATATAAGCTTTACTGGTTTTGTTTCTCTAGAGAACCCAGTCTAACACATTTGGTACCAGGAGTGGGGTGCTGCTCTGACATATACCTAAAATGTGGAAACAGGAGTGGAGTGCATCCTTGACCGAAGACCCTGGCAGAGAGATCCTGGCATATGGCATGACAGATGGCAGGACAGATGGCAAGAGACCAGCATGAGAGACGGCAGGAGCAGAGCTCAGAGACCAGCATGAGAGACGGCAGGAGCAGAGCCGAGAGAACCGGCATGAGACAGCGACAGCCTTACCAGCCCACGGAGGAGAAAGCTTGATGCCTTTGCTTAGGTGGCTTACTGGCAGAGTGGGTTGCCTTCGGGCATTAATTGGTAGAAAAGATCAGCATGAAATGGAGTAGCAGATTGGCCAGCCCATGGAGCAAAAAAGCCGAGTGCTTCTTGGGCAGGTTTTTTCGGCAGAGTGGGTTGCCTTTGGCATTAATTGGCAGAAGCAGAGACCAAGGAAATGGAAGCAGAGCTGCCTCAGCCTGAAAGGGTAGGACCATGGCCTTTGGGGTAGAATGATCACAGCCCCCTAGGTTTCAAAAAGCCAGGCCTTCACCAACTTGGTTCTGGAGTGTGGGGTTCGTCCATGTGAGCCAGTGGGATGGAGCCATAGCTGCTGCCCAAGAGTGAGGGGGCAGGGCTGCCATGCCCAAAAGGGAGAGGAACGGGGCCGCCAGGCCAAGGGGTAAGGTCACCATTCAGGAACTAGGGGACTGGAGCCACCCAGTGGAGGAGACCTGTACAGATACCACCCATTAAAGATCTATACAGGTGCCAAGTTGACAAGGGGTGGAATTGTGGTAGTGCGGTTTGTGTGTAAACTTGGCTGGGCCTGGTTGAGTGGTTAGGCAGCTGGTGGTAGTTAATCCTCATGAGGAGACTGGCAATCAACTCCATGGTGGGATCTACCACAAGCAGCTGGGTAGCTGCCTTTGGGTATGTGGTCTGCTTCCTGTATATAAGGAAAAGCCTTTGGGTATGGTCTCTAGCCTATGGCATGCTTGGACCCTACATGTGGCCGTGTCGTTGCTCAGCAGCCTGCTATGCTCTGCCGACCTTGGGACTTACAATGGACTTAAGTCAATGGCCTGTGGTTTGGTAACATCAGGACTGTGCCTTTTTACTTGTCAACCTTGGGGCTTCTCAGCCTCAGCAGCCAGCAGCTGTCTGAGTGAAGAAACACCTCTAGCTCCAGTGGGCCGGGAGCAGGAGGCAGAGCTGGACCCCAAGGTTGAGAGGCTTTCACCCAGCCCCTAGAGCCTGGCACTTTGAACTTGGGCTAAAAGCCTCCAAACTGTAAGAATAAACTCCTGTTTGTTAAGGCCATCCCATTTGTGGTGTATTCCTGTCAGAGCGGCACTAGGGAACCAGAACAGGGCCCAATGCCGAAACACCCAGCATCGAAGCAATTAAGCCAGGGAAAATGTGAGGTCAGGGGCCCAAGTCTGTGCCGAAATCTGCTGGCAGGCCCTCTGGCTTTTGATCAGCCCGCCTGCGTCCGCCTGCTGGTGTTCACCGCCTGGCGGCCTGTCTCTCGGGCTAATCACAGGTGTGAGCGCCTCCAGAATATTCCAAGCCTTCCTGAAGGAAGGCAGCTTACAAAGATTCTGCCGGTTTGATGCTTTAAAAACTGGCCTAAAAGATAAAAACCACACTCACATTTTCCTGGGGCTCGATGACTCCTTCCTCTGAACCTGCAGTGAGGTCTGCTTCGTGGCACTCCGTCATGGCACTGCATGAGGCAGAATTCAGTGAGGGGAAAACAGGTGGGGGCCGGAACTTGCTTTTCCTCTAAGGCCCTGGAAAGGGGGAGGGGGCGGTGCTTGAATCTAGGAGCTGTCTGGAAGCAGGGCTTCCAACAAGTTTATTCCGGTTCAATCTCCTGCTGGTGATTTGCATTTCCACTCCAGATACACTGAATCAGCATCTGTACTAATAATGTGTACTTAAGATTCACCTGGGATTCTTGTTAAACTGCAGATAGAAAGGGGGCCCTGTCTGGAAGCCCCTTCAGGTCCCGAGGAGCTCGAAGGTAGAGAGAAGAGGGGTCTTTTCTGCCTGACACCAGAGGACTCGGCAGACATCAGAGTGGGAATCAGCTGAGGCTAATTAGGACTCCGGAAGAGTATCTACCCCAACCAGGTTTTTTTAAATTTGAGTTTTTTTTCCTTCTGAGTTGAATTAGGTGCTGGAGAGCCCGATCCCAGAAGGCATATTTCTTCAAACAAAACATTTGACCTGGAAAAGAGACCCCAGGAGGGTGCCACCTCCTACAGCCATCAGAGACCCTAAGTCAGCAAAGGGCTGGCAGCTTCTCCCGATTGCATGCCCCATAGCCCTAGCCTGGCGGCCACCTCAGCCTAAGCTTATGGTGTGTGTGTGGGGGGGGGTGTCTTTCCCTTCTCCTTTCTGAATACTGAACTTGGCACTAATTCACAGCACGCACTGATGAGGGTCACCTGAGGGGTGTGGGGCTATGCCAAGCAGACCACATCCCTGCCCCCAGGCCTAGGCTCGCCCAGCTGCCCAGCATCTACTCCCAACAGGCAGGCCCCCATCACAGGCTTTTCCCTGAGGCTCTGCACCCCAACATCTGACCTAGGACTGCCGCCTGCCATTTGGGGTATTGGGTTTCATTAACTTGAAGGAGCATGAGGGAAGGAACCACCCAAGGATTTGGTTCTGACACTTGAGCAGGAAGTTTGGGGATACAGAGGACAGAAGCCACAGGTGTCAGGGAGGCTTCCTAGCCTCACCCGGATGGGGGCAGACCATCCCGTGTGCAGGCCGAGCTCCCGCATGCTTCGTCCAAGCCTTCTGCACTCAGAACCCTGAGTCCGTGCCTGTCAGATGTGTGTGCAACCTCTTCCTTGGCTGAGCAGACCTTTGTTATGGACCCGCTCCTGCATGCAGTGGGTTCAGTAACCAGGCCTTCCCGGGAGGCACCAGCTGGCTCTTGTCCCCCCCTCCCCTTCCTCACAGCTTGCAGGTGCTGGTGCCCAGAGCAGGAAATGAGCTGCCCTTGGTTGCTTGAAAGGAAGTGGCCTGGGGTGGGGGTGAATGGGAGTTGAAGGCCCCCAGTGTCGCTGAGGCTGAAAGTCCCACTGTTTACATGCACACAAAGTTGTCAGGAAGGGCTAGGCTCGGCCTTTGGGGAAACTGAGTCAAAATCCAATAAAATGGCCAAAATGAAAACACCAGCCTCACAACCAGTCTCTCCCCAAAACCTCTGACATGCTGAGAGGAAGATGGCATCGCCCAGACCCCTTGAGGGAGTCCCTGGCTTCGCTCTTGACCCGATAGTGAGGGGCTCAGTGGGAATGTGTGGGCACCCCCCCCAGCCCGCCCCGGTCTCTGGTGCTCAGCCTGGCAGGCGGGCCAAGGCAGGCAGGAGACGTGGACAGAGGGGACAAAGCTCTGGCCTCCCCATGATGCCCTCTTGATTGGCAACAGCTACTCTGTCAGCCGGCCCCCTCGCGGGCCATGGGCGGGGATCTGGCCAGTTGGGGGCCTCCTGGCCTGGTGAAGTGGGCCCCCCAAGGCCGGCACAGCAGGCCAGGACACACAACCAACAGATAGAAATGAAACAGCAGACCCAGCCGGGTGTGCACCAGGCCCCGCCTGGGGCTGCTAGAACCCAGGTGAAGAGAGCAGCGCCCGGCCCCCACCGGGCCGCCTGGGTTCTCAATTCCTTTTCAAGGCATTGCTGGAAAGCAGGGCGGGGCCCCAGCGGCCCCCTCAGCTGCGCCCACAAAATGCCTGTGCTCAGGACTGACAGTGCCTGTGATGTGTGCCAGAGAAGAAAAGGCAACCGGGAGGCAGGGAGGCAGGCGGCAGCCGGGCTTTGGACTCCTAAAGCATCCCCAAGGAAACTCTTCCAGAGCCCTGTTTCCGCAGCCTCCTCAGAGTGGCACTGGTTTACAGCTATTTATATTCTGATTAAAGGAAAAGTATTTTTTATAATGCCAGTACTACCACCCTGCTGCCCTCTCGTTGGTCAGATCCTCAGATGTGAGAATGAAGATGCCTGGGGAAACGGTGACCCAGTGCTGGTTTCCTTCCTCTGATCCTTACGTTTCAGCAAATGCAGACTCCCAGGCCAACCACACAGCAGCTCCTGGGAGCCTGTGGGGCTCCTGTGCACTCCCCGCTGCCCCTCAGGTTAGGGAACCTGAACTAGGGACCTTTTAGGCTTCTAGAAAGCTCTCCCGCTGCCGTGCACCTACCATCTATGCACGTGGCCCCTGGCAGGACAAGCAGAGAGCCTCTGGGTTGAGGGCAGAACTAGAGCACTGTGCTTGGTCAGAGTCTACAACATAGGGGCGCTGCCCCATGCCAGGACCACACAGGCGCTGTTGTTGTTGTTCTTGTTATGTGCCATTGAGTCGGCCCTGACTCATAGCAACCTCACCTTGGGTTTCCAAGGCGGTATCACTACAGAAGTAGATTGCCCAGGCTTCCTTCCGAGGAGTGGCTGGTGGGGGGTTTGAACCGCCAACCTTCTGGTTAGCAGTCAACCACCTTAGGCACTATGCTATCAGAGCTCCTACAGGCACTGTTAGGCCCATGCTTTCAGGGCTCTGCCTGCCAGCCCTGCTTTGCATCCAGTGGGGTCATGGGCTTGAGGAAGGCTCTTCTCTCTGGTTCTGTCTTTTCACCTTCAAAAGAGTGTAGACCAGCTGCTAATGTGTTCTGGGGTTTTCTTAGGGAGCAGAGTCAGATCAGGGGTGGGGGGCATGAGCAGATAGCTTGAGGGAAGTCCCGCTGGGCTCAGGTGGGACAGGGCACCTTCTCGCACAGGGCTGAGTCTCGGACAGCACTGGAAATGACTTGGGCACATGGACAGGGATGTCCTGAGGCCAGAGCTTTGGGTGGCTCACTAGCCAGGAACACTGGCAGGATGCCACACTCACATCTCTCCTCCCACCATCACCCATCTAGTCATCCACCCTTCCATGAGTTTGACAAACATTCTCCAAGAGCCACCTGTGCCAGGCCCACTGCTGGGTACTCGGTACACAAGGCCGGGTCAGATGTGGTCCCTGCTCATACAGAGGCCCCGTCCAGTGGGAGACAGACGGCGATGAAGAGCCATCCAACCACTGGCCTCCCGTACCCTCAGCCATCAGTAATAGTGATGGTGCTCATAGTCATGGTGGTGGTGGCCACCATTTACCAGGGCCTCACAAGTGTCTCAAGCCCTGGGCTGAGTGCTTTATAGACTCGCCTTCAGTCCTCACAGCCCTCCCATGGGTTGGTATCCCCACCCCCAATAAGATAGCTAAAGCATCTAAGTTGTCCAAGTAAATGATGAAGCTGGGATTCAAACCCAGCCTGTATGAGTGAGGGCCTGGCTCTTCAACCTGCCCCTCTCTTTGAGAGAGCACCAAGCCTTTCCTGCGGCTAGCAGGTCCCCTCATCCCAGAATCTTGCACACACACAAGCCTCCAGAAGCTGCCAGAGTCCACAGAGCCTTCAGGACCCAGTGCGGCTCAGCTCTCTGCTTCCACATTGCTGTCCAGCGTGTCTGGCATGGTGGGTACAGGCGGCGGCAGTGAACCAGGCCTGCAGAACTCCGGGGAGCAGGTCGCTCACCTCCATCCCTGCTCCCAAGTGCCTGGTTTCCAAAACATGACGCCTGGGAAAAAGCAACAGCCAGACAACCCCACCGACCATGCATTGCCGGAGCAGAGCGTTTGAGTGGTTTTAGCAGTGGCTCTGCTTCAGGAAGGGTGCTCTGACAGGACACTAGCTCCAAGCAGGGTCCTTGGCATGCACTGGAGTCCAGCAAAGGGCTGACTGTGCTGGGGCCAGAGCACCCCAGGGGAAGTCCCGACATCTCCCAGAGAAGCTTTTGTCCTGCAAGCTCCTGACACAGAGCACAGTGCAGCCAGCCAGTCCCCTCCCCGACCTCGTCCCTGCCACCTTCTGGAGCCAGGGCTGCAGCGTGGAGCCGTGGGCACAGAGCCTTGCAGGCTCTAGCCTGAGCGCCCTCCCCGTGGGGCAAGATGTTTGGTCCTTGGGCACCAGTTCCCACAAAAAGTAAACATGAGTGAGGAAGATGTTAATTGGCTTCAAACTAGCCAAGTCCATTTTGTCTCATTTGAAATAACAGGTTTAATGTAATCCTTTTTTTTTCTAATTTGGTGTATCACCAAGATCTTATTTGTGCCAAACACCTGATTAGAATAATTACAGCTTGGGAACTGACTGCATCTGTGTCTGAAGACAGGGTCATGACGCCACCTCCTCGGTGACTCCCCTCTCTGAAGGCCAGCCCAGCTGGCTCCTCACCTGCAGTGGCTCATGCCTAGAGCACCTGGTGGGGAAAGGTGGCAGCCCTGGCACTTCCTGTCCAGGAGAGGGGAGGAGCCTGAGCTCAGAGAGCACACTAACGCCCAGCCACGCCCTCGCCAATGGTCATGGGCAGGTTTTCTCCTCCCTAAAGCGTGATCCAGCACAGCACAGCTCATGAGGGCCAGAGTTAGATGAGGTCCTGCCTGCCGGGGCATCCCCGCGCCTGGCCTGTCATGACTACCCAGTGACCGTCACTGGGCCCTGAGTGTTTTGCAAGCAGGCCTGCATCTTACCTACCTCTGTATCCCCTGCTGGGACCCAAGCAGTCACTCAGCAGGGTTTTGTTGATTTTAACATGGGCAGTGGAGGGGAGGGTGGTTGTTGTTGTTGTTGTTATGTGCTGTGGGAGTTGGACCCAACTCATAGCAACCCCTCCTTGGGTTTCCAAGGCAGTATCACTACAGAAGTACATTGCCCCATCTTCTTTCCGAGGAGTGGCTGGTGGGTTTGAACTGCCAGCCTTCTAGTTAGCAGGCAAGTGCCTTAGCCACTATGCTACCAGAGCATGGCAGTCATTGTAACCTCTGTTCCTGCTAGTCTTGGGGCTGGACTGGAGCCGTGTACCTCTGGGTATGGGAAGGAGAGGATCCATGAGGGCTTTGAGCAGATGGACTAGAGGTGGATAGGAGGGGCCCAGGCCAGGACTGACTGCAGCTGGAGACACTAGAGGTGCTTGGGCTGCACCCCATGGAAACACATGGGCCGACAGCCTGGCGGCACCAAGAGAGCTACCCTGGGAGGAGGTTGAAAAGCAAAGAGGTCCAGCTGGTGGTGACAACAGAGATATGCCAGCCTCAGGAGCTGGCCTTCAGTCTTTGGAGAGGAGAGAAGGCAGGGCTTGTAGGACTGAAGGGACACCGGGGTTCTAGTGCCAAAGAGCACGAGACCAGCCCCCCAGTCCAGCCTTCCCACAACGCTGGCTCCACACAATGGCCCAGACCCCCGCCGGAGCCTGTTCTGGCTGCTCCCATTGTGTGACTGATGTCTGAGCTGCTCTTGGCACACTGGACACTGGGGAGAGGCCCGTTGCTCATTCTCTTGCCAAGCCGGAGCTAGCAGCCCCTGGCAAGCCTGTCCTGTCTCCCCACTCAGCTCCAGCTTTAGGAATTAATTCCACTAAACAGACTGCTCTGGAAGCTTCAAGGTCATCTGGAAACGGCAGCCTGTTCGTACACTAGGAAATAAGTCCAGATATATGGGCTGGAAATTTCCAAGCCCATGAAAACCCTAGAATACTAGAGAACCCCAGAGGCTCTTAGCTGCCAAGTGCCGAGGGTGGTGGTCAGATGAGCCCATCAGGACTGGTTTTCTACGGAGGCTTGGGGGGCCGGTAGACTTGTCCCCTGCTGTGTACCCTGAAGCCTCTGCTTTCTGAATGCAATCCCCAGCTAAGGGGCTGGTGGGCTCGGCCTCCCTCCAGCAGGGTGGAGGCAGGCCAGTGCTGCTGAGAGCCATGACTTCCAGTTCTCTGCTGCCCCACAGCCCTAGACCTCCACATCTCATCCATCCATTTTCTGGCCACCACGAGACCCCAGTCCTTTGGCATCTGCAGCCTCCAGGTGGGCCACCAAAAGGGGAAGGAACCCTCATAGTCCAGGAGTGAGTGCACACGCTGCTCCCAGGTAGCACACCTGAGCCAGAAGGAAGCCACATCCAGGAAGCAGCATGTTCCCACCGTCACCATGGGAAGGAGCAGTGAAGTCGGCAGTCAGTGATTGGAGACCGAAAGGGAAGGACAGCGTGGCAAACACCCATTTGCTGTCACTCACACTTACCTGGGCTATTGCCTGAGCCCTCTGGAGGGGGAGCCTCCCTCCAGCTGGGCCCCAGGTGGGCCTCTTACCATGAGAGGCAGTGGTGGGCATGGGGGAAAGAGCCAGGCCTTTGCATCACGCAGACCTGGGCTCACCTGCAGCTCCGTCCTCTTTGGCCTTGGCACCTTAGGCAAGCACTTGTCCCTTCTGAGCTTGTCTCAAAAGTGATGACTATGTCTGATAGGGCTTAGAGACTTGAGGCTACCTAGATGACTGGTATTTGATTGTGATGGTTTAAAAAAAAAAATAAAAGTGAATGCCAATAAGTAAATAAATAGATTACTATGAGATGAACAAGTGAAAGTGCCCAGCATCATGCCTGATGGGCAGGAACACTCCATTCCAAGGGAGAAACCAGCATGGGGCTGATGCAGTAGCAGAGCCTGTGGTGGTGGTGCTGGTGGTGTTGGTGATCATGATGGTGGTGCTGGTGGTAGTGGTGGTGGTGGTGATGGTGGTGCCGGTGGTGATGGTGGTGATAGTTAGGTGCCGTCCAGTTGGCTTCAACTCATAGCAGCCCTGTCTACAGCAGAACAAAACACTGCCTGGTCCTGCTCCTGCGCCGTCCTCAGAATCATTGCCGTGGTTGAGCCCATTGTTGCAGCCACTGTATCAATTCATCTCATTGCGGGTCTTCCCCTTTTTTGCTGATCGTCTGCTTCACCAAACATGATGACTTTTCCAGGGACTGGTCCCTCCTGATAACACATTCAAAGTATGTAAGATGAACTCTCACCGTCTTCCCTTCTAAGGAGTTTTCTGGCTGCACTTCTTCCAATATTAGTTTGTTCTTCTGGCAGCCCATGGTGTATTTAATATTCTTCACCAACACCACAATGCAACAGCATCGATTCTTCTGTCTTTATTCATTGGCCAGCTTTCACATGCATAAGAGGCACCTCAGTCTTCAAAGTGACATCTTTGTTTTAAAACACTTTAAAGAGGTCTTTTGCAGCAGATTTGCCCAATGCAGTAATACCTCGTTTGATTTCTTCACTGCTACTTTCATGGGCATTGATTGTGGACCCAAGTAAAATGAAATCCTTGAAAACTTTAATCCTTTCTCCATTTATTATGATGTTTCTTATTGGCCCAGTTGTGAAGATTTTTGTTTTCTTCATGTCGAGGTGTAATCCATATTGCAGACTATAGTTTTTGATCTTCATCAGTAAGTGCTTCAAGCCATCTCCACTTTCAGCAAGCAAGGTTGTGTCATCTGCATATCGCAGGTTTTAGTGAGTCTTCCTCCAGTCCTAAAACTGCATTCTTCATGTAGCCCAGCTTCTCAAATTATTTGCTCAGCACACACATTGAATAAGTATGGTGAAAGGATGCAACTCTGATCGTCAATCACGCAGTATCCCCTTGTTCTGTTCAAATGACTGCCTCTCAGTTTGTGTACAGGTTCTGCATGAGCACAGGAAGTGTACTGGAATTCCCATTGTTCTATGGGAATTTGGTAACATAGCTTCCAGCATCACAAGCAACACACAACACACAAGTTGCTGCCAGCAAGTAGACTCATGGTGACCTTATATACAACAGAATGAAACACTGCCTTGTGCTGTGTCCTCCTCAGTCACCAGTGTGTTGGAAGCCATCTTGGCAGCTGTGGTACTGATCCATCGCACTGAGGGGTCTCAGTACCTCCCTACCACTGGGCCTTGGTGGGAACCATGTCTGAGAAGGTCACCCTCTGAAAAAGGTGCTGGGGACCCTTTTGTAAGACAGCAGATCTTTTCATGCCTTTGCTCACTGCCCCACCCCACCCACCTTTCTCTGTCGGTTACAGCAGAATGTTCCAAAGTGAACTCTGGGTGATAACCTCCCGCAGAAGGAAGCAATGGGGACCTCACGTCCCATTGGGCGCAGCCTGGAAGTGGCCTGCCATCCACTCCATCTGACCCTGGAGGTTGTATATTGAGGAGTTAGCAGATTCTTTCTATGGGAGGCCCAGAGGGGGGAGAGCCCCATCCTAGGAGATGGGTTTGATCAGTTACCACCTGCACATCCACCCTAGGCCCCACGCCCAAAGGATTTCAGGCCAGCCTTAGAGATAGGAGGTGGGGTTCTAGTTAACCCTGCAGGAGCTGACTGTATGCATCTGTGATGTATGCCTCTCCCTACCTAACACATACATCATGGGGTTTGTCTCCACCGCGTAACAGGTGCCCCCTGGCTGTGGGCTGTTCCCCTCCAGCAGCAGGCAGTAAGTCTCACACCAGGTGCACATGTCTGCTGGCTGTGCCCAGTGTGAAACTGCTTTGGCACTCCCAGAAGAATTAGTTGACTCACGTGCCTGGCAGGTCATAAACATGGCAAGGCTACTTGTTGTTATTATTAGTATTGTTATTCAGCCTGTCAGGAAGCCCGGGTACACAGCTGACCGTTTGCCCTCTCTCGGGAACTCTGGGGAGAGGGAGCTGTGAGGAGCAAGTCTGCGGAGGTGGGAAGTGGTCTCTGGTGGCATCTGCAGAGAGGGCTGGGCAGCTTCTGCCAGTGGCCCCTGGAACCCTGCCTTGGGAAGGTGCCTGGAACCCAGCAGTTCACACTGAAGTCTGGGGAGAGCCAACTGAACTGGAGGTGAAATCTTGATTGTCTGGGACAGCCAGACATCTGGGGACAGGGCTGGGACAGACAAGTATGTGTGAACTGTGTCCTGGGGGAGCCCAGTCCTGGGCTGGAGGCCAGGCCGGAAGTGTGGTCTCCCTGTTGAAGCCGACCACTTCCCACCTCTGTAGGTCAGACTCCCACAGCTCCCTCTCCCCAGAGCTCCATGGGAGCAAGGGAGCGGTGTGTGGAGAGAGGACTAACGGTCAGCAGTGGACCCAGACTTCCTGACAGGCTGAATAACAATACTGATTCAAAACCACTGCATCAAAACACCACGCACCTCCTCCACACTGTGCTGAAACTGCCAGCACAAGGTCTTGAAGGCCTGAAGTCTGACAAGGTATGTTTCCTTAATTGAGTCTGTACAATTGGAGAGTACACATCACTCATCTTTTAGCCCAATGACTGAGCAGATAAGAAAGAAAACATCTGATTTTAATTAGCATTGTGTAGGCCTGAGATTTATTTTTGTTCGTAATTTTAGAGTAAGGAAATAGGTCAGTGTTCTGGCAGTTAGGAACTTTTGGACTGTGCTCTTGGCCTTTGTACATTGGCACCCAGGAGAGCTCTAGGAGGGAGTCTAGAAAGCACATTGTGTTTAATATTCAAGGAAAGTTCGTTCAGCTCTGACGGCCAGCCCCCGCTCATTCCAAGGCTTCAAACAGGGAGACACACTTTGGCCTGGCCCAGCCTCTACCCCTTTCTCACTCTCCCAGCCCCCAGCCCAGGACTGGGCTCCCCAGGACACATTCACACATAGGTGTCTGTCCCCTGACCTTTCTGGCAGATCCAACCTGGGACCTGTTCCTCCCCAGTGACTCCACAAGGACATGGTTAAGCTTGTGCTGGTGTTAATAAGAAAGAGAACAGGGGGTTTCATTCCAGTTTTGCTTCCATGTGGGCAGAGCTGACCTTGAAGCCTGCTGTGTCCTTGGCCAGGGTTGGGTTGCCCTTCGTCTGAGGTGGACCTCTCCTTCCCCTCCAAGGATCCTGGAACTGCCTTTCCCCTTCCAAAGCTGGGGTGAGGTGTGGAGTGCCCACTCCTCTATTCCCTCCTTCCCTCAGAGCTCACCACTCTGCCTGCGGCCCGGGGGTCTCCTTGGTCAATTCCTCCACGGGACCATAGGCTCCAGCTGGGGCCGCTCAGTGAGTGCTGGTGACTCTCAGGAGTCAGGCCACTTTTCAGGCTCTCAGATACCATCTCTGGGTCTCCATGCCCTGGGGAGAGGTCAGGAGTCGACACTGGCCACTGAAGGCATCCTCCTGCCTCCCTCAGGTCTCCTGTCAGGACAGGCGCCTGGAGCGTGCCCAGCTGGTCTGCCTCTGGCTCTGGCCACCACGGCCCTGAGACAAGCACATCCATCCACCTGTGCAGGCTGGTCCACTCCTAGGGCTGCCCAGCTGTCCCTTGCTATTTGTAAAGTCAGGCTTGAAGACAAGCTGGGGAGGCCTCATAGGTGACACCACAAGCCACATGAAGGAAGTGCAAGTCTTTTGTTGGACAGTGGAGAAGGAGATGTGAACAGCAGGCAGCCATGTCCCATTCCTGGGTAGGGACTAAACATTGTAAGATGCCATGCTTCCCACGTATGCTTAGAGATTTAATACAGTTAGTGTGACTCCCAAAGGGAATGAACAAAATGATTTTAAAATTCATGTGGAATATCAGAGGCCGAGATTATCGGAAATACACTAAAAGCAGAAACCCGTGAAGAAAGTTTCTAATCCCATCAATTAGAATATGATTTAGAGTAACAGAAATTAGAATAGTGTGGCACTGATACAAAGTTAGGTGCTGTGGTTCCCTGAGAATCATCGCAAGCCCTGAAATACACCATTGATGTCATAATTCACTCCATGACAAAGGAAGTGCCTTACAAGAGGGAGAGTGGGGGAGTGAGCTAGTTTGGGTCTGAAAAATTAGAAAAAATATATTTATATTCCTATCGTGTACAGCCTCATGTGCAGCCTCATGTGCAGAACGAACTGCCCGGCCCGCACCATCCTCACGCTCACTGCTAAGCTTGAGCACATTGTTGCAGCCACTGTGTCAAGCCATCTTGTTGAGGGCCTTCCTCTTTCCCACTGACCCTCGACCTTACCAAGCATGATGTCTTTCCCTAGGGACTGGTCCCTCCTGATAACACGTCCAAAGTACAGGGACAAAGTCTCACCATCCTCACTTCTCAGGAGTGCTCTGCCTGTACACCCCCAGATTTGTTTGTCCTTCTGGCAGTTGGTGGTATATTCTTCATCAACACCAGAATTCAAAGGCATCCATTCTTTTTGGTCCTCCGTATTCATTTCCAGCTCTCACATGCACATGAGGAGATTGAAAATACCATGGCTTGAGTCAGATGCACCTCAGTCCTCAAGGTGACATCTTTGTTCTTTAACACTTTAAAGGTCTTTTGCAGCAGATCTGCCCAGTACAACAATATGCCATTTGATTTCTTGACTGCTGCTTCCATGGGTGTTGATTTTGGATCCAAGTAAAATGAAATCCTTCATAAATTCAATCTTTTTTCCATTTATCATGATGTTCCTTATTGGTTCAGTTGTAAGGAGTTTTGTTATAGGTTGAGGTGTAATCCATACTGAAGGCTGTAGTCTTGATCTTTATCAATAAGCGCTTCAAGTCCTCTCAGTTTCAGGAAGCAAGGTTGTGTCATCTGCATATCACAGGTTGTCAATGAATCTTCCTCTAATCCTGGTACTACATTCTTCTCAGATTATTTTCTCTGTATATAGATAGAATAAGTATGGTGAAAATATATAATCCTGATATACAACATTCCTGATTTTAGACAAAGGGATACCCCTTGTTCTGTGTGAATTACTGCCTCTTAGTCTTACATACAAGTTCCTCATGAGCACAAGTAAGTGTTCTGGAATTTCCATTCTTCTTAATGTTGTCCATAATTTGTTATGATCCACACAGTCAATGCCTTTGGATAGTCAATAAAACACAAGTAAAGATCTTCCTGGAAGTCTCTGCTTTCAGCCAAAATCTATCTGACATCAGCAATGATATCCCTCATTCCACATCCTCTTCTGAAGCCAGCTTGAGCTTCTGACAGTTCTCTGTCAATATACTGCTACAACTACTTTTGAATTATCTTCAGCAAAATTTTACTTATGTATAAGGAGTTCTGGTAGCGTAGTGCCTAAGGCATTTGACTGCTAACCAGAAGGCTGGAGGTTCAAATCCACCAGCCACTCCTCAGAAGGAAGATGGGGCAATCTGCTTCCGTAGTGATACTGCCTCGGAAACCCAAGGAGGGGTCGCTATGAGTCAGGTCTGACTCGACGGCACATAACAACAACAACAACAATAATATTAGTGATATTGTTTGATAATTCCTGTGTTCTGTTAGATCACTTTTCTTTGGAATGGGAACAAATATGAATCTCTTCCAGTCAGTTGGCCAGATAGTTATCTTCTAAATGTTTTGGCATAGATGAGTGAACACTTCCAGTGTTGCATTTGTTTTTTGAAACATCTCAATTGGTATTCCATCATTTCCTGGAGACTTGTTTTTCACCAGTGCCTTCAGTGCAGCTTGGACTTCTCCCTTCAGTACCATCGGTTCTTGACAATATGCCACCTCCCAAAAGAGTGGAACATCAGTTTTTCAACAGAACTTATATAGTGCCTGACATAATGCCGGAAGATAAGCCTTTCAGGTTGGAAGATGCTCAAAACATGACTGAGGAAGAGCTGCCTGCTCCAGGTAGAATCCGCCTTAATGATGTGGACAGAGCAAAGCATGTGGGGCCTTCATTTGCTGATGTGGCAGGTGAGAAGAAACAGCTGCAAACAATAATAGGAACATGAAATATGAGTATGAATCTAGGAAAACTATAAGTCATCAAAAATGAAATGGAACACTTGAAGACAGGTATTATCTAACAACAAACCAATGCACTAACTTTAAGTCGGACCTAACTCACAGCGACCCCTCCTTGGGTTCCTGAGGTGGTATCACTACGGAAGTAGATTGCACCACCAGAGCTCCTAGGTATTATCTAGGTATTAGTAGACTAGAAAGGACAAATACTGGCCATTTTGAATTGGACAGTCATATGGTCTACTATGCCAAGAATGACAAACTGAAGAGGAACAGTGTCACATTCATTATTGAAAATAGCATTTCAAGATCTAACCTGAAGTACAGTGCTGTCAGTGATAGGATAATATCCATCAGCTAACAAAAAAGATCAGTCAACATAACTATTACTCAAATTTACACACCAACTACTAATGCCAAAGATGAAGAAATTGAAGATTTTTACCAACTTATCTACTCTTAAATTGGTCAAACATACAATCAAAATGCATTGATAATTACTGGTGATTGGAATGTGAAAACTGAAAACAAATAAGGATTGATAGTTGGAAAATAATGGTCTTGGTGATAAAAATGACTCTGAAGATCAAATGATAGAATCTTGCAAATCCAATGATTTATTCATTACAAATACCTTTTTTCCAACCACATAAACATGACCATACATATGGACCTCACCAGGTGGAATAAACAGGCATCCAGTTGACTACATCTGTGCAAAGAGAAGATGGAGAAGCTCAATACAGTCAGGTCAACTGTGGAACAGACCATTAGTTGCTCATATGCAATTTCAAGTTGAAGCTGAAGACAATTAAAACAAGCCCACAAGAGCCAAAGTACAACTTTAAGTATATCCCACCTGAATTTAGAGACCATCTCAAGAATAGATTTGACATATTAAACCCTAACGACCAGAAACCAGATGAGCTGTGAGATGACATCAAGGACACCATCATGAAGAAACAAAAATCATTAGAAAGACAAGAAAGAAGAGACCAAAATGGATGTCAAAAGAGACTCCAAAACTTGCTGTTGAACATAGAGTAGCTAAAGTGAATGAAAGGCATGATGAAGTAAAAGAACTGAATAGAAGGTTTCAAAGGAGATGTCTTCACCATAAACAAGCACCTTAAGGGAATGAGTTGCTGGGCCTGGGGGCTTAGGACCATACTCTCAGGGAATAGCTAAGCCACTTGGTACAACAGCCACAAAGACTATGTTCTACGGCCTACTTTGGTGAGTAGCAGCTGGGTTTTAAAAGCTTGTGAGAAGCTTTTCTAAGGTTTCTAAGGTTCAGCTATTGGTCCTTGCCCATCCAAAGCAAAGAAGAATGAATTCAAAGATGCAAGGAAACAATTGGTCCAAAGGACTAATGGGCCCGATGAACCCCAGCTTCTATGACCCTGAGACCAGAAGAACAAGATGGTGCCTGGCTACCACTACTGATTGCTCTGCATGGGAACACAATTGACAATCCTGAACAGAGGGGGAGGAAAATGTGGAACAAAACTCAAAATAATAAAAGAAGGCCAGGCTTACTAGTGATAGAGACAGTGGCTCTTAGACACCATTCAGGCTTCAAACTGAACTCACCCTAGTGGCTCAACTTTCAGCCAAATGACAGACGGGCCTACAAGGTGAACAATAACTCCAGGGAGGTACGCACTTAGAACAATCAACCAACTGGAATCCAAAGGGCAGCATTCGCCCAGGCATGAAGCTCAGAAGGCAGGAAGAGACAGGAAAGAAGCACGGATGGAAATGCAAACACAGGGAGGAAGTGTGAAGAGTACTGTTACACTGTGGGAACTGCACTCCTGGTGACAGGCAAAGTGTGGATGAGTTGTTGAATGGAAAACCAGTTTGTTCTGTAAGCTTTCACCCAAATCACAATAGAGAGTTAAAAGAAGAAGAAGATGATGATTTCAAATGGTGGCCCGAGAAAACAAAGTGAAGTATCATAACAAAATGTACAAAGTCCCAGAGCTAGAAAACCAAAAGGAAGAATGTCCTCAGCATTTCTCAAGCTGACAGAACTGAAGGAAAAATTCAAGCCTTGTGTCGCCATATTGAGGGATTTTATGGGCAAAATACTGAACAATTCAGGAAACATCAAAAGAAAATGGAAGGAATAGAGAGTCAGCATACCGAAAAGGAATTGGTCCACAGTAAACCATTTCCGGAGGGAGCATAAGCCCAAGAGCCATTGGTATTGAAGGGGGAGGACAGATGGTAACACGTGCATGGGAAACACTATTTTTTTATTGTTATTGACAGTACCCACAGCAAAACAGACACCAACTGGGTAATTTCTACATTTGTAGTTGAGTGACTGACTAATTCTTCAAGTTAACAAACCATTCTCGCCCTCCCTTTCCAAGTTGTTCCTGCCCCATGAACATGAACTCACTGCCTCCATGATTCCTATCTGACCTTTCTAGTTGCTGTTGTCAGTTGATCCCATATAGACAGTTCTTCACAAAAACACAATGTTCAAGGCAAATATTCTTTACTAAATAAACTAGTTCATTGTTTGATTTAAAGAAGAATGCAGGAGATACTTTTGGTTCAAGCTTTAACGATTTCTCAGGGCAGCAGTTTCTGTGGATCCAGAAAGTCTGGATTCCATAAAAATTTGGAATTCAATTCTGCATTTTTCCACGTGGGAAACATTTAACCTCAGTCATTACCAGAGATGCAGGTTTCCAGAAGGAAGTGGGAAGGGCATTTCAGGCATTTCTCACTTATGAAATTAGCAAAAAGTAAGAGTAATGGTAGTAGGGGGTGTGACAGGAGACAACTACTGGTTCTCTGTTATGGGTGTAGAAAGTGATACATCCCTTTGGGAATATAGCTTCCCAAATGTTTGGAGAACACATTTTCTGACATCACTTGGGGGAAATTTGCCCTTAAGCAAGGATCCCTAAATAGTCACATCACTTCCAGTGGGAGGAGCCTGAAGGGGACTTTGAGCCCTCCCCCATTGCCCTATACACAAGTAGCTCCTCTTTTTTCTGTTTTATTCACACTATTTGGGGAGGCTCCGAGTAAGAGTCTTTTGAACCAAAGATTTCCAGGGCTATGACAGTATTTGAAATCTACCAATATCCAGAAAGATGTTCATCACAGCATGACCTATAATAGAAAAGAAACTGGATACAGTGTCCCAAGAGGGGAGCGATTGAGTAAATGAAAGGATATCCATTGAGTCAAAGATACAAAGACACCAGTCGTGGAGATGCCCAACTTAGAAACACAGTTAGGAAACAACACATACACCCCGATTAAAACTCTGTAGAATGATCTGGGGCCACACGGGACAGTGAGATCAGGGGCTTGGTTAGGCTATCGAGACAGTGGGAGTTAAAACAAACCTGTTATGATCATTATGGTATTAGTGCCTTAACTGGCATTTCTTTTTTTTTTTTTTTTTTTTTTTTTATTTATTAGGATTTGGGTGAAGATTTACAGAGTAAATTCACTTTTCATACAGCAGTTCACATATACTTTGTCTCATGTCATTGACCAAAATTTACAATGCAGCAGCTCCCCTCCCACTTCCTCCCCATAGTTACCTCCTCCCAGTGTCCATCCCTTCATACTCTTCGAGAGGCCCATTTTCTGCCAACCCTGTATATGATCTTGGATACACTCTCCATTTAGACATACATAATTGTTTAGCTTGTTCACCCATCTATCCGTCCCTATACCCATATTTGCTTTCATTAACAACTCAGTATTGTATTTACAAAGGGGTTCATATTTGTTGTTTGTACTGCCCATGTAACTCTCTCTGTCTTTCTCATCCTCAATGCTGCCATACTGGTCACTCACATTTGGTACATTGCCCTTCTCTTCACCCAAATCAATATTTATCTCTATCTATCTAACAGCATTCCCTCCCTTTCCCTCCCACCCCTGGTAACCAACAAAGAAAATGTCCTCCAATATATAAACATTTCCTTAACTTTTACAATAGCGGACTAATACAATATTTGTCCTTTTGTGACTGACTTATTTCGCTCAGCATAATGTCCTCCAAGTTCATCCACGTTATGCGGTGTTCTGCAGATTCTACATTATTCTTTAGCGTTGCATAGTATTCCATTGTGTGAATGTACCAAAGTTTGGTTATCCATTCCTCAGTTGTTGGACATCTAGGTTGTTTCCAAGTTTTGGCTATTGTAAATAGTGCTGCGATGAACATCGGCGTGCATATATCTGTTCTTGTTATGGCTCTCACTTCTTTAGGGTATATACCTAGTAATGGGATGGCTGGGTCAAATGGTATTTGTATCTCCAACTTTTGAAGGAATCGCCATACTGCTTTCCACAATGGTTGTACCATTTTACAGTCCCACCAGCAGTGTATGAGAGTCCCAATCTCTCCACAACCTCGCCAGCATTTGTTATTTTCTGTCTTGTTGAACTTTGCTACTAGTGCTGGAGCAAGATGGTATCTCATTGTTGTTTTGATTTGCATCTCTCTAATAGCTAATGATCGTGAGCATTTCTTCATATGTTTGTTGGCCGCTTGAATATCCTCCTTGGTGAAGTGTCTGTTCATGTCTTCTGCCCATTTTTTAATTGGATTGTTTGTCTTTTTGTTATTGAAGTGTTGGAGTGTTCTATAAATTCTAGAGATAAGTCCCTTGTCAGATATGTTATTACCAAATATTTTTTCCCAATCTGTAGGTTCTCTTTTGACTCTTTTGGAGAAGTCTTTGGAAGCACATAAACATTTAATTTTTAGAAGGTCCCAATCATCTGGCTTCTCTTCTGCTGTTGGTGCATTTTGAATTATGCTTGGTAGTCTATTTATACCAAATATTAGGGCCCTTAAGTTTGAGCCTAAATTTTCCTTAAGAAACTGTATAGTTCTAGGTTTCACATTTAAGTCTTTGATCCATCTGGAGTTTGTTTTTGTGTGTGGTGTGAGGTACATATCTTGTTTCATTTTTCTGCAAATGGATCTCAACTGGCATTTCTTTAGATTAAAAAAAGGACGAGGGGTACAGTTCCATGTAGGCAGGCATCAGTGGGTACCAGCCAGGACAGCCATGCAGGTTGATGGACTCCTGGTTGTTAAGCACTGGGATGAACCATGTGAAAATGCCATTTTTGTGGTTCCCAAATAGTTGAATGGCAGCAGCTTCCTGGAGTTCAAGTGAGTATCTTGACTGTTACCTCGAGTGCATGAAGTATTTGAGGACATAATACAGGCCTAGCACAATGGGAGATGGATTCCTGCCCTCAAGGAACTCACTGCAAACTCAAGGACAACATCGAAGCCCAGTGCACAGAGTCTCTCTGATGGTCTGTTTGTCTGTCTGTCTCTCCGCTGCCTGCAGGCTCTGATCCTTCACCAGCTGGGCCGCTACAGTCTAGCAGAGAAGATCCTCCGGGACGCCGTCCAGGTGAACTCGACAGCCCACGAGGTCTGGAACGGGCTGGGCGAGGTCCTCCAAGCCCAGGGTAACGACAGGGCAGCCACCGAGTGCTTCCTGACAGCCCTGGAGCTGGAGGCCAGCAGCCCGGCCGTGCCCTTCACCATCATCCCCCGCATGCTCTGAGTCCTGCGTAGAGCACCAGGGATGACCGACTGCCCCCAGCGGGTGACTGCCAGGGCGCCAAGGCCAGAGATGAATGTTCAACTGACCACAATGAACTAACCAAACAGCCCCCCCATCACCGCTCTCCACGTGCATTTCTGTGCATATCATTTCAGCCCAATGATCATTTTGAACCTCCTGACATTGTTCCAAATGGATTATGTGCCATATTTTGTTAGTTGACCTCTGAGTTCTCAGTAAAATGATTATGGAATTAATCCCCAGAACAGATTCAAAGTTAAGATGCAGCGGCAGAACGGGTTATTTTATCAAAGTTGTAAGGAAAACATGTCCCCTTCTCACCATCACTGCTGCCCCTCCCCTGGTCCAGAAACCAAATGTGAATCTTCCGTTTCCCACCTCAGTACTCGTCCGAGCCAGGACACCAGCTGACAGTTTCTTGATTTTGTTGTCAATAATTGTACCATGTGATGAATCCCTGTCCTCACTTAGAACAAAGCCTGAGTCCAAGAATATTTATATTTTACCAATATATGCCTGTTACAAGAGAAGGAAATATGAGTTATTTAAGTTTAACTTTTTTATGTGAATTCAGAGTTTATTTATCGATGGAAATATGTACAAAGAAGCTTCAGATGGAATATTTACTGACATTCCTTATACATGACAGACACTTGGCTAGATGGGAAGATGATGTTGATAATAAAATGATTTTTCAATGGACCCCTCGCCTGTGTCATTTGTAAAAGCCCCAGAACTGAGAGAGGTTCTGGCTGAGCTCCCGGGGTGGGGAGCAGTCTGCACCCTAGGATCCTAGAGGGTCAGCCCTGGGCACCAAGAGGCCAGTCCAGCAAAGCGGAGTCCCCACGCCATGCGTCCCAAGGAGACCAGCTTTAGGCACAAACCACAGGCTTTCCTTACCCAGCATGCCCACAAGCTCCGTCTGCCCTCTCAGCTTCTCATTATTTGAAGTTGCTCTCGCGGACGTGCACTTCCTGTGTCCCCAACATCCCAGCCTCGTTTTTGCAGTGTCAGCCCTGATTGTACTTTGAGACTTCACCTTTGCAGCCTCTCCCCCAAGTTGTCTGGATGAGGCATCAGGATTGGAACATATGACCCAAGCCCGGCCAATCAGCATGCAGTATTCACGGGCTGCAGGGGCTCAGGAATGAGCGTGTGACCTGAGCTTTGGGTAGAGCATCTCTGCCCTGCTGAACTGAGATGAGGCTGGACCAGTGACAGTGGTGCTGGGGCCAGGTGTGAACAAAGGGAATGTGGTAAAGACCAAGAACTAGGGAGAAACTGATGAGGACCCTAAAAGCCACCAGAGCTGCGAGGCTGAGCAGCTGCGAGGCAGACACGTCTTGTCAGAACCCATGGAAATGTGGGAGGCCATAATTCTGATCAAGGAGCCCTGGTGGTGCAGAGGTTAAAACACTTGGCTGCTAATGGGCACGTGGGTGGTTCGAACCCACCAGCACTCTGCAGGAGAAAAATGTAGCAGTCTGCTTCGGTCAAGGTTACAGCCTTGGGAACCTTATGGGAAAGCTCTATTCTGCCCTATAGGGCTGCGATGAGTTGGAATCGACTCCATGGCAGCTGGGGGTGGGGGTAGAGGGGTGGTAAACTTCATTATGAGGCACCTTAAAATCTAGAGGGCCCCCCTCCCCTGCTGGTATTGACAGCAGAGCAGGTAGGCACCCCACCTGCTCACCACCAATCCTGCCAGGTGGCATTTGGGGTGGGGTGGGGTGGTTATGAAATCTGCAACCTGAGACCCTAGCAGGAAAGGGTGGGGGTCCTCAAAGTGGGCCGGCTGCCTGGCTGAAGGTCAGGACCCAGCCCTGCCGTCCTGGGCAGTACATGGACCAGGAAGGCAAGGAGGCAGCCACCCAGGATAGCAGTCCAGACGAGGTACCAGCCACCGCTTCCAGGCCCAGCTGTGCCGGGCCCTTACCTCGAGTGACCCTCACTGTGGCCTTTACAGGTGCTGGTAAGGGCTCCAGTTTGCTTCCCAGCCCTCAGGAGACCCACCCCTCCCTGCTCTCCAACCACATGGCTCCAGTGGGGCAGACCTGCCTGGGGTCCCCAAGGCAGACATGTGAGCCTGGCCTTGCCAGTCAGAGCCCTGCAGCTCCCGACTTGAGTGACACGTGCGGATTTGGGCGTGTGACCCAAGCTTGGCCAGTAAGAGCCCCACCTCCCCCAAGACTTGGGTTATGGTAAGACTAGAAATAAACTCTTGCTGAACTGGATGTCCTGCTAGGATCCAGCGTTTGGCACCGTGGGAGCCTGCCTGAGAATGCTAACAGCTCCAAGGAAGGGGGAGTGAGGAGATGGGAGAGAGACAGGCCCGCGGTCACTGTTAGGGCTCTGCAGCCTGAGAGGTTTCCATACACCGATATATTGCCCTGCTTTGCTTAGAGCAAGCAGAGCGGGTTTCTCTCACAAACTGAAGGGGGCTTGATGATACAGGACATGCCGTCCGCATTGCTCCTCAAGCGGGACTCTCCCTAGGTGACTCGGTCCTCCCCTGATCCCCACTGCCCAGTAAGTCGTGTCATTTCTATCCCCAAATCACATCTCCTCTCTCTCCACGCCCAGCCCACTCCCCAGTCCCAGCCACTCCACCTTGCACCAGACCACTGCAGTGTTCTCCCTCCTTTTGTCCTTGTCCCCTTCAGTCCACGGTACACACCCTGAAAGGCACCAGTTGCCATCAACACTGACTCATGGCAACCCCACGTGGGACACAGCAGAACTGGGCTCCACAGGGCTTCCAGTGGCTGGTTTTCAGAAGTAGACAGCCAGGCCTTTCTTCCAAGGTGCCTCGGGGTAGACTCAAACCTCCAAGCTTTCAGTTGGCAGCGAGCACATTTTCACCCCCCCAGGACTCCACCGTGAACGTCATCCAAGAAGAAAACCACTGCCATCGAGTGGATTGCAATTCATAGAGACCCTGTAGGACAGAGTAGAACTGCCCATAGGGTCTCCAAGGCTATAAATCTTTACAGAAGCAACTTGCCTCTTCTTTCTCCTTCGGAGCAGCTGGCAGGTTTGAACCACTGACCTTTTAGTTAGCAGGCGAATGCCTTACCCACTGTGCCACCACAAACTGGTGCCTTAAAACAACACAGAGTCACTCTCTTCCGGTTTGGGAGGTCAGAGTCTGGAGTCCAGGTGTTGGCAGGGCCGCATTCCTTTGGGAGCTCCAGAAGAGAAGCTGCGCCCTTGCCTTCTCTGGCTTCTGGAGGCTGTCCTCATTCCTTGGCCCACAGCCCCACATCGTGTCGCCTTCCCTCCCTCTGCTGTTGTCACCTTGCCACCTCCTCGCCTTCCTCCACAGGTGAAGCCCCTGTGGCTGCATTGAGCCCACCCAGATAGCGAAGATAATCTCCCCGTCTCAGGATCCTTAATCCTATGGGAACATCCGTTTTGCCGTGTGCTGTGAAAATCCAGTAAGTCCCTTCTCACTTGTCTTCCTCTCTGTTCTGACACCAGCTACCCCCTCAGCTCTTCTCCCTCTGACCCTGGCCACCCAGAGCCACGTGAGATCTCATAAGGTAGAGAGGTTTTTAAGACTACCAAGTCTACCCAAGACCTCAGATGCCAGACAAAAGCTTGGGACACCCTCATTTCTGACCTGCTGACTACAAATTCAGGGGTTCCCTCTACCCCCTCAGGATGCTATCCATAAGTTCAGGGGTCCTTAGGTCCCCCACTATCCCCTTGGATTCAGTAATTCACTACAATGACTCATAGAACTCCCAGAAAACTCTCTACTTCCAGGTTCATTATAAGCAAAGAATACAAATGAAGAGATCCATAGGGCAAGGTCTGACGGTGTTCCCAACACAGAGCTGCCATGTCCCAAAGAGGGACATGCTGCCCTCCCACACTTATAGATGTCTTGCACCAACCAGGAAACCCAGGGAGCTTCTGTGTCCAGAGCTTCACCGAGGCCACATTATGTAATTCAGACTCCAGCCCCCTCCTCGGAGGTCGGTCATACCACCAGGATGATAACACCTAAGGGTCTTTCTGGCCTGGCCACCACCCAGGAGTCACTTCATTAGCATAACCTGTTAGGTTAGGTGTGGTCCAGAGCCCTCATCAATGACACTTAGGATTCCTGGAAAAATTCCAAGGTTTTACAAGTTATCTCTCAAGAAGACAAAGGGCAAATTCTTTGGATAAAGGTAATTGCAAACCCCACAAGCCATCTCTGGCCTTTGACCATCCTTCCTTTTATTGGGAGGATGATTCTTTTACCCCTTAATTCTGTTTGTTTGGTTATCTAGATCCAGTTCTTCCTCAGGTTCTTCATTTATTACATCCTGAGAAAGTGTATTGTTACCCAATACATATGACCATCACTTATCAGTATTATAGGAGCTCTGGTTGTGTAGTGCCTAAGGCATTTGACTGCTAACCAGAAAGCTGGCGGTTCAAACCCACCAGACACTTCTCAGAAGGAAGTTTGGGCAATCTACTTCCATAGAGATACCACCTCAGGGTCACTATGAGTCGGATCTGACTCTGAGCAGTGAGTTTGGCTTTTTTTTTTTTTTTTTTTTAAATCAGTATTATAATCTTCACAATGTCAGTGCTTCACCATAACCTGAAGAATAAGTCAAAAGATGCTGGCATTGTTACCAGAGTCCTAGTCAGTCATGAGCACGTAGTCTGCCCTGGTCAGCTTCACCCATAATGCATAATCAAACCAAACCAAATCCATTGTGCTAGAGTTAATTCCAACTCATAGTGACCTATAGACCAGAGTAGTGACCCTATGGACCAGAGTAGTGACCCTATAGACTGGAGGAGTAGAAGTGCACATACGTTTCCAAGCCTGTTATTTTCACAGAAGCGTCTGTCATGTCTTTCAACCACAGAGCAGCTGGTGGGTTTAAACCGCAGACAGTTTGTTTGGTAGCCATGCGCTTTAACCACTGTGCCATCAGGGCTCCTATAATGAATAATGTTGTTGTTGTTGTGTGCCATCGAGTCGGACCCAACTCATAGTGACCCCTCCTTGGGTTTCCGAGGCAGTATCATTACAGAAGTAGATTGCCCCATCTTCCTTCCGAGGAGTGGTTGGCGGGTTTGAACCGCCAGCCTTCTGGTTAGCAACAGTCAAGTGCCTTAGCCACTATGCTACCAGAGAATAATACATAACCATAATGCTTTTAGGTAAAGGCTTAAGCCCGTTGATGGTTGCATTTTCCCTAAGTGTATTTTCGCTAATTGTATTCATCATTAATTAACAAGTTACCAACAGGTTTCCATTTTACAGTACTAGATAGGAGAAGGAGCTCTGGTAGCATAGTGGCTAAAGCACTTGACTGCTAACCAGAAGGCTGGCGGTTCAAACCCACCAGCCACTCCTCGGAAGGAAGGTTGGGCAATCCTACTTCCGTAGTGATACTGCCTCGGAAACCCAAGGAGGGGTCGCTATGAGTCGGGGCCAACTCGACGGCAAACAACAACAACAACGACAAGATAGGAGAAGTGGTCCCCAGCGAGAGGCAATATCCATTCCCATAAAACATTCACATAGAAGGGACACAACCACTTCACACAAACCAGGCTTAAACATTCCAGTTTTCATCCAGAGTTTCACCTTAACCTCATTGTATTTCTGTGTCTTCTGCATCTAACTGTCACCTGTAAGGACTTCACCAGCAGGTGTGGGATCCCAGTGCATGGGCTTCCCCGTCAAGGAAGCTCAGGAATTTCTCCACGCCGCCCCCCCCCCCAGCCACCTCACCCACTCCTGCCACGGGAGGGGGGGTCCCAGCAGGGGTTGAGCCAAGCCCCTCCTCAAGTTTTATCTTGATTGAGCTGCTGGACCTTTGCCGACTCCATTCAGGCTTCTCGTTGCCGCCTCTCCTTCCGGCCTTTCACATTCCTCCACACTGGGGTGAATGGCACATTTGGCTTTGGCCAGTCGGAGGCTGGACATTCTGCCCGGGCAGATGAGCCTCGTGTCCTCCATCCCCCAGGGCTGAGTGGCCGTGCAGCAGGGCGGTGACCATGAGCGTCTGTAGGGTCAGAGGGCGCTGTAGCCACTTGCCTCCGAGCTCTCACCTGTCAGGCTTGTCTCCTCTCCCCCACCTCATAGCTTGTCTTCCTCTTCCTTCATTCCCCCTGTCATCCTGCCCTTCTCTCCCTGGTGCCCCGCTGCGGAATACCCAATAAGCAAGGTAAGCACAGGTTGAGTTGTGCTTACCTCTAATCTATAGTGAACAGTATCACATGTTTCTCACGACATCAGCCTGGACCTACCTTGCTGACTGGGAATACCATCTCTGTTACCCACTGCCATCAAGTGACTTTCAACTCATAGCATCCCTACAGGACAGAGGAGGACTGCCCCAGGGTCTCCAAGGGTGTCAGTCTTTTCTCCCGAGGAGCAGCTGGTAAGCTCAAATTGCCAACCCTTTGGTGAGCAGGCAAAATCTTTAACCCCCAATCCACCATATCTCCTTCATTTCTGTCAGGGTTTGTAAATTTGAAAAGAGGATCTGAGTCTATAGGGAGGTGCTGTGGGGTTGGAAGAAAGGCAATGCCAGTCATACCTAGGAACAGAATCTTTGATGTGGTGAAAAAAATGTGAGATTGTTCACTACAGATTAGCAAGTAAGCACAAGTGAGCCTGTGCTTACCTTGCTTATTGGGCAATCAACGTTGCTGGTGCCTCTCGTGATGGCAAATGGACACTACCCAGTTGTAGGGCCCCAGTCCAGTAGTAGTGTCATGAACAGCCCCTGTGGCCCTGTGCGGGTGGCTGCCTTGTGGGGTGGTCTCCCCTACTTCTCCTTGCACCTCCCCACTTACACTTCCTCTTTCTCTTCCGCCTGCTAGGGAAGGAGCTACACACTGACCACAAACCCATGAGACCTTGCTCAGCCCCATCTGAGGGGAGATGGGAGCGGGTAGGATGGTCCCAGGAGGCCAACCCCCGGAGCAGCGCCACCCTGTCCACAAAGGCTTCCTCCCACAGGACGGTCCCTCATTTCCTGTGGCTTCCACCCACACGAGGCTGGATGGACCAGGAAAAGGACATCCTGCGAACGTCTCAGACAGGCACTGCACTTCCGGGGGGCCTTGAGGGGCAAGCTGAGGCCCCCTCCTCACAGCCATGACCTGGGGGTGACTCTGACTGAGTCACTGTCCCTCTCTGGAACTCAGGGCAGGTAGGGATGATCACCCCTGCCCAGCCTGCCTTCAGGCTGAGACATGAGTCTGCAGGCAGCTATCAGGGTGGTGTGGTGGGCTGTCTCCAGGCCTTCGGGCCAGGCCTGCAGATAGGGCCCCTCCCAGAGCTCAGGCCAAGCAGGGCTGGACTACAGGGAGTGGCAGGAGGCCGTGGGCACCGTCTGCCTAGAACCAGGAGCTCCAACACCACCTGTGCCATCTGGCCCCCAAGCCCCTCCCAGCTTCCCCCATCTGCTGCTGTTGGGCCCCAACCTCCGAGGACAATTGTTTCCTGGTGACCACTGGGCTGTGGGTCACATAGATCTGGCTGGAATCCCAGCCCTTCCTGCTCATATACGCTCTGATGGAGGGGCCTCCAGTTCCTGTTCCTAAAATGGGAAATAATGACATCCCCTCAATGGGCGTGTGCCATTTTCACTGAGGTAAACATAGACCCCCGGAGGTACACAGTCAATGACCTCCTCACTTCCCTCCGTGGAGCGGGGCAAGGGCTGAGGGGCCCCTAGGTCAGGAGTGGGGGACACAAAGAGCCTCCTGCTGCCCACAGTGCCAGGTCAGGCAGGGGTGCTGCTGGGGCCCTCTCTGACCACCGCCTTCCCTGGCCTTTGCCTCCTCAGCCCCAGTAGGTCATCCTTAGGCCCAGGGTCTCGGCAAAGAACCTGAGGCTCAGCCCTGCTGGCGGGAAACTCTCTTCTGCAGCCGCCTGAGACAGAGTTTCTCATCTGAGGGCTTGGCTCCAAAGCCAGCTGGGCTGGAGTGCTCCTGGCCGCCCACTCTCTGAGGAACCTTAGCAAGTCGCCGGTCCTCTCTGAACCTCGGTTTCTTCATCAGTCCAGTGGGGAGAAGAAGGCTGCAGGGAGACTCAGTGAGAGAGCCTAAACACAAGCACACAGCTTGGTCTACACTATGTGCTCAATACATGGCGGCCGTTTGCTGTTGTTTTCACGACTCATGTGGTTCTAATCATTCTCAGGCTAGAGCTAAGCCTCCTCCCACCCCTGCCATGCAACAGCCCTGGGGTCTCCTCCCCAAGGCCATCGCAGGGAAGAAGGTGACCTAGCCTTAACATCAGCCCCAGCCCAGCCCTGCCATCCTTCAGCAAGGTACAGTTCCTGGGAAGACGTTGCTGTTGCTCACTGCCATCAAGCCAGCCCCCAACCCATGGCCACCCCACGTGCAAGACAGCAAGACGCTCCCCATCCCTGTGCCGTCCCCCTGCTCAGTTACAGATCAGACCGTTATGATCCCTAAGGCTTTCATTGGCTGGTTTTCAAAAGTCGGTCCCCAAGCCTTTCTTCCCAGTCCATCTGAGGCTGGAAGCTCTGCTGAAACCCATTCAGCATCCGAGCAACACATGAGGCCCAGTGGCAGGGGGTGGCTGTGCATTGACTGGGAATCAAACCTGGTCTCCTTCATGGAAGGTGAGAATTCTACCATGGAATCACTGCTGCCCCTCACTGAGAATACAGACCTCAAAGCTACCCTGAGGCTTCCTGGGCACATGGCCCAGCATGAACCCTCTGGCCCAGAAGCAGTTAGGCTGGCTTTGATTTGGCCACCAAGTCTAGGAGCTCTGGTGGCATAGTGTCTAAGGCATGTGACTGCTAACCAGAAGGCTGGTGGTTCAAACCCACCAGCCACTCCTTGGAAGGAAGGTTGGGCTATCTACTTCTGTAGTGATACCACCTCAGAAACCCAACACAACAATAGCAGTGCATTTGGTTTTTTGCTTTATAATAACCAGATGTGTTCCAGGCACAATGGTGAGGAAGGCACTCAGGCCTTGGCCTTGGGACCTCACTTCAAGATGGGGGATAAGAGAGGCAGACAGCACATAAAGGTGTAAATAAATAATTACTGGATAGTTGGAACTGCTGGATGATAGGTGGCCAGGGGACACTCTGTAAAGCCATGACATTGAGTGACAAGAAGGCACCTGCCACCTAAAAGCTTACAAGCAACCATTCAAGGTACACCAGTTGCCCTCTATTCACTTGGAGCAACAGAGAAAGAAGTAGAGTCAGGAACAGGAGGAGGAAATGGAATGTGTGGCTAACTGCCTCCATGGGCAACTGCCTCCTTTGCCAAGAGTCCAAAAGAACTGGATGGTGCCCAGCTGCCATCACTGACCATTCTGGCCAATGGTTCTATAGAAGAGTCCTTATCACAAGGGGGAAAAATTCAGAAGAGAATTTCAAATTATCATGGACTCCAGTCTTTCGCTTTTCTGAGAGTCTATTTTTAATTAAGCAAAATCATATTACATACAACATTATACAGAACTTTTCACTTAATATTCCCATGTGGACAATTTAAAGACTGTATAACCACAGGTATAGGGTAGGTTACTGAACTCCTCCCCTGTTAAAACCCAAACCAAGCCCACTGCCATCGAATGGATTCCAATGCATAGCAACCCCCACTGAGTTTCCAAGGCTGTAAATCTTCATGGAAACAGAGCGCCTCATCTTCCTCCCATGGGCTGGCTGGTGGGTTTGAACCACTAACCTTCTGGTTAGCAGCCACACGTCTTAGCCACTGTACCACCAGAGCTCCTCCTTCACCTATTGTCAGTCACTTAGATTGCTTCACTTCGTCGAACTACATGCATTCCAATGTCAGATTACCCAATAAGCATGGTAAGCACGGCCTTACTTGTGCTTAGTTTCTAATCTGTAGTGAACAATTTCACATTTTCTCACCATATCAAAGATTCTGCTTCTCGGAATGGCTGGCATCTGTCTCTTTTCCAACCCCACAGCACCTTCCTATAGAATCTAAATTTATAATCCCTGGTGTTGATTCAATCTTCATTGGGAGCTCTGGTAGCATAGTGCCTAAGGCACTTGACTGCTAACCAGAAGGCTGGTGATTCAAACCCACCAGCCACTCCTCAGAAGGAAGGTTGGGCAATCTACTTCTGTAGTAGTACTACGCTGGAAACCCAAGGAGGGGTCACTATGAGTCAGGTCCAATTTGATGGCACATAACAATAACAACAACAACGACAGGGATGGAGTATCCAGGAAGCAAGGTAAGATCAGGCTTATGAGTAAACACAAGTAAGTCTGTGCTTACCTTCCTTACGGGGTTATGCAACCCTGTCAGTGGAATCGTAAATGCTAGCTCACTTTTATTGAGTATCTTCTATTATCTTTGATTGCTCTAAGCATTTCATATGTATTAACTGATCTAATCCGCATGACGACGTATGAGATGGACACCATTATTGCAGATAAGCCACAGGTGAGGACACAGAGGTGTAGAGGATGAAGGAAGTTGCTCACCATGCCTGATGCTCTGGTGGGATTTGAAGCCAGTTCCCCTGACTCCAAAGTCCACAGTGATAACCACTCACATGACTGTTCTTCCCAGCATTTCTGGTTGTCTATCTTAGGAAGGTTGGGCAATCTACTTCCGAAGTGATACCACCTCAGAAACCCAAGAAGTGTTCACTATGAGTCGGATCTGACTCAACAGCACATGACAAAAAACAACAACGTCTTGGGATAGATTTCTAGGAGGGATGTCAGTGCACCAGCTACCATTTCCTAAGGTCTTAGTTTGTGCCATGTTCTCAGTCTCCCCAGAATGGGGACAAAGACCATTATTGTGTTTAATACCTTTGATAAGTATGAACTTCCCTACAACTTTGCACTCTCACCTGCAGGGTGCAAGTGTGTCTGCCTCCTTACAAGGGCTCCACTAACTAACCACTTGGAAGGTCATCTGTAGCCAGCTGAAACACGAATCTGGCTTTCTTCCACTTTTCTGTCTAGCAGGACTGGAGGAGGAGGTGGGCAGTGTTGGGTGGGCAACCGGGAGCGGTGTAGGGGGTAGTCTGCCCTCTGGCATCACTTTTTCTCACTTCCCCAGTGGTTGGTTCAGGTAACTGGAGGCAGCCAGGTGTCCCATATGGCTGTCTATTTTGTCCACAGAGAGAAGCCTTATCGCATAGGGAACTCCTTATCATTCACTCAGCAGATGCCAACCTCACAATAAAAATCAATTGCGCATTTACTATGGGGCTGAACATTCTTCCAGATTTCTGCCCTAGTCTGCCCCAGGGCTATGTTCCTTCTGATTGTGATGTGATTGAAGGTGAGTCACTTCCCTCTCTGAACCTCAGTTTCCTCATGCTAAGAAAAGGTTTGATTAAGTGACCTCTCATGGCTATTCCCTTTGCAATAGTGATTTTGAGAGACTTCTGGGATCCCTCTCAGTGCTACAATTGGGATCATCTCAATGGCAAAGGGTTTGCGTTTTTGGTTTTCTCCCAGAGGGACTGCCTAAGGTTGGAGATTAGGTAGAATAATGTGAAGTGCCTGACATAAAGGATGCTCAAATAAAATTGAGGTTGGGAATGAGCCACTCCCAACTCCTGTCCCAATGTAACTGCTAAATCTTAAACCAGAAATATCCCCTGAAGTCTCCATAAAACCAAACAGTAGTTTAGCTTAACTAATGAAGAATGTCTGCAGTAAGCACTGTGCTTAAGGTCTATCTCTATGGGATCAAAGTGACAACAGCAACTCAAAAGGTTAGATAAGAACCTTGGTGGTCAGTGAGTTTATCTTAATGAGGGAGGGAGGACCCAGAGAAGGAGGGTGGGAACGGTTGCACAACTCAGAAAACAAAGAAGATAACAATCTCACTGAATTGGACATGTGGAAACTTGAATTGGTGAATGATTTTGCTCTGCATGTTCTCAACAACAACAACAATAAAATAAACTATTGAGAAAAGAGAAATACAAGGTCTGGGAGTTTAACCCCTTGAGTGTGGCTATCTTAGGAAGATTGGTCAAGGTTAGTGACTAGATTTAGTGACTGGCATCCAATGAGTAGAGACTGGAAAAGGGAAAATAGTAACATTGCTGTGGAGAAACCTGGCACTCCGCTTTACCCAAGTGATCAAGGTTAACATCACCAGGGATGAGTGGTGTTGATAGCATGTGACCCTGATAGGATGTAATGAAAAGGGCACATCACCTCCCCAGACTCAGAACCCCATTCTAATCACACGAAAACATCAGATAAACCCAAACTGAGGGAGTTCCTACAAAACACCTGACCAGCTACCCAAAATAAAAATCTATTGTGGATTTACAAGGAAGGACTGAGAAAATACCACAGTCTAGAAGAGCCTAAGGAGACCTGACAATGAAATAGAATATGGCACCTGGATGGGATCCTGGAACAGAAAAGGGATATGAGTGTGCAGATTGAGAACATCAAATAAAGTCTGCAGCTGAGCTGATAGTAATGGACCAGTGTTGTCTCCTTGAATGTGACAAATACCCCATCGTGACATAAGACGTTAACAGTAGAGATGCTGGGTGAGGCTATATGGAGGCCTTCTGTATTATCTTTGCAACTTTTCAGTGAATTTTTCCAAAATACAAAGGTTATTTTAAAAATATAAGTGAAGCCTGGGCAAATAAGAACATGGAAGCTTATTTAACATCATTGGCCATCAGAGAAACTATGAGATTCACACCCCTACCATGGCTGTTATCAAGACAACAATAACAGTGCTTGGGAGCATGTGGTGAGAGACTGGGAGGCTTGTCCATTGCTGGTGGGGATGCAAAATGGTGCAGCCTTTGTAGAAAAGAGTTTGGCAGTTTCTTAAAAAAAAAAAAAAAAATTAAGCATGAAGTTATGCAACAACTCTACTCCTAGGTATTTGTTGTTGTTATTGTTAGGTGCTGTCAAGTTGACTCGAACTCACAGCAACCCTGGGCACAACAGAATGAAACCCTACCCAGTCATGTGCCAGCCTCACAATCCTCACTGTGCTTGAGCCCATCGTTGCAGCCACTGTGTCCATCCATCTTGTTGAGGGGCTATTTACCCAAAAGAAAAGGAAATATATGCCCATACAAAGACTTGTACATGAATGTTCCAGCACTTTTATTTGTAACAGTCAAAAACTGGAAACAGCCCAAATACCCATCAACTGATGAGTGAATCAACAAACTGGACTTGGTCTCTATGACAGGAGACTCCTGAGCAATGAAAAGGAGTGAACCACAGATACACGTAACTATGTGGACAAATCTCAGAATAATGATGATGAGTCAGAGCAGCCAGTTACGGATTGAATCGTGTCCCCAGAAAATTGTGTGTGGTGAATCCTAACCTCTATGCTTGTGGTTACAATCCCATTTGAGAATGAGTCTTCCGTTATGTTAATGAGGCAGGATGAGGGTGGGGTGTATCTGGAGTCAATCTCTTCTGAGATATAAAAAGAGACTAGACAAGTGAGCAGAGAGATGGGGTAAGATAGATGGCAACACGTGGAGATCTCCCAGGACCAGGAAGCAGATGCTGCCGAGACAGGGACCTTCCTCCAGGGCCCACAGAGAGAGGAAGCCGTCCCCTGGAGCCAGAGTTCTGAATTCAGACTTCTAGCCTCCTGCCCTGTGAGAAAATCAATTTCAGTTTGTAAAAGCTCCCTCCTTGTGGTATTTCTGTTAGGTATTTCTGTTATAGCAGCACTACAGGACTGAGACAGTCATCCAAAAAGAATAAACACTGTATGATTCCATTTATATAAAACTAGGAATTTGGGGATTAATCTGTAGAGTCAGAAAGCAGGTCATTGTTTGCCTTGAGACCAAGGTCAGGGGAGGTAGGAGGAGGGACTACAGACTTTGGGGGTGATGGCCATGTTTACTTCATTGATAACGGTGATAGTGTACTCCTATGTTAAAACTTATCTAACAGTAGACGTTAAATAGTTCATTATGTACCAATTCTACCCAATGGAACCAGTAGCCGTGGAGCTGACTCTGACTCATGGTGACCGCATAGAGTTCAGAGTAGAGCCGCTCTGCTCTCAGTAGGGTTTTCATGGCTGCAACCCTCTGGAAACATTACCAGGCTTTTCTTCCGAGACCCTCTGGATGGCTTGAACCACCAATCTCTGTGTCAGCAGCTGAGTGCTTAACAATTTCCCCCACCCCAGGGACTCCGAATACCTCAATAAAGCTGTGGTGGTGTTTTTCTAAGTGCCTCTTACTTGGGTGATGCCTGTGTGCCTGTGGCCTCTGAGAGGTCTGGCTCAGGAGGGGCCGAGGTGAGCCCTGTCTCTGGTCAGAGGCCCTGAGCTCCCTCTGGAGGGGTTATGGAGCCCCTCACAGGGGAAGAACCATCCGGGGTGGGGTGGGGGTCCACTCACTCCTTCTCTTTCTTCTTCCTCCCGCCTCCCCCAAAGAAAGAACACATGATGCTATATGTACTTTGGGGATTTTTCAACACAATGGTCTAAAAATAGTCTGGCCTCCGAGCCTCATTCCTTTTTAGGAAGGGTTGCGGCAGCCCATCTGTGCTGAGGGCCTGCTCAGGAAGTAGAGGCTGGCCTGGGAGCACTGGGCCAGGGGCCAGGGCCACACGGGCTTTCCTTTGCACAGGCCAGGCCCACCTCCCTGCCTCCCACCTCACTTAGAACCAGGTTCCCTGGCGCTCTCTAGGGAGCAGGTGGTGGCCTCCTCAGCCCCACCATTGCTTTTCTTGGGCTTTACTGCTGCTGTGTGACCTTAGGAGGCCCTGCATGGTCTTTCTGTGCCTCCATTTTCCCTACATGGGAAGTGGGACTCTCCACTAACTTACCTTGACAACAGCTCACTCATCACTACCGCCACCACCCCGCACACACATAGTGCTGGGCTATGCTGGCTGGGTCAGGGATGTGTATAAGCCTTGAAAACTGACAAGGCATTACTTGGTCACAGCCAGCTACCCAGAGGGACCGAGTAGTTGATCCTCCGGGCTTGGGACCATAGTCGCAGGGGACATCAAACTCAATTGGCATAACATACTATACAAAACATTGTTCCACCTACTACTTTGGCGAGTAGCGACTGGGATCTTAAAAGCTAGCAAGCTGCCATCTAGATGCAACAACGGGTCTCTCCTCGTCAAGAAGAAAGAAGAAAATCAAAATTAATGGAAACAATCAGTCCTAGCGACTGGTACACCATCCGATCTGCAACCTATACAACTATGAGACCAGAAGAACTAGATGGTGCCCAGCTACCACTGCCATCCACTTGGAAGGGATGTAGGAGATCCTGCATAAAGAGGGAGAACAATGTGGTACAAAACTCAAAATCATTTGGAGGCAAAAAAAAAAGAAGGTGGGGACCAGGTTTGCTGGTCCAATGGAGCCTAGTGTAACCACTGAGACTATGGCCCCTAGCTGCCCTTCAGGTCTGGAATTGAACCCACAACTGTGGTTTCCAGCCAAACAAAGTACAGGCATGTGAGTTAAACATTTACCTCAAGTAGACACACGCCCTGGAGAGAACAATCATGGGAGAAGGAAGGGCTGCTTATGCACAGGGAGATAGCTCAGGGTGCAGAAGAGTATGAAGCGATGGACACTGGGAGGAGGTAACTATGGGGAGGAAGTGGGAGGGGAGCTGCTGCATTGTAAATTTTGGTCAATGACATGAGACAAAGTATATGTGAACTGCTGTATGAAAAGTGAATTTACTCTGTAAATCTTCACCCAAATCCTAATAAAAAAAAAAAAAAGAAAAGAAAAGAAAACTGACAAGGGCTGCACCCTGTGTGAGAGATGATGGGATTAACCAGGCCCTACAGAGGGGCACGTTTGAGAGGGGCCAGCCTCCCGGCCAAGTCTCCCTGAGTCTAGTGAAGTGCCCAGCAACCTGTGTTCCTTGGACACCTCCCAGCCCACCCAGGCCAAGGCACCCAGAGAAAGGACCCAGCAGAGTGGGGCCCAGGCCCAGCCTCCTGAGGCTTAGTGTGAGGCTTGGGCGTAGCCAGCTCAGACCAACTCTCCCCACACTCTCCCTCAGCACCCCATCCTCCCCCATCCCCAGCCCTACAGCAAGATAGCAGGTGGGGGTAAGGGCCACTGTAGACTGAGCCTCCCACCTGGCCTCCTATTTTCCAGCGAGGATGGCAGTTCTGGGTGGTGGAGCAGAGTCTCATCTGAACTGCATCGCCCGGCTGTGGCCCTGGGCAGCTCGGTCCATGGGCAGATATGGAAGGTTTCTTTCCTCCATCTACTGTGTGCCTGGCACTCGTCTGAGCCTGAAGGCTGAGTTTTCATATCTGAGAGCCTGTGGTCCAAGAAAGAAAACTTAAGCAACTCAAAGTGATTTCAAAATGACTCAGAGCCTGGCTGTCTCGAACTCTGTGAGGGCGCTTCACACAGGCAGCCAGTGGCCATGCCTCCACACCACCCCTTCCTTGCCAGCCCTCATCCCCCACAGACGAAGCTGCTCCAAGGCACCCCACGTTCTCCCAGCCTCCCTCCCAGCCTCACGTGGAGCAGCCTCTACAGAGCCCCCCTCTTCATGAGGGAGATATTGTGACCGTGGCCCACGGGAGTGACTCAACTCACAAAGCTGTCTCCTGTGACCATCACACTGACCCCTCAGCCCCAATGTACAGATGCCCAGGCAAGCGGCATGATGTGAGGGAGGGTTTGGCAGCTATGGTGCATGCCCTGGGTGCCACTCGAGGGGGGCACCAATGAGCAGTTTCTATTGTCACCGCCCAGAGTAACACCATTCAGCAAGTTAAAACGAATCGCCATACATCCTCTTTTCTGTAGCTCTGCTTCTGGGGGGAGGGCACACAACTGAGAAGCAAGAAATGGAGAGTCTGTTTAGTTCTAAAACGTGAACCCTTTCTTTCCTGCAGAAACACACATTGCGTCTTGGATACGCCCTAGACACAAGATGGTGGCCCCACCTGGGCAGAGCAGGGCTGCTCCACAGGGTTTTCAAGGCTGTGTGTGACCTTTCAGAACAGGTCCCTAGGCTGTCCTTCAAGGTGCCTCTGGATGGGTTCAAACCACCAACCTTTTAGTTAATAGTCGAGCATTCACCGTTTGGACCACCCACATGGGGTGGCCATGAGTCAGAATCGACTCAATAGCAGGTAACAAGACATGAGTCCCTGGGTGGTGCTGGCTACCAGGTTAACATGCTGGATAGCTGATGGAAATGTTGCAGGCCTGAGTCCACCCAGAGGTCCTGGGAAGAAAGGCCTGGTGATCTACTTTCCAAAACTCAGCCACTGAAAACCCTGTGCACTGTGGAAAGCAGTATGGCGATTCCTCAAAAAACGAAAACTGCAACTACCATAAAGCAGAAGAAGAACAAACTCATTGCCATCAAATGGATTCCAACTCAGTGACCCTCAGTGAGTTTCCGAGGTGGTAAATCCTTACAGAAGTAGACTGCCCCATCTTCCTTATGCAGAGCGGCTGGTGGGTTTGAACCACCAGCCTTCCGGTTAGCAGTCAAAATGCCTTAGGGATCATGCCACCAGAGCTCCTTAGAACTACCATAGGACTCAACAATCCCCTCCTAGGTATCCACTCAAAGGAGTTCAAAGCACAGGCTCAAAAAGAGACTTGTACACCAATGTTCATTGTACACTATTCACAGTAGTGAAAAGTGGAAACAACCTAAATGCCTATCAGCAGATGAACAGATAAACAAAGTGTGGTCCATTTGTACAATGGAATACTCCTTAGCCAGAAGGAGAAGTGAAGTCTGACACTTGCTACAATATGGATGAAACTAGAAGACATGATGCAGAGTGAAATAAGTCACTCACAAAAGGACAGATATCATAGGACTTTATTATATAAAAATACAAGAAAAAAAAAAAAAACCTTTGTGGCTCACAGGTCTACTCTGATACCCATGAGGTCACCATGAGTTGAAATGAACTCAGTGGCAGCTGGCTTTACCTGGAGGGGCAGGATATCTCAGAAACAAGGCCCCCTGGGCTGCCCAGAGGGAGAAGAATGGATAGATCAGACTTGGGAAGGCCACCCTGGCCAAGGACCCACCTGAGCCAGGCTCAGGGCTCCAGTCCTCTGCTTCCTGTGCATCCTGTGTGAGAGATGCAGGCTGCACAACCCCTGGGCCAGGAGGGTGATGATAGAATGAGAATAAAGAATGCCCTGGACAGGTATCAGGTACCCAGTGTGTTGGCCATTCTGCGCTTAATAATCCTCAAAGCCAATTTACCAAGCAGACTACTCAGATTGGGCCTGTTAAAGACAAAAACACTGAGCCTTTGGAGAGGTTAAGAAACTTGTCCAGGGCCACATGGCTGGCAGGGGCTGGGCAGGATACGCGCTCACGACTATCTGACCCCAAGCTCCTTCCACCACGTTCTCTGGAAAGGAAGTTCCTCTCTCCTTGCTGGGGTGGCTGGAGGTGGAGCAGTGTGGCCAGCTGAATTGGAGCAAGCCCAGATCTGTCCGAGCGGGAGATGGATCCCCAATAACCAGCTCAGGCTCCCAAGGGCCTTTGCCTTCCAGGCCCCGGGCCCTCCCCTGCGACTGGCCCAGTCCACGCTCTTCCTTACCTGGCATCAGAGGCCTCAGTTCACCCTAGCTGCTCAGAGCCAAGGAGGAGGTGGGCACTGCCTGCTCAATGGTGGTGTCTCAGGACCCTTGACCAGTCCCAGGTTGCTCAGTTGATCAGGACGGGGTCAGGCCCAGCCACCAGGGTCCTCTGCCCTTCCGTTCCTTCCAGGGCTCTGAGCTCCCTGGACCAGGACCAACAGCTGCCCCAACTCACCCAAGGATAACAGATCACAGCTGAGCCAGGAATCCCAGGCACAGTGTACCAGGAAAGAGAGAGGGTTTGCAATTCAAGCCTTCACCACAGCCAGTGTCAGGGAGGCAGAGGGTCAGGAGCCAACAGACCAGGAGAGACCGCTCACCTGCTGTGTGATACAGGCAGAAGACTTACCATACCATCCACAGTTTTCTCATCTAAGAAAATCTGCGACGCTCCCTGACTCACAGGGCTGTGGGGAGTATTAACCGGGCACCCCTTCCCTCCCCTCTGCTCTCCCTTCCTTCCCCCTCCTCCCCTCCATTCCACTCTCTTTCCCCTCCTTTCCCTATGAGCTGAGGGTGCAATGCTCACAGGCTGCAGGTGCTTGTGTATCCACCCAGGAGTGCACATGCTCCTGTGCACATGCACACCCTGGTGCACACATGCCCATGCATGTGCATACTCAGTCATGCACACCCAGTGCACACACCTCTGTGTGAACACACCCAAGCACAGACAGACACACCTGTGGAGGGACACCCAGGTGCACACCTACACCCATGTGTGCACACCTAGGCGCACACACATCTGTATGTGCACACACGGCACTCACCCACCATGCACTCACACCTAGGTACACATATACACCTGTGCAACACACACACATGCACTCACATCCAGGTGTCCACACACCTGTGCACACACACCCAGGCACTCACACATAGCTGTATGTGCAGATGCAGGTGCACACACACTCATGCATGCACACCTAGGTACACACACCCTCCTTGTGCACACACCCAGGCACAGACATACTTGTACATGTACAACCAGGTGCACATACGCACCCATGTGTGTACACCAAGGTGCACACACATTTGTATGGGCACACACAGCGCTCAACCACCCATGTATTCACCTGTGCACCCAGGTGCACACACACATCCATGCATGCACACCCAGGTGCTTACATACACCTGTGTGTGCATACCCAGGTGCATGCACACCTCCATGTGCATACAGTCAGGCACATACACACCTGTGTATGCACACTCAGGCCCCCACACACACCCATTCCTCCTTACAGCAAAGAGGGATGAAGGGGTCTTGGCTGTCACTCCCCGGCTCCCTTCTTCCAGCCTCCTCTCAGCTATCAGGCCTGCCTCCCCGCTGGGCTACTGTTGCCCTGGCAACCACCACAGGCTCAGGGCCTGGAGCCAAAGGACCAGCTCCCCTTCACCCAGTTCACGCAGCCTGCAGTGGTGCTGCTGAGGGTTCTTTGAGCACAATGGCTGTTTGGGTCACAGAGAGGCAGGAAAAGGCAGTGTGGTGGAGGCCGGCTGTGGCTGCAAGAAGGAACAAGATTGGCCTGGGGAGTGAGGACGAGGCCTGCCAGCCCTAACTACCCCCCAAGAACGTGCAGCCCCCAAGAGCCCTGGAGGTACAGGGAATGGGGACAGGTTCTCAGAAGAAGGGCTCAAGAGTCCAGGAAAACAGCCTGTGGCTAGGGGAGGAAGAGAGCCACAGTCGGCAAGCGGACAGGCCACCTCTTTGGGCCCCACTGTGTCTAGCCCAGGCCAGAGCCCCAGGAGACAGCCCTGCCTGTGCCCCCACAGCCTCCAGCCTGTGTGCTGTCCTCTCCACATGGCCCTGGGCGCTGGCTTTCCCTCCGAGGGTCCCCTGCACACTCCGCTGTCCTGTGTCTTTCCAAACTTCCCCTTCACCTCTGCCTTGGTTTCTGCATCCTTCCTTCCTCTCAGACGGATTCCTGCTCACCTGTCCTCTACCCCGGAGGGAGGTTTTTCATAACAACAGAGATAGCAACAGAGGTCATTGTTTGCCCCTGAAATACACTGCCACAGGCCACACACAGTTTTACTAGCTTTTCGTTTAAATTTTTATTGTCATTTGGGTGAAAGTTTACAGAGCGAATTCATTTCCCATACAGTAGTTCATACACATTTTGTTTCATGTTGACTGCTGTTCTCCACAAAGTAACAGCTCTCTTCCCATTTCCTCCCGTAGTTACCTCTTCCCTGTATCCTTCTTTCCTACGCATTCCTGAGCACGCACACACACACACACCCACTATCTCCCTGTGCAAACACTGCCCTTCTGTTCTCCCATGATTGATCGCTCTCAGGAGTGTATCTACGTGATCTAAATGTTCACCCCATATACCTGTCTACTGTTCGGCTGAAAGCCATGGGAGTGAGTCCGGAAGTGTAATTAGGGGCCATAGTCTCAGGGGTCTCACCAGGCTCTATCAGACCAACAAATCTGGCCTTCCTTTTTTTTTTTTTTATGATTTTGAGTTTTGTTGCATTGTTCTCCCACTCCATCCAGTATCTCCTGCACTGGTCCCTTTCGATTTTACAGGCTTTTAACTCAGTTAACCCCCTCCCCATTTCTTCTGTGGTCTCAGCCAGAGTGCCCTGTGTTAACGTGACTTCAGAGTTCCCTGCAGCTCAATTCCACACCGTGTGCACGAGCACCTACAGTGCTGGACGCACCACCAAAGGAACCAGCAAGGCCGGCGCCCTGGCACCTTTCCGCCTGGCCAGGGGTGCAGCGAGCAAACAGAGACCGGAGGATGATGTGTCAGAGATTCTCAGCCTCGCTGGAGGCCATGGCCCCAGCATGAGGTCAGGCACCCTGGGTTCAAGTCCTGGCTCACTGCGTGTCAGCTGCGTGACCATGGATCTGTCACGTGTCCTCTCTGTGCCCCAGCTGACTCATCTATAAGTGGCAGTTCATAAAGGCAACTAATTTATCAATTTGCTGAATAAGATGCTGTGTTAAAGTCTAGAACACCAGGCCCTACACACAGTGCGCATCAGTAAATACCAGTTATTCAGTTTAGATGGGGGTTAGTCATGGTTCCAGAAGCCTTGGTAGCACAGTGATTAAGCGTTTGGCTGCTAACGGAATCCACCAGCTATTCCACAGGAGAAAGATGAGGCAGTCTGCCTCCATAAAGATTTACAGCCTTGTAAACCCTACGGGCAGTTCCACTCTGTCCTGTAGGGTCACTGTGAGCCAGTAGCAACTCAAAGACAGTGGGTTGCGTTTGGTTTGGGGGCCTTGGTTCAGTGGTAGGGTTATCGGGTTCGATTCCCAGCCAACGCACTTCACGCACAACACTGACCCGTCTGTCAGGGGAGGCTTGTGTATTGCTGTGATGCCAAACAGGTTCCAGGGAAGCTTCCAGACCCAGACAGACCAGGAAGAAAGGCCTGGTGACCTACTGAGAATCAGCCAGTGAAAGAAAGCCCTGTGGATCTCAATGGCCCGACCCGCAACAGATCATGGGGCCGGTGCAGGGCTGGGCAGTGTTTCATTCCTTTGTATGTGCAGTCGCCGTAAGTCCAGAGCTGCTAACAACATTTAGCTCAAAGCTGTGATGCAGAGAGAACCAGGAGGTTTTCATTCTGGATCCTGTTTCTCCTTAAACAGGTCTTGCTCCTCTCAAAGCCTCAGTTTCCCCAGCTGGGGGCTGAGAGGGAGGGCTCTAAGGATGCTGCCTATCTGTATGCTGTGATGTCCCCTCCTGGGCAAACACGGGACAGGCACAGAACCATGAGGAGTACCGGAAAAAGCCAGGGTGCCCCCACGTCTCTGTGACGTCCACAAGGCCACCCCACCCCACCCCCAGGCCTCTGCTTGCTTGCTATCTTATGGGAGGCTCAGATGGGTGCTGCCCCCTCCCAAACACCATCGCAAGCTGCGAGAAACAGCAGAGACGCCGGGAGGCCCTTCTCCCTGGGCCTGCTCCGTGCCAGGGTCGCAGCACCTCAGGCCTGCAGGGTCACAGCCCCGTCTCACAGATGAGCGTCTCAGGAGCCAGGCACTGGCTTGAGGTCTGAACAGAAACAAGGCCTCCGCCAGCCTCCGCTCCTGCCCCCAGCCTGGCCCTGTGAAGGCTCTCCCCAGGTCCTGGGAGACGGCCAGAGGCCCTGGCGTGTGACAGTGTTTGGCTTTCCTGTCAGAAGAGCAATGTCTCGCTGTCCTCGGCTGTACCTTCTTTTAATGACTTTTTGGCCCAGGGCCCAAGCTGGATCAAAACCTCCTTGGGGGAGGAGGTCAGGACAAGGTGTTTGTTGTGAGGAAACCAGGTGAGACCTGCAGCTTGGGGTGGGGGGCAGGGACGGGGCTACCACTGCCTCCAGGTGATGGGGGGTAGGTGGGGTATATCTTCCTCCAGAGACGCAGAAAAGGAGTAGTACAGGGACTATGGGGGAGGAGAAAGGTGCCCCTCCGGGATGAAGTGAGAACAGGAAGGTACCCCAGTGTGTTTGCATCAGGGTCAGAGCCCGAGGTCCTAATGGACCTCTGTCTTCCGGACAGCCTGAAGGTCTACCCGAACAAGGACGGGACGGGGCAAGGCACTTGGGACTGTTTCTGAGAGCTTCCGACTTCCTTGTCCTTCCTTCTCTCTCACAGTTGTGCACCCCTGCTGGGCTGGGCTCAGCTGGGGATCTCTGGGAAGCACCCCTTGATTTGGTGGGTCTTGGCATTCAGGGAAGGGAAGCAGGTGCACCAGAGACGCCAGGAGGAGAAGGGGTCAGGGGCCTGGAAGTCACGCCTGCTGGTGGTAGCTTAGAGTGCCCAGTGGGACGAGGCCACACTGGCTGTAAACAGGAGGGAGGCGGGCGGCTCACCCCTGGGAGCTGTTGGTACTTGGCTGCTGATGTTGTTTTGGAGAAGGAAGCAGGAGGCAGCCACTGGGAGGCACCAGGGTCCTGGGGAGTCAGAATGAGCTACTGAGACCGGGACAGCCCACTGGAGCCTGGGAGTCTGGGAGAGCCCGCAAGGGACACCCAACCTTCCCTCTGACCGTTGGTGCCTCTAAAAGCTAAGGAGAGACACTCTTCTCAAAATGGAGTCACCAGAGTGTGTACAGAACACCTCAGGCCTCACTACACACTGGGCCAGGTATCTGCATGCACTCCAAACACACACACACACACACACACACACACGGCCAGGCAGGAATCCTGGCTCATGTCCCAGCTGCACCACTCCTTGGCTCGTGACTTTGGCAAATCACTGAACATCTCTGTGCTTCAGTTTCCCCATCTGCTAAATGAAGCCAGGACTCTTGTCCTACGTCTGTGATGGGGAGGCGGGTGGGGCTTGACACATTCATTGCCAACTTAGTTACTGTGGTAGTTGAGGTTGTTGTCAATTTGGCTGGGCCTGGTTGAGTGGCTGGGCAGCTGGATGTAGTTGTTCCCCATGATGAGACGGGCAATCAATTCCATGGTGGAATCTCCTGGAGCAGCTGAGTGGCCGCTTTAGGGATGTGGGCTGCTTCCAGGATATAAGGAGCGGCTTTGAGGAAGGTCTCCAGCTTTTTGGCACACTTGAACCCTGCACGTAGCCAAGTCTTCATTCAGCAGCCTGCCATGCTCTGTCGATCTTTGAGACTTGATGGACTTGTATCAATGGCCTGTTATGTGGTTTGGTAATATTAAGACTATTCCTTTTCACTTGTTGACCTTGAGTTGTCAGCCTCAGCAGCCAGCAGCTGCCTGAGTGAAGAGATGCTTCCAGCTTCAGTGGGCTGGGAGCAAGAGGCAGAGCTGAAGCCCAAGGTCAAGGGGCCTTCACCCAGTCCCTAGAGCCTGGCACCTGGAACTCAGACCTCCAAAACTGTAAGAGAATAAACTCCTGTTTGTTAAAGCCATCCCATTTGTGGTATTTTCTATTAGAGCAGCACAGAGGTAACCAAAACAGTTACCGCTGCCACCCAGTTGATTCTGACTCACAGTGCCCCGAGAGGACAGAGGTAGTACTGCCCCATAGGGTTTCCAAGGCTGCCATCTTTTCAGAAGCAGACTGCCTCTTCTTTCTCCCAAGGAGCAGCTGGTGGGTTCAAACTGCTGACTTCTCAGCAGCTGAGTGCTAAACCACTGCACCACCAGGGTCCCTAAGTCTAGTTAGAGGTTAATGAATTTTTGTTTTTATCTCTTCAAAGGACCATCTTTTGGAGTCACTGCCTTCTCTATTGCTTTGTTTTTTATATCATTGGTTTCCGGCACTGGGCTTGGGAGAGCAATAAGAAGTACTTCTGCTCTGGTATGTAGTCCCAGAGGGCAGCTGACAGCAACATGGTCTGTGCAGACCAGTGGTTCTCAGCCAGGGCAACTGTGCCCCCCAGGACACCTGGCAATGTCTGGAGACATTTGTGGTTGGTTGTCACAATGAGGGGCAAGGGAGCTAGCACCTGGTGAGTAGAGACCAGGGCTGCTGCTGAACGTCCTTCATTGCACAGGACAATCCCGCTCCGCAGGGAATGACTGGGCCTTACGTATCCATAGTGCTTCTCTGGATACCCACAGACTGAAGGAGACCTCTGCCTGGCCAGGCACCGGGGATGACAGCGTGGTCGGAGCAGCCAAGATCTAAGCACGTAACTCCTTATCATTACTTGGTGCCACCTGGTGAAATCCCTGTGGTTGTTGATCGGGCTGCCATCGCCACTCTGGAGAGCAGCACATGGCCTCTGTTTGGCTCTGAGGTGGTGAGGGCCTGCTGGCCAGGGGAGGGCTTGGCCCTTTCTCAGGCTCGTAAGTCTTAGTAGGCGCTTAGGGATCCTCTCTCAGCACAGGTAATAGTGGCCCAGGTCCTACTGAACTCAGAGAGAGACAGGATGTGCCCACAGCCCTGCAGGCCCCAACAGGAGGAATCATTCATGTGTGAGTAGCCAGCTGCCTTCTGGGCCCCAGTGAAGACTACCAGGAAGGTCAGGGCTGTGCCCCCCTCCCCAAGTCCCACCACCAAACTCCCTGACACCTTTCACCTCCAATGTGCAAGCTCTTCTGGTCTTGGGATCACCATGACCTTTTTCAACCTACTTTTTGTAACTGCCTCTTGTCCCTTGCACTCCTGGGCCCCCTGCATGTCCTAAACACTGGGGCACTCTCCCGCCATGGAGTTTCTGGAAAGCCCTTCAGGGCTGACCATCCTTTTCCCAGCTCTACTGCCCGGTCCTATAGTGACAGCAACCTTGAGGCCTGGATTTCCCTGGAGAATCTGGAATTTAAGTCTTCAGTGTTGTTGTCACATCAGGGCTCAGTCTAATTCTGGACACAGAAAGGGAGGTCACAATGTGTTCGTTTAGCACTGACTGTGTTTGAACTTATTTGTCTTTGGTTTTTGGTAACAACTTTATACAGAAGACCTCAGAGATGCCGTGGGTTCAAATTCAGACCACCGCAAGACAGTGAATGTTTCAATAAAGCGAGTCATACACATTTTTTGGCTTCCCAGTGGGTATAAAAATTACATTGACACTATGCTGTAGTCTATTAAGTGTGTAACAGCATTATGAAAACGTTTGGCATATTGTGAGAATTACCAAAATGTGACACAGAGACCCAAAGTGAGCACACACTGTTGGAAAAATGATACTGATAGACTTGTTTAATGCTGAGTTGCCACAAACCTTCAATGTGTAAATAATGTGGTATCTGCAAAGTATGATAAAATGAGTTATGTCTGTACATAACATATATATGTTAAATATATAAGTTCTATTTGACTTTTTTCTACTTATTTCATCTTGCTGTCAATTCCAACTCATGATGACCCCATACGAGCATAGAACTGCCTCCATAGGTTTTCAAGGCTGTAACCTTTCAGAAGCTGATCTCCAGGCCTGTCCCCTGAGATGCCTGGCTGGGTTTGAACTGCCAACTTTTTGCCCAGTAGCCGAGCACTTAAATGTTTGTGCCACCCAGGGACTCTATGCATCTTCTTTTTCAAAAAGTCAAATAATACAGAAAAGTGCAGAGAGGAAGTAAAAGCCCGTTAAAGCACTCTACCCAGAGGAAAGCCCTGCCAGGTTCTGCAAAATGTCCCCACACACATTGTCCAATGGGAATAAGCACCTACAAATCTGTGTGTACAATGTTACGTCCATGGGACTCTCCTCAGCTGTCACATAACCTGCTTTTCTGCCCATCACTGTGACACACAGAGCCCATGTCAGTACAAACATCCACCCAATCCAATTAACTGCTGGGCACTATTCCATTGTATAGATGGATTGTAATCTGATTCTGATCAGCTATTCACGGACGTTTAGATGGTTTCCTCTTTCTTTTTCTGCTTTCTCCCTCCCTCCCCCCCCCCCCAAACCATACTTCTTTGCCCATTTGTCTGATTATTTTCTGAGACCTGGAATTAGTGAGCACACTTAATAATAAAATAGCAGCTACCATGTATTATAAAGAGCTCTGGTGGTGTAGAGGTTAAGGTATCTGGCTGGTAACCAAAAGTTCGGTGGTTCAAAACCCACCAGCTGCTCCATGGAAGAAAGATAAAGCAGTCTGCTTCCATAAAGATTTACAGCCTTGGGAACTCAATGGGACTTGTTGTGAGTTGGAGTGACTCGGTGGCAGTGAGTTTGGTTTTTGGTTTACTGTATATTGAGCATTTTTGGCATGCCTGGCCCTGCTCTGAGCATTTCTGATGTGATAATGCATTTACTCCTCCCCACACCCCTCCTAATCCATCACCACAGTAGGACAAACTGACAGAAAAGTTAGCTGTTGGAAACCTTTCCAAGCTCCCCTTACCTGGATCCCTGCAGCCGGCTCCTCACTCTGCCCCGGTCCCCCTCACCTTTTCTGTCCTTTCCCTGCTTTCCCGCCTCTTTGCTTTGGGGTGGAAAGGCCTTCAACGATGGATCGACACAGTGGCTGTGACAATGGGCTCAAGTATAGCAAGGATCATGGAGCTGGCACAGGATTGGGCGGTGTTTCGTTCTGCTGTGTGTGGGGTCATTATGAGTCAGAAACAACAACAACACACCCCTCCAGGTGGACACTATTAGTACCCATTTTACAGATGTGGAAATTGAGGTCCAGAATTTATGCTGATTCAAAAGCTGGTGAGGGGTAGGGAGGGAGTTCGTGAGAATGTCCATTGCCCTGCCCTCTCACCAACACTGGGAAGAACATTCTAACCTCCTGATAACCTAATGGAGGAAAAAGGAAAATGCCACCATTCCTTCTATTTTTACTTTAGTCAGTGGTAAGGTGGGTGTTTATCAGCCATTGTTGTTGTTGTTGTTGTTATGTGCCATCAAGTCAGACCCAACTCATAGCGACCCCTCCTTGGGTTTCCGAGGCAATATCACTATGGAAGTAGATTGCCTAACCTTCCTTCCAAGGAGTGGCTGGTGGGTTTGAACCGCCAGCCTTCTGGTTAGCAGCCAAGTGCCTTAGGCACTATGCTACCAGAGCTCCATTAGAATTAATCATTTCATGAACTGCTTTTTCACATCTTTTCCCCTTTCCACTTATCTTTTTTTACTGATTTGTAACAGCATTTCACATTCTACACAAATCAGCCCTTTGTCGTCACCCGCCTCTCCCTTGTGGACAAGGCTTGTGTGGTGTCCACTTCCTTTCCCCTGTGCCTGGTGTAGAGCCGACTTCTGATAGCTACGAGGCTGAAGATACGACTCCTCATCGTTCCAACAAGGGGTCTGGGAAGCTTCTGGAGCTCGTGCTCTTGAAGGGTACAACACATTTACTGATGATTCTTAGTTCCTAGCCTGTCCCTCAGTCTGAAATAACAATTCTCTCTCTTTGCTCAGGAGTAGAGTCGACAGGGAGCCCAGGTGACACAGTGGTTAAGCACTCGGCTGCTAACCAAAATGTCGGCGGTTTGACCCCACCAGCTGCTCTGTGGGAAAAAGATGTGAAAGTCTGCTTCCGTAAAGATTACAGCATGGGAAACCCTATGGGACAGCTCTACTCTATCCTATGGTGTTGTAATGACTCTCAACCAACTCAGTGGCAATGGGTTAGAGTTTACAGCTCCCTGGATAATGCAAACATTAACACATTCAGCTGCTAACAGAAAGGTTGGCGGTTCTAGTGCACCCAGAGGCACCCTGGAAGAAAGGCCTGGTGATCTACTTCTGAAAAATCAGCCACTGAGACCCTGGGGAGCCCAGCTCTCCCTGACCCCATTGGGTCGCCATGAATCACAACCAAATCATTGGCAACTATTTCTTTTCAGAGTTTACAGAACAAACGTCCACATACATTGACCTCATTCACTGCCCAGGAAACTAGGTGAGATGGGGTTGGGGGGGGAGGTTGCCCCTTGTTACAAATGAGAAAAGTGGGGTCCGAAGTAGCTTCATATCCACCAAATGTCCCACAGCTAAGACTGGCACCCTCCCCTGGCTCCTTGGCCCGAGGCTCACTGTGTCCGATCCCTGATTGACAAGCTCCAGTCAGATGTTCTGTCAGCCTCAGATACTAATCACAAGAATCGGTAGAATTTCCTGGCCTTGGAGGACAGGAGCCCCTGAGGGGTTCAAAGAAGCACAGCCAAGGACCTAGCTCTCCTTCACGCAAGGTGGCAGGCAGAGCAGGCCTTGCCCTGCTGGGCAGGCCACAGGGCCAGGCCGCCCTGTTCCTCTGAGCTCCCGGAGGGGCCTGAACTGGGGAGAGAGCTCAGGGAGCTGCAGCACAAGGGCCCTTTGTGCCCGTTGCTAAGGGCCAGGCCGTATTGACTCAGCCTTGGTAAACAGGAGGTGCCTGGAGGCCCTGCTCTGTTATGACAACTTAAAAGAGTATTTTCTTTCCTTCCTCAGGCCGCTGAAGCCCCAGCTGCTGGAGGGGATTCCCCACATGGAGGGGCTCCCCCAGGGTGGGGCTGCTTGTCCACACCTGGCACGGGCAGGGCTGAAGGGCAGCAGAGCACTCACTCAGCTCAGCCCCTCAAGGCTCAAAAGGGAAAACTGAGGTGCGGGGG
>NW_006921714.1:1994826-2015556 GCF_000298275.1 Orycteropus afer afer | reverse complement strand
GGGGGGGTCCTTGGCCAAGGTCACAGAGGAGGGATAGGCCAAGACAGGCTGGCAGCTGAGGTCTGTTCTCTGATCTGAGCTGATTTGGGAGGCTTCCACCCACACCTCACAGGCTGGCATCAGGGCTGTATCCCAACACCCAGCCAGCCTTCCCATCATTCCCTGGGGCAGGTACGGGCCCACTGGCCAGCCCACCTGTGTCCAGCAGTCCTCCCCAACCAGACCTAAGTTTTAAGGGTCTTAATGTCTTTACCCAAATTTCTTGGGTGTCACAATCAGGTTATACTTGATTGCCAGCTCCACCCAGCCGCTCTGCAGAATAGACCTGGCAATCTGCTTCTGTAACGATGACAGCCAAGAAAACCCTGTGGGGCAGCTCTACCCTGTAACACACGGGGTCGCCAGAAGTCAGAGCTGACTCAAGGAAAACGGGTTTGGGTTGGTTTTCTTTCTTTTTTTGATGCCTTACCAAACAAATGCACATAAAAATGGGGTTATAAAAATGGTGGTGTTATTTTTTAATGCTTACAAATAGCACTTTTAACCAACCCCCAGGGCAATATCATAGTGGTAGCTACAAGATAATTACAGGATCTGTTGTCCACATACACAAGCATATAGCTACAGGAGGTGTGTCCAGGAATGGAGGCTTCCTTCCCCCATAACTGTAAAGTGAACTTCCTTCAGTCCCGCACATGTCTCAACAGTGCTGAAGGCTGTCACCTCACTTGGCCAGAATGGCAAAGGTCTACCTGTGAGGTCCCGGTGCACATGAGGCATCCTGTGACAGGCCCAGCTCCAGGTGGCCGGTGGCCAGAGCTCCTGTGTGACCTTCAGTCAGTGCCTGCCCTCTCCAGTTCCTTTCCTCCTGGGCAGGACAAGCTGTGCTTTGGAGTCTTGCCTCTCTGCCACCCTGAGGGCCCCTGGTTCAACCTGGCCTGGAGCTGGAGGGCTGGAGGTGGGAGCTCTTGGGGAATCAGAAGCTGTTTTCCAGGGATCCCATGACCCTGGCCAGGTGCCCTATGGGCTCTGCCAGGCAGGGAGTTCCTCTTGCCTGCCCTACCCTCCCTGTCTGCCCCACACCCCAAGCTCCACAAACAAAGGCTCCGTGTACCTTGGCCCGTCCTGGGCACTTGGGCAGGGAATCCTTTGGGAACCACCCAGTGTGTGGACTTCCTCAAAGAGGGGGCGGGCCATCCTGGGGAGGCCTCCTGACCCCGAGGGCATTCTATCCTGGCCAACAGCCCCACATGGGACTGCTATGAGCCTAACCCACCCTCCTGTAAAGAAGCCAGCCCCTCTCACCTGGGAGTGGCAGCCCAGTGCAGCTCAGCCCTGGAGCTGGGAGCTCCTAACTCATCCTGAAAGTTGTTCCAGCAGAGTTGTGTCAACAGGTACTTCCAGGTCAGTGGGGACTCTAGGTCAGCCGTGGCCAGATAGTGAACAAGCAAGAGAGGAGAGGAGCCATCCCCTGTGCCCAGCCCTGGGCCTTGAACTGGCTATTAATGCCCCCTTTTACAGATAAAGACATAGAAGCTCACAAGACCCCAGGTGATAGCTGTGGGAAAGCTGATGGGATAATTTTGTGCCCTGTTATCAGCAGCTACCTCTCAGAAGAAAGTGGGGTGCCTACGCTGCTGTTCATTACTCACATGGCGTCAGCCTCAAGTTCTCTGGGCCTTGTGGTTAATAAACAGTGCCCACTCCACAGTGCTGCTGTTGTAAATGAATTCACATGTTTAAGAATTGGAGGTTTGAGTTCATCTAGTTCCTGGCATATCAGAAGGGCTACAGAAGTGTTTATCAAATTAATGCAGGGCTTCAAACTGGTTCTTCTCAGTTCAGTCATGGCCAACAAAATGAAATTGGGACAGACAGGAATTTGTAATAACTGAACGGGAAAAATTATGAGTTGACACCCTGCTAGAAACTTAATCTTTGCCTTATAAAACAAGGGCAGCGTGCATATCACATAGCAACCAAATCTCTTGATCGGCAAAGTCAGAAAAAATGGTGCCCGGCTCAAAGATGGCAGCCAACTGCGCTGCTTTGAATGTGTGTGGCTCTCCACAGTCCTGGCGATGATCCAATCTCCTGCATCAGGCTTCTGAAAGGACTCACTCTGCCTCATCTGAGTCTCCCATTCAAGGGCTTCGACTCGTAATTTTCCACATTCCAATTATTGTTCTTGTCCACCCACATTCTACCCATTTGGATCTATTCCAAATCTATCTGTGCAGCATTGGCCATGGCTGAATTGGTTCAAAGCCCTGAATTAAACAAATAAATTGCAATGGGATGATGACAATGAGAATGACAAAGGCTACAGGATGGAACTATCTCTGGAAGAAACAAAACAGCTCAGGCCTGTGGGTTCCAGAGACTTTGGCTGAGTTGTCTCCAGGCTGCTAGATTCTGGGAGGGGGTTGGGATAAGTCACTCCCTGAGTCAGTGCCACTTGAACATTCTAGGCTGGGCCACCGTCGAGGAATTCTCCAAAGGCCAGGTGACTTAAGAGCTTTCCTCGTCAGACTTCCCCTACCCCTCACTTTTGCTGGTGACTCATCCCAAGGTGCTACTTGGGACCTTCTTTCTCCAGAGCATTCAGTCCCAGATGGAACTGTGAGATCACACATCAGTCAACATCTGTGCATCTGACACAGAAGCGTTTCTCTGCATCTTGGCTTATCTAGACATGAGGAGCCCTCACAGGGGACATGGTAGAAGGTCCCTGTTCCCAAGACACTCACAGGTGAGAGGCAGACAGAGTCATACACATATCTCCACTGTGAAACTTTTTAGGGCTACAAGCTCAGTGCCACAGCTCAGCTGCTACCTGAAAAGTTGGAGATTTGAGTACCTAGAGGCACATCCACCACTCATCTGTCAGTGTGTCAGACTTGGTAGCTTGCTTGTTGCTGTGATGTTGGAAGCTACGCCACCAGTATTTCAAATACAAGCAAAGTCATTCACAGTGTACAGCTTTCAGCAGAGCTTCCAGACCAAGACAGACTTGGAAAAAGGAAGCGGCGGTCCACTTCTGAAAAAGTTTGCCACTGAAAACAGTACAACATTGTCTGATATAGTCCTGGAAGATGAGCCCCTCAGGTTGGAAGAGCTGCCTCCTCAAAGCAGAGTCGACCTTAATGACGTGGATGGAGGAAAGCTTTTGGGACCCTCATTTGCTGATGGGGCATGACTCAAAATGAGAAGAAACAGCTGCAAATATTCATTAATAATCAGAACATGGGAGGTACAAAGTATGAATCTAGGAAAATTGGAAGTTGTCAAAAACGAAATAAGAATGTGTAAAGATCAGTGTTGTAGGCATTAGTGAGCTAAAATGGATGGGTATTGGCCATTTTGAATTGGACAATCCTATGGTCTATTGTGCTGGGAACAACAAAGAAGAATGGTATCACCTTCATCATCAAAAAGAACATTTCAAGATCTATCCTGAAGAACAATGTTGTCAATGATAAGATAATATCTATACCTCTACAAAAAAAACATTTAATATGACTATTATTCAAATTTATGCACCAGTCACTAAAGCCAAAGATGGAGAGATTGAAGATTTTACCAACTTCTGCAGTCTGAAATTGACCATACATGCACTCAAGATAAATTAATAATTATTGATGATTGGAATGCAAAAGTTGGAAGGAAAGAAGCAGCACTGGTCATTAAAATAAGACCTTGGTGAAAGAAAGGACACTGGAGATCACATGATAGAATTTTGCAAGACCAATGGCTTATTCATTGGAAATATCTTTTTTCAACAACACAAATAGTGACTCTACATGTGGACCTTGCCAGATGGAATACATGGAAATCCAATCTATTTCATCTGTCAAAAGAGGTGATGGAGAAGCTCAATATCATTAATCAGATCAAGGCCAGGAGCTGACTGTGGAACAGACCATCAGTTGACCATATGCAAGTTCAAGTTGAAGCTGAAGGAATAAAACAACTCCTTGAAAGCCAAATTATTACTTTGATTGCATCCCACCTGAATTTAGAGACAATCAGAAGAATAGATTGGACTCATTGAACACCAGTGACTGAAACCAGATAAGTTGTGGGATGACATCAAGGACATCATACATGAAGTGAGGAAAAGGTCATTAAAAAGATAGGAAAGGAAGAAAAGACAAAAATGGATGTCAGAAGAGACCTTGAGACTTACTCTTGAATGGAGAGTAACTAAAGTGAATGAAAGAAATGATGAAATAAAAGAACTGAACAGAAGATTTCAAAGAGTGACCCAAGAAGACAATGTAAAGTATTATAATGAAATGTGCAAAGACCTGGAGTTAGAAAACCAAAAGGGAAGAACATGCTTGGCATTTCTCAAGATGAAAGAACTGAGGAAAAAATTCAAGCTCAAGTTGCAATATTGAAAGATTCTAAGGGGCAAAATATTGAATGACACAGGAAACATCAAAAAATGATGGAAGGGATACACAGAGTCACTATCAAAAGAATTGGTTGACATTCAGCCATTTCAGGAAGTAGCATACAATCAAGAACTGATGATAATGAAGGAAGAAGTCCAAGCTACACTGAAGGAATTGGTGAAAAACAAGGTTTTAGGAATTGACAAAATACCTGTTGAGATGTTTCAACAAATGGATGCAGCACTGGAGGTGCTCACTTATATATGTCAAGAAATTTGGAAGACAAGTTACCTGGACAACCAATGGGAAAAGACTCATATCTGTGCCCATTCCAAAGAACGGTGATCCACAGAATGTGAAAATTATCAAACAATATAATCAATATCATCACAAGCAAGTAAAATTTTGCTGAAGGTAATTCAAAAATTGTTGCAGCAATATATTGTCAGGGAACTGCCAGTAATTCAAGCCAGATTCAGAAGAAAATGTGGAACAAGAGATATCATTGCTATTGTCAGATGGAAGTTGGCTGAAAGCAAAGAATAACAGAAAGATGTTTTCCTGTGTTTTATTGAATACCCAAAGACATTTGACTGTGTGGATCACAACAAATTATGGATAACATTGCGAAGAATGGGAATCATAGAACTCGTCATTGTGCTCATGTAGAATCTGTACTTAGACCAAGAGGCAGTTGTTCAAACAGACAAAGGGGAAACGGCATGGTTTAAAATCAGGAAAGGTGTGCGTCAGGGTTGTATCCTTTCACCATACGTATTCAAACTGTATGCTGAGTGTGATAGTTGGAGCTGTGTGTCAACTTGGCTGGACCCCAGTTCTGTGTGGTTGTTCCCATGATGGGATCAGATGGCTGTGTTCTGAGTGGCCAGTCTGCCCAAGGGGAGTTTCCCTAGGGGTGTGGCCTGCTTCCAAGATAACCAGGGACATCCTGGGAAGAGACACATTCTTTGAGGGATTGGAACCCTGGTGTGCGGACGTGAGTGAGCAGCCCACCGCCCGGCCTGGATATCTTGGATTCGTCTTTTGTTGGAGTCAACAACCAGTGTACTGCCTGCCAGCCTTGAATTTCTCGGCCCCCTGTGCTTATGGAAACTAAGGCTGCCACCAGCCCGTTTCCTCCAGAGACTTGGACTTGTCAGCTTGGACTTGTCGGCTTCTATACGCTTGTGAGCCATTTTCCTAAGGTAAATCTCTCTCTCTCTCTCTCTCTCTCTATAAATATATATATACACCTTGCTGGTTTTTGTGTTTCTCTAGAGAACCCAATCTAACACACTGAGCAAATAATTCTAGAAGCTGGATTCTATGAAGAATAATGCGGCATCAGGACTAGAGGAAGAACCATTAATCTGCTATACGCAGGTGATACAATCTCCCTTGCTGAAAGAGAAGACGACTTGAAGCACTTACTGATGAAAATGTACAGCCTTCAGTATGGATAATAATGCAATATTAAAAAAATCCTCACAGCTGGACCAATAAGCAACATCAAAATAAACGGAGATTGAAAGATTGAAGTTGTCAGGGGTTTCGTTTTACTTGTCCGTGGAAGCAGCAGTCAGGAAATCAGAGGGTATAAGGCACTGGGCAAATCTGTTCCCAATGACCTCTTTCAAGCATTTAGGAGAAAAGATGTCACTTTGAAGACTAAAGTGCACCTGACCCAAGCCATCATAGTTTCAATAGTCTCATATGCATGTGAAAGCTACACACTGATTTGCAACAGACAAGTGTGTGCATGTGTGCTTGTGTGCATGAGTAACAAATCAGAAGGAGCATAACAAGTGAGAAAACTTGGCCCTGGGATAACAGAACAGGGAGATGGGAGGAGGGAGGAGACAGAGTGGGGTGAGAGGTGGGAGACAAGGACACACAGCTGCCTTGGCCTTGACTGGTTGCGTGACCTCAGCAATTCACTGACAATAATGATGCTGAGGACTGTCACTGTCCAGGTAATTCAAAAATTGATACGAACAGTTAATGCACTAGGCTGCTAACCAAAAGGTTGGAGGTTCAAACACAACCAGAGACACCTCGGAAGAAAGGTGTGACAAGTTTGTTCTGGTTCCCTAGTGCCGCTCTGACAAGAATATACCACCAATGGGATAGCCTTAACAAATAAGAGTTTATTCGCTTACAGTTTGGGAGGCTAGAAGTCCGAGTTCAAAGTGCCATGCTCTAGGGGCTGGGTGAAAGCCCCTCAACCTTATGCTTCAGCTCTGCCTCCTGCTCCTGGACCAATTGAGTTAGAGGCATTTCTTCACTCAGACAACGGCTGGCTGCTGAGGCTGACAAGCCCAGGGTTGACAAGTAAAAACGCATAGTCCCGATGTTACCAAACCACATGGCAGCCCATTAAATCAAGTCCATGAAAGTCCCAAGGTTGGCAGAGCATGGCAGGCTACTGAACAACACAGCTACATGCAGGGTTCAAGTGTGCCATAAGCTAGAGACCGTTCACCAAGGCTTCTCTTTACATACAGGAAGCAGACCACATTCCCTAAGGCAGCTACTCAGCTGCTCACAGTAGATTCCACCATGGAGTTGATTAGCAGTCAGAATGCTACATCCAGCTGCCCCGCCATTCAACCAAGCCCAGCCAAGCTGACACACAAACTGAACTACCACAGAGTTGCTTCCAAAAAATCAGCCATTGAAAACCTCTGGGGCACAGTTCTACTCTGATACCCATCGGGTCACCAAGAGTTGAAAATGCCTTCACGGGCAACTGGCTCTACATTAAGCACATTATATAAGTTACCTCATTGATCCTCACAATGGCCCATTTCAGAGATCAAGAAGCTCAAAGAAGTTAAGTGCCTTGACCAGTGTCACAGAGCCAGGGGATTCTAACCTGGCTCTGGTTTACTCTGAATCTTGTGCATTCAGCCCCAGCCAACCCTGCCTCTGGGCCATTATAGTCTCTCCTAGAGATGCAAGGGCCATAGACTGCCTCAACCTGGGACCAAAGGGCATTGGATGGAGAAGAGAAGTGGGGCTGGGTGGTCATGGATGATAATACTGAATAGCCCAGACTTGCAGGAAAACACCATGCCAGGCTATCTGGGGATCATTGGCTGGGACCCCAATGCTGAGCTACATCCTCACTGGGCATCATTGCAGGATTTGGGTGAAATCTCATGGAGTGGATGCTGTCCATCTGTCAGTCATCTTGGAAAGAAGGTCCATGGAAGGGCCTGTCTCTGACAGAGGAAGGGAGACCATCTCCTCTCCCTGGGCTCAAGTTCAGCTCCAGAGGCCTGAGGGCTGCTGTGGAAGAGGAGGAGTTTCCAGGTCACACTGAGGCATCCGGGAGTTGAAGGCAAAGCCATGCCTCAGTTTCCCACCACTGCTAGTGGGGCAGCAGCAGGAGCCAAGAGCCATGAACAGTTTGGGGGGCAAACAGTGTTGAGGTCAATGACTGAGGAGCCTGCAGCCTTGATGCAGGGGGCATTTGTCCTGGCCCTCCGGGAGAGGGAGCTACTTGAAGGGAGCTTTGTCCCTCCCCTTCTTGGGGCCTGAGAGCATTGACAGAGAGCGTCATGCCTGGTGGAATGATATTTTCAGCAGCCTCCACAGTTGAGAGCAGAGGCCCACCAAGAGAACTTTCCGGAAAATGTGTGAAGCAGTGCACAGAAACATTGGGGCAAACTCTGAGGGGGCGTTTCCTGTAGGGGACTGGTATAAAGTGGGGCCCAAAACCAGTGAGGGATGGGACACAGGGGTGACAAACGACACATCACCATTCATCCATTCAGTGTTCTTCACCTAACAAGCCAATCCCCAGCATTTAATGACTTAAAACAGTAACCATCATTTCATTGCTATTTCTCACAGTTCTGAGTTTGATTGCTTCACTTGAAGCCTCTCATGTGGTTGTAGTTGATGGTGGCTGGGGCTGGAGTCATCTTGAAGGCTGCCTCACAGATGTGTCTGGCAGTTGAGGCTCCTGTTGCTGAGAGGTTAGCTGAGGCTGTCAGCTGGAGCATCTTCCTGTAGCCTCTCTGTGTGACTTGGGCTTCCTCCCATCATGGTAGCTGGAACCCAAGAATGAGCATCCCAAGAGAACTGGGCAGAAGCCACCATCTTTTATGACTCAGTCTTGGAAGTCACTTCCGACCTACTTACAGCCCTCCCAGACTCAAGAGGAGGAAGCAGACCCCACTTCTCAAAGGGCAGTGAGCACCACATTGCATTTGCGACAAGCAAGTAGGATGGGAGATATTGTGGCTACCATCTTTTTTAGTAAATATTTATTCCACACCTATTATGAGCTGGGCAGGCCCCTGGGTGGCACAACTGATTTGTGCTCAACTACTAACCTGAAAGTTGACAGTTCAAAACTGCTCAGAGGTGCCACGGAAGGAAGGCCTGGTGATCTCCATCCATGGCTTACAGCCAAGAAAACCCTATGGAGCAGTTTTACTCTGTAGCACGTGAAGTCGTCATGAATAGGAGTCAGCTTGACAGCAATGGGTTTGAGTGTTTGGGTTCATGATCCAGGTAGTATCCTAAACACTGGGGTACAGCAGTGACCCAAAGAGACAAAAGTCCATTCCTCATGGAGGTATCATTCTAGTAGCAGAAGTCAGACCATCAACCAAATACATAAGTAAATTAGCACATCAAATGGAAGTTGGTGCTGAGGAGAACAAACAGTACTTCAGGGTAGGAGGCCAGGTCATGCTGGGGGTTGGGTGGCCTTTGTACCAAGACTTGGAAGGAGGGAGGGAGTTGGCCGTGGGAAGGTCTGGGGCAGAGATTTTGGGAGCTGGAACAATCAGCTCAGAGGCACTGGGACAGGGCTGTGTCCCCAGCTCAGGAAGCAGCCCGGAGGCCAGCAGGACTGGAGATGAGGAGTGGAGCAGAGGAGCAGGAGGTGAGAAGGGCCAGAGAGTGAGGCCAGGACATGCAGGGCTCGTCACTTGGTCTTGGTGCAGACATTGGCCTCCGCTCAGAGTGAAGCTGGGGCCGTGGGAAATTTTGAGCAAAAGCAGGGATCCCCTCACTCCAAGAGCAGGACCAGGCATTGAAGAACATCCAGTCCCGTATCCCCTCCCATATAATGACAGCCCTCTGTTGTCTATGGGGTGCCTCGGTTACCTAGTGCTGTGTTAACAAAATACACCACAAGCAGTTGGCTTTAAAGGACACACATTTACTGTCTCACAATTCTGGAGTTTTTGGAGGCTAGAAGCGTGAGTCAGGGCACAGACTCTAGGGGAGGACCCATCCTTGTTGGTAGCCCTGGGCATGCCTCGCTGTTCCTGGCATCTGTCTTCACCCTCCGTGTGTGCCTTTTATAAGTCACCTCTCAGAGCAATTGAGTTTAGGACCCACCCTGCTCTGGTATGGCTTCATTAATGTACCAACAACAAAAGCCTCTATTCTCGAACAGGGTCATAGTCACAGAGACAACAAACAAACAAAAGAACTCATTGCCTTTGAGAGTCAATTCCAGCTCATAGCAACACTATAGGACAAACTAGAACTGACCCATAGGGTTTCCAAGGCTAAAAATCTTTACGGAAGCAGACTGCCAGATCTTTCTTCTGAGGAGTGGCTGATGGGTTTTGAACTGCTAACCTTTCAGTTAGTAGCCGAGGGTTTTAACTACTGAGCCATGAAAGCTCCTTTTCACAGGGGTTGGGAATTCAGGTGAACATTTTTGGGAACACACTTCAATCCATAGAACTAGCCTTTCTTGTCACGAATGAAAACAAACCTCCCTGTAACTTCCCCCTATTATGGCCTGCCTCTCAGACCACTGCATAGGGTCCTCTCCCATCACATAATGTTTTAAGGCACTGAGTAACTCTCGAGTCTTCTCCACAGTGAACCGCACCTAGCTCTTTCACAAATCCTCAGCATTTGGAACCCTCACCAAACTGGTGATTTATATCTGCCTATTTTTCCTACAGCTGACGGTGGCAAACTGCAACCCAAGAGCCAGATCTGGCCTGCTTTGTAAATAAAGTTTTATTAGAACACAGTCACACCCATTTGTTCGCTGTTGTCTGTGGTTGCTTTTGTGAGACAATGGCAGAACTGAGTAGTTGCGCAGACACTGTGGCCCACCAAGCTCAAGATATCTAGCCCTTTACAGAAAAAGCATTCTGATTGCTGTTCTGAGCATTAGGCATTTGACTGCTAACTAGAAGGCTAGCAGTTCAAACCCACCAGCTTCCCCGTGGGAGAAAGATGAGGCGGTCAGCTCCTGTAAAGGTTTACAGCCTTGGAAACCCTATGGGGTAGTTCTACTCTGTCCTATATGGTCATTATGAGTTGAAATCGACTCAACAGCAGTAAATTTTTTTTTTTTTTTTCCAATATGTGTCCCTCAGGTTGCTCCTGGATTGTTCTGGCTGGTGTGCAGAAATAGACTATAAGGGGCAAGAAGAGAGACAGGGAGGCTGATAGGGGCCTGTTGTTGTTGTTAGGTGCTGTCAAGTTGCTCCGACCCATAGTGACCCTGTGTATAACAGAACAAAACACTGCCTCGTCCTCTGCCAGCCTCACAATCCCTGCTATACCTGAGCCCATCGTTGCAGCCACTGTGTCAATCCATCTCACTGAGGGCCTTGCTCTTTTCGCTGACCCTTCACATTACCAACCATGATACCCTTCTCCATGGAATGGTCCCTTCTGTCAACATGACCAAAGCAGGTGAGACAAAGTCTGGCCAGTCTCACTTCCAAGGAGCATTCTGGCTGCACTTCTTCTAGGACAGATTTGTTAGTTCTTCTGGCAGTCCATGGTACCTTCAGTATTCTTCACCAGCACCAACTCAACTCAAAAGCACCAACTCTTCTTCAGTCTTCCTTATTCATTGTCCAACTTTCACATGCATATGAGGTGACTGAAAATACCACAGCTTGGGTTAGGCACACCTTATTCTTCAAAGAGATATCTTTGCTCTTCAGCACTTTAAAGAAGTCTTTTGCAGCAGATTTGCCAAGTGAAATGCATCATCTGATTTCTTGACTGCTGCTTCTATTGGTGCTGATTGTGGAACCAAGTAATATGAAATCTTTGACAACTTTGATCTTTCCTCTGTTTATCAAAAAGCTGTTTATTAGTCCAGTTGTGAGAATTTTCATTTTCTTTATGTTGAGATGCAATCCATACTGCAAACTGTAGTCTTTAATCTTCATCAGTAAGTACTTCAAGTCATCTTCACTTTCAGCAAGCAAAGTTGTGTCATCTGCCTATTGCAGGTTATTAATGAGCCTTCCTCCAATCCTGATGCCACATTCTTCTTCATATAGTCAAGGTTTTTGAATTATTTGCTCAGCATACAGATTGAATGAGTATGGTGAAAGAATACAACCTTGACACACTCCCTTCCTGATATCAAACCATACAGTATCCCCTTGTTCTGTTCAAACGACAGCCTCCTGGTCTCTGTACAGTTTCCTCATGAGCACGATTAAGTGTTCTGGAATTCCCATTCTTCTCAATGTTATCCATAATTTGTTATAATCTACACAATCGAATGCTTTTGCATAGGCAATAAAACACAAGTATTCTTTGCTTTCAGCCAAGATCTATCTGACATCAGCAATAATATCCCTCATTCCATATCCTCTTCTGAATCCAGTTTGCATTTCTGGAAGTTCCCTGTCAATGTACTCCTGCAACCATTTTTTAATTATCTTTAGTAAGATTTCACTTTTGTGTGATATTAATGATATTGTTCGATAATTTCCACATTCTGTGAGATCACCTTTCTTTGGAATGGGTACAAATATGGATCTCTTCCAGTCAGTTGGCCAGGTAGCTGTCTTCCAAATCTCTTGGCATAGACAAGTGAGTCCCTCAAGCGCAGCATCACAGTTTGTTGAAACATTTCAATGGATATTCCATCAATTGCTGGAGCCTTGTTTTTCCCCAATTCTTTCAGTGCAGCTTTGACTTTTTCTCTCAATACCATTGGTTGTTGATTATATGCTACATCCTGAAATGGATGAACATCAACCAATTCTTTTTGGTACAGTGACTGTGTATTCCTTCCATCTTCTTTTGATGTTTCCTGCATCATTCATTATTTTGCCCATAGAATCTTTCAATATTGTAACTTGAGGATTGAATTTTTTCCTCAGTTCTTTCAGCTTGAGAAATGCCAAGCATGTTCTTCCCTTTTGATTTTCTAACTCCAGGTCTTTGCACATTTCATTATAATAATTGACTTTGTCTTCATGAGCTGCTCTTTGAAATCTTCTGCTCAGCTCTTTTATCTTGTCATTTCTTCATTTGCTTTAGCTACTCTCTATTCAAGGGCAAGTTTCAAAGTCTCTTCTGACATCCATTTTGGTTTTTTCTTCCTCTCCTGTCTTTTTAATGACCTGCTTTCTTCATGGATGATGTTCTTGATGTCATCCCACAATTATTCTGGTTTTCTGTCATTGGTGTTCAATGCATCAAATCTATTCTTTAGATGACCTCTAAATTCAGGAGGGATATAATCAAAGTCATATTTTGGCTCTCATGGACTTTTTTTAATTGTCTTCAGCTTCAACTTGAACTTGCATATGAGCAGTTGATGGTCTGTTCCACAGTCAACGCCTGGCCTTCTTTTGGCTGAAGATACTGAGCTTCTTCATTGCCTCTTTCCACAGATGTAGTTAATCTGATTCCTATGTACTCCATCTGGTGAAGTCCACTTGTATAGCTGTCATTTATGTTGAAAAATGGTATTAGCGATGAGTAAGTCATTGGTCTTGCAAAATTCTGTCATGTGATCTCCAGCATCATTTCTATCACCAAGGCCATATTTTCTTACTACTGGTGATTCGTCTTTGTTTCCAACTTTTGCATTCTAATCACCAGTAATAATCAACACATCTTGATTGCATGTTTAGTCAATTTCAGACAGCAGAAGTTGGTAAAAACTTTCAATTTCTTCATCTTTGGCTTTGGCATTTGGTGTGTAAATTTGAATGTTGTGGTTGTTAGGTGCCATCAAGTTGTTTCCAACTCATAGCGACCCTATGCATAGCAGAATGAAACACTGCCCGGTCCCCCACCAGCTCCATGATCTTTCCTGTACTTGAGCCCATCGCCACAGCCACTGTGTCAATCCATTTCCTTGAGGGCCTTCCCCTCCTTTGTCGACTGTGCACCTTACCAAGCATGACATCCTTCTCCAGGGAATGGTCTCTTCTGACAACATGACCAAAGTAAGTGAGACAAAGTCTGGCCATTCTTGCCTCCAAGGAACATTCTGGCTGCACTTCATCCAGGACAGAATTGTTAGATCTTTTAGCAGACCATGGTACTCTCAGCATTCTTCGCCAACACCACAACTCAAAAGCATCGACTCTTCTTCGGTCTTCCTTATTCATTGTCCAGCTCTCACGTGCATATGAGGTGACTGAAAATACCATGGCTTGTGTCAGGCTCACCTTTTTCCTCAAAGAGATATCTTTGCTCTTCAGCACTTGAAAGAGGTCCTTTGCAATCAACTTCCCCAGTACTATAAATTGTCTAATGTCCTGACTGCTGCTTCCATTGGCGTCAATTGTAGAACCAAGCAATGTGAATTCTTTGACAACTTCAATCTTTTCTCCATTTATCGTGATGCTGCTTATAGGTCCAGTTGTGAAGATTTTTGTTTTCTTTATATTGAGATGTAATCCGTACTACAGATTGTATTCTTTAATCTTCATCAGTAAGTGCTTTAAGTTATCCTCACTTTCAACAAGCAAAGTTGTGTCATCAGTGTGTTGCAGGTTGTTAATGATTCTTTCTCCAATCCTAATGCCACATTCTTCTTCATATAGGCTAGCTTCTCGGATTATTTGCTCAGCATGCAGATTAAGTAAGTATGGTGAAAGGATACAACCCTGACACACTCCCTTCTTGATTTTAAACCAGGCAGTGTCTCCTTGTTCTGTTTGAATGACAGCCTCTTGGTCTATGTACATGTTCCTTATGAGTACAATTGTTTGAATAATAGTAGTATTAACTGATCTTCCTTGTAGGAGCATGGCTATTATCCTATCACTGACAGCATTACATTTCAGGATAGATCTTGAAACTTTCTTTGTAATGATGAACACCACACCATTCCTCTTCAATTTGTCATTCCTAGCATAGTAGATTATATTGTTGTCTGATTCAAAACAGCCAAAACCATCCATTTCAGCTCACTAATGCCTAGGATATCAATCTTTATCCATTCCATTTCATTTTTGACAAGTTCCAATTTTCTTAGACTCATACTTCATACATTCCATGTTCCTATTATTAATGGATATTTGTAGTTGTTTCTTTCCATTTTTAGTAGTGCCATATCTGCAAATGGAAGTCCTCAAAGCTTTACTCTCTCCACATTATTCATTAAGGTCAACCCTACTCTAAGGAGACAGCTCTTGTCCAGTCATATTTTGAGTGCCTTCCAACTTGAGGTGCTCATCTTCTGGCACTATATTGGACAATGTTTCAGGGCTAGTCATAAAGTTTTCCAGTATTATATCAGACAATATTTCACTGTTATTCATATGGTTTTCACTGGCCAGTTCTTTGAGAAGTGGATGGTCCCTTCCTTCTTCCTAGTCTATTTTAGTCTGGAAGCTTCACTGAAACCTGTCCACCATGGGTGACCCTGCTGGTATTTGAAATACCGGTGGCATAGCCTCCAGCCTCACAGCAACACACAAGCCACCACAGTACAACAAACTGACAGATGAATGGTGGATCTTGGGGGCTAGATCCTTAAAATTGAGCTATAATAAAATCCCACAGTACAGTATTAGCACACTTCTGCTATATATTTGTACAAGTCAATTATTAATTCACATAGAAGCCTATTTTAAAACTAGACAACCTGTATACACTGTTGTTATTGTTGTTGTTATGTGCCGTCAAGTCGGACCCAACTCACAGCGACCCCTCCTTGGGTTTCCGAGGCAGTATCACTACAGAAGTAGATTGCCCCATCTTCCTTCCAAGGAGTGGCTGGTGGGTTTGAACCACCAGCCTTCTGGTTAGTCAAATGCCTTGGGCACTACACCACCAGAGCTCTCAATACTCCTCCTTAAAACTTCCTAGGACTTTTCTCTAGTGAATGGAATGCATATTTCTGTTTTCATGAATTTTCAACTCAACCAAGCCTCAGGCCTTGCCTTGGATCCCTCCATCCTGCCTGTGAGGAGAACAGTGGTTGCGAGCAGAGCAGGGTGGGATCCGGAGCTGCAATTAAAAACCACAGATTCTTAACTCTGAAAAATGACAACACTGAAAACCGCAGCTGGCCTGAGGCCCATAGAGGGCTGAGTGTCATTGCCAGTCGGCTGGGGTTGGCCAACCACATGGGCACCAAAGATGACAGCACCCAGCCCCCCAGCCATCCCAACAGGCCAGCCTCTCTTAGAAACTTGGACACTCCCCAGCCTTTCCAAAGCAGACTTTTTTTCAGTCACTATGTTCATGAAGAAAAGAAAGTTCTGAATTGTTTTCAAGGAAGGAGGAAAAAGATAACACTGAAAAGTTTGTGGTTTCAAAAATGTGTGCTTTGTCCTTGGGCTGCCTTAAAGAAAACAGGTAGCAGGACTAATGAAATTAGAGAAGCTAAAAAAAAGTGACTCCATTTACTTCTGCTCATGGAGTCCTTGAATGGCACAAGCCATTAAGCACTTGGCTACTAACTGAAAGGCTGGTGGTTCAAACTCACCCAGAGGTACCTCAGAGAAAGGCCTGATGCTCTCCTTTTGAAAGCTCAAAGCCTTTGAAACCTTAAGGAGCACAGTTCTCTTCTGTGACACATGGAGTCTCCATATGTTCAATTAAATGACATCTGGTTTGGTTTGGTTTACTTCTCCTTACCTTCTGGAATCCATGGCCTTTGGTAACTATACTAGCTGTGTGAACCCTGGCAACTCTCTTGACCTCTCTAGCCCTAGGTTCTGGGTCCATATCTGCATATTAGAAACTCTAAGCCCTGTTCCTCTGGGGGCTGCTGGGAAGCTTCATGAGAGGGTGAAGGTGGGAGTTCCAGGGCAAATAACCACCAGGAATATCCAGAATGGGGCTATGCATGGAAGGAGGGAGGAGGAAGGAGTAACCAGCATCCCAGGCACAGCTCTCCAGAGCCATTTCCACTCACACTGGGAAACAGATACAGGGTGGTGTGTGGGAACCACAGGTGGCCAAGCATCTTCTAAAGGCATCATTAGTGAAGTCCAGAGATGAAGAGCTGAGAAAGGGAGAAATAAGTGCTGCCAAGGGAGAAGAATACTGTGGACATAGGCAGAGGGTCAACCTGTGGACCTTGACCACAGAGACAGGGGTGTAGTAGGGGGTATAGTCTCCTCCACACCAGACTCTGAGTTCAGTGAGAGGCACCATGACCTTCCTGCTCACCTCCCCTATGGAGGAATCTCTGGGCACCCAGACCTCTCTCTGATGTTGTCCAAACTTCTTTGTCATGACCCTGTCAGGGTTCCCAGGTGCCAGTGCTGGGCCAGCTTCTCCTTCTCTTGCTCAAGAGTGTGTCTGGGCTCATGTGTGATATGGAAAGGCCAGGTCCTTCCCTGGTCTCCCCAGCCTTCACCTAGGTTGGGGTCATTCCCCTTTCTCATTTTTGCCATGAATAACTTTCCCTAGATTAGTAGACAGCCAGGCACTGTTCAGTGAGGCTTCAGAGAGGAGACCTGAGCATATCAGAGGGTACAGTGCAGAGCTCTGGATGGAGTTAGAAGATAGGAGCTCAAGTTCAGTATCTCCAGTAACTGGCTATATGATGTAGCAGGCTGGCTAAGCCCTCTGGGTCCTATTTTCTCTAAAACACACTTGAACCTATTGAACTAACTCATCTCTAATCTCTAACATTCTATTTTTTCTTGAAAATCACAAACAGATTATTAGTGTATTACTTGAGGCCAAAATGTGCAAGATAAATGATTTAGGACTGGCAGTGGGGTCCAGCTTCAGAGACCATCTGGGAGCCCCAGATCACCTTGTGAGAAAGCTGACCAGCTTAAGTGGGATAAAAACCATATCATGTCAATCCATTAATCCAGTCATAAGTCCATCCACTCACCCATCCATCCATTCTTCCTCCCATCTTCCTTTAACATACTTCCTTCTATCCTTTCATCCTTCTAACCTCCATCCACCCATCCAGCCACTATTGTATCCTTGCATTTCCTTTTATCCTTCTATTTGTCCATCCCATCCAACTATTTGTCATCCATTCATTCTTCTTCCCTTCCTTTTCTTACATCTTTTCATCTTTTCTTCTATGTGTCCAAACTTCAATCTTTCTTTCTATCCATCCATCCATCCATCCTTTATCATTTCATCCTTCCATTAAATATCTATCCTTCTTTCCTTCCATTCGACTGTCTTTCCTTCCTTTGATCCTTGTTCCTTCCACATATCCATCCAACCATCCATCTATCTTTCCTTTTCCTTACTTCCATTCACCCATCATCCCATCTAGCCAATCATTCTTTCTTCCATTATTCCAGTCATCCTTTTGATTCATCAATTCACTCATTGATTACATATTTATGAACACCTACTTAAACTGCATGTTGCTTAATATTTAAACACTCATATTTATATTCATGTTCAAGTTTTGCAATAAGAATAGGCCATGAACCTATTTTAGAGACATCTCATAGGGGGAGAAAGACATCCAAATACTTAAGATACAACATAACAAACATGATATAATAGATGTGTTCACAAGAAGTTGTGCTAGTCTGAGGATGAAGAGCCAACCTCTTAGGGGTCAGGATGGTTTCCCTGGAGAGTCTTTAGGTATCTGTTCTGGTTCCCTAGTGCCACTCTGACAAGAATATGCCACAAATGGGATGGTCTTAACAAACAGGAGTTTATTCTCTTACAGTTTGGAGGCTTTAAGTCTGAGTTCAAAGTGCCAGGCTCTAGGGGCTGTGTGAAAGCCCCTCAACCTTGGGCTTCAGCTCTGCCTCTTGCACCTGGCCCACTGAAGCTAGAGGCATCTCTTCACTCAGGCGGCTACTGGCTGCTGAGGCTAACAAGCCCAAGGTCGACAAATAAAATGGCACAGCCCCGATGTTACCAAAACACATGCAGGCCCTTAATTCAAGTCTTTTGTAAGTCCCAAGATTGGCAGAGCATAGCAGGCTGCTGAACAACAACATGGCTACATGCAGGGTCCAAGTGTGCCATATATTAGAGACTATCTCTAAGACTTTTCCTTATGTACAGGAAGCAGACCACATCCCAAAGGCAGCTACTCAGCTGCTTGTGGTAGATCCCACAAGCAGTTGATTGCCAGTCTCATCATGGGGAATAACTACCACCAGCTGCCCAGTCACTCAACTAGACCCAGCCAAGTTGACATACAAATTTCACTACCACAGTATCTGAGGGATGGATGCTCATTATTCAGACAAGGGAGGGCATTCCAGGCAGAGGAATGGAATGTGCAAAGACACAGAGGCATGAAAAGAACATGGAGGTTCCTGAAATATAAGGAGGCGATGTCTGTAGTGAAGGGAGAAGAATGTGGAGGTGGGGGAAGCTAGAGGAAGAGGCAGAGGCCCAGTCTTCAAAGGCCTTACGGTCCCAGCTGAGGGGTTTGTACTTTGTCCTGAAGCCAATGAGAAGTCCTTAAAGAAAAAGACCCATGTGGCTGCAGTGGGGAGAATGGCCTGGGAGGGCTGGAGGAGTGTGACTAGAGACAGACAGTTAGGACATCACTCTGATAGCTCAGAGGGAAGATGATGTGGTCAGGCTGTGATGCTGGAGTTCAGAGAGAGGGAGTGGGTGGACTCACAAGCTATTCATGAGTTAGAGGGAGCAGGTGGCGGACAGGAGCTGAGGGGTGGTGATATTAAGGGGACTCCCACATGGGTGGCCAGGGGGTGAAGATGCTGGAGCTGGGAATATGTGAGGAGAAGCAGGGATGGGAGGGCAGGGGATGAGGCTGGGTCAAGTAAGGAGAGTCTGAGGCCTGGGGACTCCCCGCAGGAAAGGCTAACCACCTTTTCTCCTATTAGTTCATCTGGTCTTCACTATTAATCTTTGCTGAGGCTGAGCATTCATTCATTCACCTGACAAACTTTCACTGAGCACCACCAAGAACCTGACTCTGTTGGAGGCCCAGGGACACACAGTGGCAGCGGACAGTTCTTTGGCTCCTGGGGCCAGCATTTCCCATGGACAGTTAGGAGGCTGTGACTCAGGGGGATGAAACCACTTGCAGGCAAATATACAATAAGCAGAAGCCAAGGCTCCAGGGAAGTGGGGGGCAGGGACTGGATTAAGCAGGGGCACTGGCTCCACCAGCCCACTCTACAGGGAGCCTGAGGGAGCAATGGGCTGTCCCAGCCACTGGACGACTCAGAAAATGGTTTTTCTGCTGCACAGAGCTGAGGTTGGAGGGCCAGTGATGGCCTCTGTGGAATAGCCAGGTGTCTGTGGCCCGAGCTTCCTCTGCTCTTCAAAGCTGCTCAATTTCCTCTCCCTCTTCCTGCTGGAACCTGTCTCTCCCAAACCCCCACCCATTCCTGCCATCTCCTCTGCTTCCTGCTTCCAGACCCAAGTTCCCACCAGGCCTTCCCTCGGTCCCTCAACCCTGTCTCTCTCCTAAGTCAAGCCCCAACTAAGTTTACCCTGGACTAGCTGTGAGGTCTGAGAAAATGCCATTCGGAGACTCTTCTATTTCCTTATCTGTAAAATGAGGCCAAAGATACCCACTCGAGCTCATGGACTGGAATGGGCTTTGTGAACTGTGGTAGGTCCAAGGCCCTATCATCTCTCCTCTGGATAACTACAGTGGCCTCCTAATTCCCCCACACACACCCCCACTCTCTGCTGCTACGGTCCATGCTCAGCACCCAACCCACTGCCACTGAGTCGGATCCAACTCATAGCAACCCCTTCTTGGGTTTCCGAGGCAGTATCACTACGGAAGTAGATTGCCCAACCTTCCTTTCTAAATACCAGCCAGCTCATGCTCCTCCTCTCCTGAAAGTCCTACATTGGCTCTCTCCCATCTCCCTCAGAGTGAGACCAGTCTTTAAAATGGCACCATGGTCTGCTCCCCATTGCTTCTCTCAGCTCCTCCCTAAGTACTCTCCCAGTCACTCATGCCTCTACAGCCTCGTGACTTCCTTGCTGTTCCTCCAATCCACCACACACATTCCTTCTTATGGCCTTTGCACTGGCTGGCATCTCTTCTCCAGATGTCCATGGGACCATCTCCCTGCTCCCATTGAAGTCTTTGCTCTGAGGTTACCTTCTCTCTCTCTTTTTTTTTTTTTTTTTTTGTCTTAATTTTCTTTGGCTTACAGGTGCAATGCCACTCAGTCAT
>NW_006921714.1:1968635-1990225 GCF_000298275.1 Orycteropus afer afer | reverse complement strand
CTTTGTTGAAGAGGGTCTGTGCAATCCTTCTGCCTAGTCCGCCATCTTGCCGGAACTCCTTTCTCTTGACTTCTGTACTTAGAATTGCAACCTTCCCCTCCTCTCACTCCAATCCCATCCAACCTGTCCCCCAACCCTTCTCATCCTGCTGTGTGCTTTCATTTTGCCCCACAGCATTTGTCACTCTTGATATACTATATAATTTTTAATTGTTTTGTTCATTACTGTCTCTACCTATAAATGATAAGCTCTTTGAGAGCACCGACTTTATGGTTACTGTTCATTGATATACCCTAAACATCTAGACCAGTGACTGAGACAGCATAAGTGCTCAATAAATAAATATGATCATGGAGTGAAAGGGCTGCCAGACAGGAGCCAGGTGCCTGGAAGGCACTAGCAGCTGGTCAGGGGAGAAGACCCCCTATTCTTGGCTTGAGGATCCAGGAAAACTCAACTCGGCTTCTCCCTGCAAACCCCAACTCCCATGTTCGGTCCTCATGTGGTGTGGGTTATATTCCAGAGGGCAACTGGACCTTAACTGTATCCATGGAACACTCAGGAGTGCTCAAAACCTTCTGAATGGTACTAAAATCTTGTGTGAACTTGGTTATTGTTGTTGTTCTGAGGTGGGCAAGAGAGGGGTTTTCTTTTTCAGTGGCATTTATCACATACTATATAGAATGTCTGGGTGGTGCAAATTGTTAACACACTTGGCAGCTAACTGAAAGGTTGGAAGCTCAAGTCCACCCACAGACTCCTTGGAAGAAAAGCCTGGTGATCCACTACCAAAAAATCAGCCATTGAAAACCCTAATGGGTACAGTTCTACTCAAACACATGGGGTCACGTGAGTAGGAATCAACTTCACAGCAACTGGTGGTGGTGGTGGAACATGCTATATATATTCTCCTTATTTATTATGTATGTTTCTAAATTTATTGTTATTACACACCAGATCCTCAGGAGGTCTGGTGGTGTAGTGCCTAAGGCACTTAACTGCTAACCAGAGGGCTTGAGGTTCAAACCCACGCGCCACTCGACAGAAGGAAGGTTGAGCAATCTACTTCCATAGAGATACTGTCTCAGAAACCCAAGGAGGGGTCACTATGAGTCAGAACTGACCCGACGGCAGTGAGTTTGGTTTGGGTTTGGTTTCACCAGATTCTCAAAGGAGTTTGTAGTTTCTGATTTTGAATAGTTGAGAGCTACTTGTCTCAATCATCCTGAAGGGGTCCTGGGACCCTTGGCCTTGAAATTGCTCACCAGGATCCCCTAGGGTCTGTGACAGCCTTCACCCAGCTGAAGAGATGACAATCTGCACCCTGGACCTCAGCCAGCCCCCAGACTCTTCTTTCTCCCCTGTCAGTCTCCCTCTCAGTCCCTACCCTTCTTCTCCTTCTCCTCAGGGCCTTAGCTTGAGCTGAGCCATTTAGGGTTTTTGTCATGTGCTGTCAGGTCAATTCTGACTCTTGGTGACCCTACAGGAGAGTAGAACTGTCCCATAGGTTTTCCTAGGCTGTAATCTTTATGGGAGTGGACTACCAGGTCTTTTCTCCTGCAGAGCAGCTGGTGGGTTTGAATTTCCAACCTTTCAGCTTGCAGCCAAGCTCTTAACATTTGTGTCACCAGACCTTCTTTGCTCTAGGTTTAGCAAAATCAAAATGGTGGCTAGAAGTCTTTGTGGTGCTTTCCATGGTCCTGAACCACACCTCACTGATCCCTTAAACAAAAAAAAAAAAAATGAAACTCACTGCCATCTAGTTGATTCCAACTCATAGTGACCTCCATTAGTCAATCTTTATGAAAGTAGATTGCCCAGTCTTCCTTCTGCAGAGTGGCTGGTGGGTTTGAACCACCAGCCTTCTGGTTAGCAGTCAAATGCCTTAAGCACTGTGCTACCAGAGCTCCTTGAGCTTCCAGCACTGTCCCCTGATCAGGGTGAAAGTAGAGGTGGGGGAGGGGAAGTTTTTGGCCCCAGAGAACCCCATCTCCTCCAGGTTACACTTACCTTTCCCTGCTTCCTGGAATTCTAACCCAGTCTTTTTCTCTTAAGGAGCTCTGGCAGTGAAGTGCCTAAGGCATTTGATTGTTAACCAGAAGGTTGGTGGTTCAAACCCACCAGCACTTTTTGTCATCCACAGAAGGATGACAGGGCAATCTACTTCTGTAAAGATTTATAACCTCAAAAACCCAACGGGGGTCACTATGAGTCTGAATCGACTCAGTGGCAGTGGATTTGGTTTGGGTTTCTCTTTCTCTTTTCCTTGAGTTCTTGGCTAAGTTGTCACCTCCTCAGTGAAGACTCAGACTTTGCAAGACTGAGTTAGGTCCACTCCTGTTCTCCCCACATTCCAGTGGGCTGTGATCACCTTTCTGGCCCCACAGTTAATGATAAGCTCGTAGTCTATTTCCCTCACTGCTGTTTCTAGCACGTAGCTGATGTTGCTAAATTTTGGTTGAACAAATGAATGGATGAATGAGTGGTCTAGGGTGGGAATGCCCTCACAGTTTGTTCTCACCCTTTGCAGCCTCCTATGCCAGGCTCTTGCCTAGGAACATGGAAGAGAAATAAGAGGTTGGCAGTGTCTTTTCTCTGAAGATCACATGATCTAGTGAAGGAATTAACAGTAGCTGATAACCTGAGCCCCATTTTACAGATGGGAAACCTGAGGCTTAAAGATGTGATGTAATTCTGTAATCATGTGGCCAGGGAGCAACAGATGCAGTACTTGAACTCCTACCCTTTGGTTCTGGCCCTTGTGCCCATCTCTTGCCCATGCCATCACTTCTCTTTACACCACAGTTAGTTTACACCTCTGTGTAACAAAGATATTGGGCTAAATCTGTCTCTAGGGGAATTTTTCAACTCCAAGTTTCCATGGAAAATTAGGATCCATGTGTTTAGCTTGTATTCTTTAGCTTTATAGCTTCTGATGTGACTGAGATTGCACAAAGGAAAGCCCTCTGCTCCCAGTTAGTGGTTTGTTATCCACATTTTATCTTGGAAACTGGTGTGAGGCCCCTTCCTTCCAAGAGCTGGGTTTTCATTAGGAACCACGAGGGCCTTTCACACACTCAAAATGCCTCAGGCTGTAGCCAGGCTTTAGTCTGGACAGTGCCATGGGAAGTGGAGTAGGTGCTCTGACCCAAGCTGGCCTCGGTGTGGTCATTCCGAAGACAGCCCATCTCCCATCCCTTAATGGTTCTGTGAAATTGGGATGGAAATGCCATTGGTGCCAATCTGATGACTTCACTTGAGTTGGTTTCAGTTCTCAGTTCATGGAATTGTCCTATGTATCCATGGCATTACCACACAAGTCCCTGAAGGGTCCCGTGTCTCTACTTCTGAGGCAGCTGAAGCCTAGATTGGCAGTTCTATGAGTCTTTGATGATGAAAAATGGGCCATGTGTGCATAATTACTCAAGACGGGCTGTTTGCTCCAGGGACAAAGATTTTGAACCATGGGATCCATAGAAGAAAAGCAGCAGAGAAGGGGCTGGATGAGTGAAAGGCAAATAGATAGTCCCTGGTTCGGCCAAAATCCACCAACCCCTGAAGGGGATGGTTGTCCTTTTCTGAAAGTAGCATGGGACCAAAGCTCAGCCTGGTAAGGGAAAGAAAGAGGAGAAGGGGGAGGGAAGATGAGGTTGTGGGGCTCGACACAGAAGTCTAGAGGAAGGCTGCTCAAGGCTCGCTTTGTGGCCTTCAGCACCCCCACACCCCACCACCACTGTGCCCAGAAGTGAAAGGCCATGGTGCCCTCCTCAAGGTCCCATTGTTTTTCTGCATCCCCTTTTCCCTCAGCATTTGTCCTCTTCTCAGGGATGGCCCCCTGTCTGTAATGCCCTCAGAGCCACAATGACCACCAGACTCACAACTGAACCAAGGGAAACCCAGGGGTATCTCAAAGGTGTCTCCAGGGGTACCAGGAAGCCCCTGTGGCCTTGGACAAGTCACCTGCCCTCTCTGGCCCAAAATCTCACCTGTCAAATAGGACAGGCTAGCTATCCTTCGAGGCTTCTTGGTGCCCATCATGCCATGGGTCTCATCCTCCGTTTTATGGGGGGAGGGCAAGGTCCCCACAGACAGCCCTGCCCCTCCCCAGCATCCTGGCAGCAGCCAGAGCTGGCCACCCACGCGCAGCCAGGCAGGCAGGAGGGAGGCAGGGTGCTGCAGCCTCGTTGCCAAGTATACAAAGAACTTTCCACTGGGTCCAGGTTCCCATCACCATGGCAACTGCAGGGTGGTGGGGAGAATGGTGGAAGCAGAATTCCTCAGAATTCCAGGGAGATTAAACGGGAAAAGAACAAGAAAGCAGAGCCCGGGCAGGCCAGGCCAGCACCCACGTGAGCCCATCTCCTCTGCCATCTTATTCCCTTCTCCCCACCCCGCTTCTCTGCCTTTGCCACCTTTTAGTATTTCTCTATGTCCTTATCTCCTTTCTCTAGACTGATTCCTCCTTCTTTCCCTGAGCCATGCTCATAGGAACAGTGGCTCATCTGATTGAGCAGGTCCTATACCTCTAGCCCTGTTCAGTGCTTTGTGTGTGTGCATCCATGCAATCCCCCAGCCCTGTGTGGTTGGTACTAAGATCATCCCTATCTTCCAGATGAAGAACCAGAGGCTCATGGACTTGCCCCAACTGCACGGTGAATGCTAAATTCAGGAGTTTGGTTGCATTCCTAGCCACTACAGTGTTTGACTGAGAAGCAGGAAGGGTTGCCGATAAAATGGAGGCAAGTAGGGAGCAGGCAGAGAGCACAGGCGACACAAGTCCTTGCTCTGGAGACCCCACAGGGTCTTCCCCAAGTCATCATCCCTTCTGTCTGCAACTTGCCCCAACCTTCCTGGTATAATCTCCCTGGCACTACTGCTGGGCTGCATTCTCTGGCCTTGGCTGACCAGTACTCTTTCTCTGTCTCAGGCCCAGGGAAGACTCTTGGCTTAGGGAAGCCAGGGGACTGAGTGCCATTCCCAGTCCCACCCCCTTCAGCCGAGAGTGCTTTGGGGAGAGAGAAACTGACCCAGGAAGGCTGGCATTTGCCACACCATGATCCTGTCAGAGAACTCTTCAAAATTCCAGGCATTCACAGCTCTTCTCAAGGCCTCTCAGAAGACAGGCTGGTGGGAGGTTACAGATAAGGAAACTGTGAAAGCAACAAAGACAGAAACTCAGCTGTGCCCGTTGCTTGGTATGACCTCCATGGTGAGCCACTCACCCAGGCTTATAGAGACCAGAACAAACTGAGGACTGGGAAAGACCCTCTTCAGCTCTGGGGTCATAGCCTCAAAGATGGCCGACTCCCTAAAGACGGCCGACTCCACTACAGGCCGGCTTTGCTGTCCTCGCTCCCTCCCGGCTCCTGCCTCCTCATGGCTCACCCTCTTCTGCTCACTACCTTCTCCTGTGAATTTTGTCTTCTGTTCCTTCTACAGATCCCTACCCTACCCTAACTCTCTCCCAATCGCTAGTTCAAATTCCCAAGAGAGATATTTACACTGACCTCTGGTGGCACAGTGCCTTAGGCATTTAACTGCTAAGCAGAGGTGGGCAGTTCAAACCCACCAATCTATTTCTGTAAAGATTTAACTCCTTGGAAATCCAATGGGGGTCTCTGTGAGTCTTAATTGACTCAATGGCAGTGGGTTTTGTTTGTTTGTTTGTTTGTTTTCAGTTTCTTAATTACTAAGGAGCCCTGGTGGCACAGTGGCTAAGGCACTTACTTGACTGCCAACCAGAAGATCAGCAGTTCAACCCATCAGCCACTCTGGGGGAGGAAGATGTGGCAGTCTGATTCCATAAATATTTACAGCATTAGAAACCTATGGGTCAGTTCTACTCTGTCCTTAGTAATTAAGACAACAGTGGGTCTTAATTACTAAGGCCATGATTGGACTGACCTCCCTCTCCAGCCAGTTCTATTGGCTGCTGGCCTGGCTTCTGATTGGCTGCCCTGAGTCTGGTGCTCCCTCAAGGTCCAATCAGCTGTGGCTAGGGTAGCAGCGTGCCACGTTAACTGAATATTGTTGCTGAGGTGATAGATTTACTTCTCCAGTGTTCAGGTCATTTGGAGCCAGGTGGGTGGGTTCTTTGACTGACTAGGGCATGCCTCATGCCCCTGGTGGTAAATCAGCTGCTTGTCTGCTTCTGTGTCATCAGTTGAGTTAGGGTTTCTGTTGCTTATAACCAAAGCCTCCTGGCTGGTACCCCATTTTATGGGCTCATTGCCAGATTGAGTCAGAGCCTGTTCAGGCTCACATGATCTCACAGGGCTGATGTGAGGGGATTCAGAGTATTGCCACAAGAGAACTAGAGACTCCACTCCTAGTAGTGAGCCCCCTTCCAGCAGCAGCAAAATGCAACCTAGGAGGCTTGCATTTCCTTCCACAGCCAGTGTCGCTGCTCCTGGTCTACACTGGAAAAGGCTAGAGAGATTAGCTCATCCAACTCCCACCCACCATTTTGGTCAGAAGAAGACCCCAAAGCACAAACCAAGCTTCTAATGCCCAGTCCTAGGCCAGGGCCCCTATTTGAGAAGCCAGATTTCTATCCCTTATGAAGGGGAAGGAGGCCTCCTAGCCCCCAGGGCTCACCAGAAGTCTCGGATCAAGCCAGCCTTTCAAATGTCTCCCCCATTCCCTGGAGCCTCATGATCAAAGGGGCTGCGGCTGCATCCCCAGTGTGTTATTCATGTTTCACCGTGTGGGCAGGATGTACCAGCTCAGTGCTCAGTACAGGGAAGGGTGGGAAGACAGGGCCATCACAAGAGGCAGAGAAACTCTCACTCTGAGAGCAGGACTTGGTACCAAACAACACCCAGCCCAGTCCCCTTCCCCCCTCAATAGCCCACCTCTGCTTGCATGGCTCTAATGACACAGAATCACTTCTTCATTGCTTGCAGGGTCTTCCGCAGCATGGATGAAAACAAGGCTCTTTGTAACTTCCCCCATTATGGGACCATCCCATAATCTCTTAAGGGAGCAAAGACTAATTCTCTGAATCTTTTCTACACTAACACCCACCCAGGTCTTTTACTAATCTTCAGCACCCAGAACCCTCACTAAACTGGTCACTGATGTCTGTAAGTTGTTCCTAAAGCCAGGCTTTGCAAACTACAACCAAATCTGGCCCACTGCCTGTTTTTTTAAATAAAGTTTTATTGGAACATATCCATGCCCATTGGTTTATTATCATCTATGACTTGCAAAACCTAAAGTATTTACTCACTGACCCTTTACAGAAAAAGCTTTCTGACCCCTGTTCTAAAGCATCAGTGGTCTTCCAAGTAGCGCAGAAGACTCCAAGAGCATGGCCTACGCTTTAGGATAAACCAAAACCAAACTCACCGCCATCGAGTAGATTCTGACTCATAAAGACCCCCATTTGGTTTCCAAGGCTGTAAATCTTTACAGGAGCAGACCACCTCATCTTTCTTCTGCAGAGCAGCTGGTGGGTTCAAACCACTGACCTTTAGGTTGGTAGCCAAAAGCCTTAATCACCATACCTTCAGAGCTCCTTATCTGTCAAGATAGACACCTCCATATCCCCTGCCTGAACCCTATGAGTAACTGCTTGGTGCGGCCTCAGATGCTGTGGGGTTTTCAGTAGCCATGACCCAGTGTTGGCTCCAAGAGAGCTTGTGGTCAACAAAAATGCCCAGGTCACTTTGCCACAGCCTGTAGATAAGGCCTGTTGCCAAGACAAGCTACCCGCATCTTGGCCTTGGGCAAATGAGTTCTGTAGGACTTGCACTTATCTTGCTTCAGTTTCCCTTTGTTGCCTTTGTCCCCACCTCTTCCCTTACAGACATCATTTTGAACCATGAGTCTCTTATCTGTCTATGATCTAACCCTCCCAGTTTGGTGTTTTCCATGTGTTTGTTTTCTGTCTTCATCTAAGTCATCTATTTTAAAAGAGCTCTGTGGCATGTCACTAGAGATCTCCATGCCAGGTTTTTAATGATCTGCTAATCAATTATCCTTAGGTACTGATCATTAATCAATCAGTCTGCTCTGGCCCATCTCCACCTACAACCTGCAAGGGTCCCTTTTACCATCTTATCAGTAAGGTTGTTGTGAGACATTTTGTTTACTACTCACCTTTTAGAATATCAAATCACAGACTAGAAAGGACTTTTGGAGATCATCTAATGGATTCCTTTTTTTCACAGAGGGGAAAATAGAGGCCCAGAAAAGTGACTGGCCCAAGACAGAAGAGTGAATGGGTGGTAGATCCAGGAGTAGGGTGCGCTTTGCATGACATCTGGGTGATTTAGACTGTGTATTAGTTAGGACAGGTTAGCTGTTATGACAAATAGGCCCAGACATACAGTAGCTCACTACAACAGAATGTGATTTCTTGCTCACATTCTAGTCCTGGGTGGGTGTTCAGGTTGGTGGGTCAATTAACCTCTGCACTATTCTTCAGAGACCAAGGCTCCTTCCATTTTGTGGCTCAGCCATCTAGTGGGGCCTTGTCATTGTCTGCCTCCAGCTAATAGAAGGAGACAGAGCCCTGGTCCAATCAGGAAAATCCTCCTTCCTTCCCTGATATCCCAGTTGACTCTTTCCTGGCTTCCATGCTTCCCTCATCCTGCCCTTGAGCCATTTCTCCAGACCTTAGCCTTCTCTTGGCCCCCTGTGTCACATGCTCAGCCCCTCTGCCCACCCAGGAGCAGCCTGGTCTGGGGCCAGGTCTGGCCAGGTGGGAGACAGAGGATTAATTGAGCAGCTGGTGTGTGTTCAGTCATCATCCACTCTGCAAGGAGAAAAGGGGGGAACTTGCCCCCCCATCCTGTGGCAGGAGAGAACAGGAAGCAGCAGCTGGCAAGTTCACAATTGGAATCTGCCCACACAGAATCACAAATCCCTCTCTCTGAATTTAAATGTGCCTGGTGCTGTGGAGAAGAAAGCAGCTCCTACTCCAACTAGAATCCACCAGACTAAGGGTCTACAGGCCAAGCCTTCTGAGCTGTGGCCTTCTTTGTGACTACTGCTATTCGGGATAAGACTGTGAACCCCCAAGCCCTCTGTTTAGAATTTAATACTCACCAAGCTCTCCCCTGCTAGTAGTTTTCTGGGAATCTATATTGTCCTCAGGGTAAAGTCTGGGCTCTTGCTCCTAATATTCAAGGCCTCACCTTTCTGGCCCCATCCCAACCTCATCTCCCACTAACTACACCTCTGGTCATACTCTTTCCTGAGTCAGCATGGCATGGGGGGTCTTTGGAGTCATGAGAGCTGGGTTCAATTACTGGTTCTGCACATACCAGAGGTGTGACAATGGGCAACCTCTCTGTGACTCAGTCTCCTTATCTATAAAGTAGAGCTAATAATAACTAGTTAGCATGAGTGTTATGAGGTTAAGTGCAATTGTTGTTGGTAGTCGCCATCAAGTTGATTCCAACTCATGGTGATCCCATGGGTGCTCCATAGGATTGTCAAGGCTGTGATATTTCAGAAGCACATCTCCAGAGCTGTCTTCAGAGGCATCTCCAGGTAGGTTTGAACCACCAACCTTTGGGCTAGCAGTCAAGTGCTTAACCATTTGTACAAAACCAGGGACTCCTTGGGTGAAATAAAGGTATTAAAAAAACCTAATACAGTGTCAGTATTCGTTTTCTCTTTGCCTTCCCCCTTTCTCACCTGGTTTTCTCTTCCTCTTTGTAGCCAGCTGCTCCTTAGACCTCAAGCTCTACCTCCAACAGTTTTCCTCTGACTATTGGAGGTAGAACTTCTCTGACCAACACATTCCCCCGTGACCTTTTGCTGTAGAAATAATTGATGGAATATGATTATATATGTGTTACCTGAATAAAATCAAGGGCTCCGTGTGATTCAATCCTAGCATGAAGTTGCACTCAAAAACTCACAGATCAGCAACCAAAAGTAGTCAAAATATATTTCAATCCTTATTTTTGATTCTTGAAAAACAGTCAAATTCATAACCCGTAGCAGACTTTTCAGAAGCTCCTGTGGCCACCCCCAAGTTCTCTCACACCCTGCAGCGAACTCTCACAATCCCACCCCACAAACTGTCCCCAGCCCCGCCCCTGCAGCTTCTTTTTCACCTCCTCCCCTCCAGTTCTTTATTTTGTGCAGTCTGAGGCTGAAGAGGGCAACATGGATGCACAGAGATTAATGCATCTTATCCTCTTCACTTCCACATGTATTTGAGTTTCTCATCTAATTGTAACTCCAAGAGAGAGGTACTATGGTTTTTGATGATGTTGTTGTGGTTGTTGTGTGCCGTCGAGTCAGCCCTGACTCATAGCGACCCCTCCTTGGGTTTCCGAGGCAGTATCACTACGGAAGTAGGATTGCCCAACCTTCCTTCCGAGGAGTGGCTGGTGGGTTTGAACCGCCAGCCTTTGATAATGACTTCTTATTTTATACAATTTCAAGAAGAAAGAAAATTTGCAAAAATAGTATAAGGAGCTCTCTTGTATTCTTGATGCAAATTCATCAGTAGCATTCTCTCTACATAGATAGATAGATGATAGATGAATAGGTAGATAGATATGGTATATATGTATGTATGTATGTATACACATATATTGGGCAATCTACTTCTGCAGTGGCATTGCCTTGGAAACCCAAGGAGGGGTCGCTATGAGTCAGGTCCAACTCGACGGCACATAACAACAACATTATATATAAGATATCATGTCCCTTTACCCCCAAATACTTCTGTGTGAATTTCCTAAGAAAAAGAACATTGTCTTATATAAGCACAGTACAGACATCAAAATCAGGAAATTAAACATTTCAACAACATATTAGTATCTGTTCCACAGTCCATGTGAGAATTTCACTGAATGTCCCAATAATGTCCTTTATAGCTCTTTTATTTTCCCAGTCCAGGGATCCAATCTTGAATTGCATTTGGTTGTCATATCTCTTTAGGAAAAAGTGTTGTGTTTTGTTTTGTTTGCTGAATCCTTACCTATACCCAGAAGTGCTTTACAAAATGCTGTGAACTTGGGAAGAATTTAATAAACACTTTGAATTGAATTTGTAACAAATAGTTGAAAAGCAATCACTGCACACTCTACAGCAAACACGGTTAGTTGTGTACCCAACAGCCATTCCCTCCTGGATGGATGTGTGTGTTGGTAGTTAGATGGATAGATAGGTAAATAGATGAGTGTATGAATGGATAATGGATAATGGCAGGTAAATGGGTGGATAAGGAAGAGTTGAGTAGATGAATGGATGGATAAATGGATATGGATGGATGGACACATGGATGGACGGACACATGGATGGACGGATGGATGGATGAGTAAGTAAATAGATGGATGTGTAGATGATGAATGGGTGGATGGATGGGATGAGATAGCTAGATGGGCAAATGGAGGAATTGATGGATTTATGGAACGTCAACTGTTGGAAGGATGAATGGTGAAAAGGCGGAGATTTTTTTTTTGAATGAATGTTGTTGCTCCACATTCGCAATGGCATTCTAGATAAAGCACTTAAGTGGGAGTCAGACATTCCAGTTTAGGCTCTAACTCTGCCTCCTATTAGCTAAGACCCTTGGAAATTCCTTCCCACCCAGTACCTTAGCAGCAATAAGGTTGCTTGACTTGGCTTTGTTGATGTCTTCTAGTTTGGACCAACCCTTGGCTCAGAAAACTTAAGTGATTTTCCCAAGGTCATAGAACTAGTAAATCATGGAGCCCAGTTTTGAGTCCAGGCAATCTGCCACTAAAGCAGATATTCATTAACTATTCTACTTTCCTGCCAGTATTGGGACATAATAGAAGAGGCTCCGGAGGGTTCCTTGCTCCCACTGTAAGCCCCCACTCCGCACTCCACCAACCCACCACCCCTACCAGTGGCCCTGAAGCCCCTGCACCAGGAAGCTCCTGGACTTTTTCAACATTTTTCTGCCTCACTAGAGCCCAAGGGACAATGCATGTGGCATTTTCCACCGTCCCCTCCCAGCTTGCTTTCCTCCCAGCTCAGCCTCTCTGTTCTCCTCCTGTCTCCATCCTCAGTGCCCTTTGTCACACTCACACCCCCACATGCCACAACTTGCAAGACTGCCTGCCTCCTCCGTGCTCCACAGGAACCCAGGGAAGGTACTGCGGCTCCGACACCTGGCTCCTTTCCAGAAACATATGATGGAAGTGTTAGCACCTGCCCACATGGACAGGAATTGGGCTCTGCTCCCATGGGTACCTGGGACACAAAATTTTCAAGGTGCTTTAAGATGAATATCACTTGCCTCCTGGATCCCACAATAGGAGGCTCAGCAGGTGTTGAGCATAACAGCAAACGGGGGGGGGGGGGGCAAAAATAAATGAGAGAAAATAAAACATTTTGGAAAGGTTTTGGTATTTAATGTTGTAGAGACAGTATCAAAGTAATAATCATGAAAAAAAAATCAGAACTTAGATGGACTACACTAGGTGTATTCCCAGAAAGGTATTGTTTTCATTTTGTATTGCATATGGAATGGTAGGGGAGCTCTGGTGGCATAGTGCCTAAAGCATTTGACTGCTAACCAGAAGGCTGGTGTTCAAACCCACCAGCCACTCCTCGGAAGGAAGGTTGGGCAATCTACTTCTGTAGTGATACTGTCTCGGAAACCCAAGGAGAAGTTGCTATGAGTCGGGTCCAACTTGACAGCAGTGAGTATGGAATGGTGGCAGACACCACAATCTCTACAGAAGGTAGAGCCTCAGAAAGTGTTCAGGTAGCCCTGCCTTGGGGAACTTTGGGGAAGTAAGACCAAGGGAGTTGAGCTGCCAAGGGCGGGCAGCCCTGAGGCCTGGTCTTCATCTGAGGCCCAGAAGGACACGGTAGCCTCTCTATCAAAGAAAGCTGAGGATGCCGGCCCCTAGGACTAGCTATCTCACTCACCCTAAATGAAGCTTGTCAGACTGAGACCCTCACTGCCCTTATGGCCCATGATTCTGGTATTTCAGGGTCTGCTGAAGAAAAGGAATCCCTGGTGGTGCAAACAGTTAACGCATTCAACTGCTCACTGAGTCCACCAGAGGCATGTGGGAACAAAGTCCTGATGCTCTCCTTCTGAAAAATCAGCCATGGAAAGTCCTAAGGGATACAGTTCTAACACACACAAGGTCACCATGAGTCAGTTGAGGCCAACTGGTTAGATTGGTTAGGGCTTGAGGAAAACACCATGCAGAACTTCAGGCTGCCTGCCCAGCCTCACCTCCTTGCACCTCCACTTCCCTAAGCCCATTCTCAGGTCAGGACTGTTCTCTGCTGAGCCAGAGGGGGAGGTGACATGTCCAAAACCACATGGCCAGTTCCAGACAGAGCCAAAGTTTGATCCTAATTGATAGGAAAGGAAGGACCCATGAGATACAACCTGCGTCATTTGTACCAATGCAAAAACAGAACCTTCACCAGGAGCTGTCACTGGCAATCACCCAAAGTTGTAATTAGGCCAACAGTTTGCTTTGAGACTTAAAGTTGGAATACAAGGTTAATATGTTTATTGCTACACCCTTTAAAGACATTAACCAGCCTTCAGTCTTTATCCAAAACACATACTTGATGTATATAAGTGCTATGGACTCAACCCACCACCACTTTCAGAGACCTCCTCTGGTCAGGCACCATGCTGATGGCTGAGAAGACATGTAAACAAAAAATTTACAACCCAGTGTGCGATCAGGAAAGGGCTTGTGGTAAGTACCCTGGGAGCACAGTAGACAAAATGACTCATTAATTCTTCCTGCAGAGGTTGGAGACAGTCTCATGAGAGAAGGCATTTTAAGCTAGGTCACGAGGGATGAGAAGAGAGGAAAGTGGAAGAAAGGAGAAGTCAGGTTTGTTGAACATGGAATCAATTAGGGTAGTGCTAGTTGCTATAACAAGCAAATCTGAAATGGACAATGGATCAAAAATGATAGAAGTTGATAATTTATTCACATAAAGCTTAAAACTGAATTCCTAAAGGAAACAACCAGAATGGAAATAATGAGAATGTTCACATGTTGTGAAGAACGCAATCAATGTTATTGAACAACTTGTATAAAAATCATTGAATGGGAGCCTAAACTGCTGTGTAAACCTTCACTGAAAGCACAATAAAACATTATTTTAAAACAAGAAAAATCACTTTGCTGTGACTTGGGGATCCAGCCTCCTTCCATCTGTGGCTCCACCATCTTTACCTTACTTGTCTACATCAAGCCAGCAGAAGGAAAAAGAGTATGGGCAGTTACCTGTGGAAGGTGTTTGATGAGCCATACCTGGAAATGGTGTGTATACACCATTCTAATCACATTCCATTGGCTAGGACACAGTTACATGGCCAAACCTAACTGAAAGGAAAACTGGAAAATGGAATCTAGGTCTATGCCCGAGAAAAAGAAATGGTTTGGTAACAGCTTGACATCTGTCACAAACATTTGTTCATTGTGTTGCCACTTTCATTGTGTTACTTCTTTCAATAATCCTGTAAAATAAGACAGTATTGTTCCCATTTTATAGATGAGAAATCTGAGGCTTGAAAAGATTCTGCGGTCAAAAAACTGGTAAGTCATGGAACTGATATGTGGTTGAGGTGTGATTCAAGGTTGGTTTAGTATGAGTTCAAGGAATGTTCAACTTCCCTATGCCATCAAACTGCACTAGTCTTCAGGAAAGAGAAAAAGCAGACAGCAAAAAAGAGAGTGAACAGAGGAGGCTGCAAGACCAAGGAAGAGTAAGCAAAAGGAAACAAGAGGAGGGAGATTTTTGTGGGTGATGGCACCAGCCAGTGTGGAGAAAGAGGAGAGGGAAGAAGATGCAAAGTCAAGTTCATAAGAATCTTTGTAGCTCCATGAACAACTGTCTCCTTTGCCATGCATGATTCAAGCATTGATGGTGCCTGGCTACCATTACTAAACATTTTGATCAAAGATTCTACTCTGAAGAATATTCTACCCTGAAGAATCTTGATCTGAAGTGGAAAAATGCAGAACAGAATTACAAATTATCATGGAATTCAGACTTTCTGGAGCCATGCAGTCTGAATGAACCCCAAAAACTATTGTCCTGAGATAATCTTTAAACTTTAAACTAAAATTATCCCTCTGAAGTCTTACTTTTTAAAACAATTTATTGAAATATAATTTATATACAGTAAAACACATAAAACTAAAGTGACATGGGTCAGTGCTTTTTTTTTTTTTTTTTTTTTCCCCTCCCCTCGACTCCTGGTAACCAACAAAGAAAATTTCCTTCCATATATAAACCTTTCTTTGACTTTTTACAATAATGAGCTAATACTATATTTGTCTGGTTTTAACAAATTCCATTAATTTCTGCTTATCTGGAAATGTCCTAATTTCACCATCATATTTGAGGGACAGTTTTTCTGGGTATATAATTCTTGGTTGGAAATTTTTCTCTCTCAGGGTTTTATATATACCATCCCATTGTCTTCTCACCTGCATGGTTTCTGCTGAGAAATCCGAGCTTAGTCTTACTGGTTGCCCCTTGTGGGTAACTTTTCATTTTTCCTGTGCTGCTTTCAGGATTCTTTCTTTGTCTTTGGTTTTAGTGGGTTTGATAATGATATGTCTTGGTGATTTTCTTTTGGGGTCTATTCTGTTTGGGGTTCATTGGACTTCTTGAATGGATATATTCTCATCTTTCATCATACCAGGGAAATTCTCTTCCAACAGATCTTTGACAATTTTCTCTGCAGTTTTATTTGTCTATTCCTGTTTTGGAATTCTGATTACATATAGGTTATTCCTTTTGATGGTATCCCACATGAACCTTAAGCTTCCTTCATTCTGTTTTGATCTTTTTTCTGATTGATCCCTTTCCAGAGAAGTAGTGAGGTGTTTGTCTTCAATCTCACTAATTCTATCTTCCATTGATTCAATTCTACTCCTTTGGCTGTTCAATGTGTTATCTATTTCTGAAAATTTAGTATTAATCTTCTGGATTTCTATCTGTAGATTTTGTATCATTTCTAATTTTCATTTATTTTGTCATTTTGTCTTTGTATTGTCTTTCAAAATTGTTCTAGGGTTTTCTCTGTGTTTTCCTCCATTTTGTCAGTGTTTTCCTTGATCTGCACCTCAATTTATTGAAGATACCTAAATATAATTCTTTTTAATTCCTTATCAGGGAGTTCCAATGCTGCTTCTTCCTCAGGGATGTGTTTTGGGTCTGTATCCTCTCCCTTGTTTCTTCTGCTTTATTCTTTGTGTGGACTACGATGCTCTGTTTGTCTCTGAGACATTGTGACATTTTGTGTTTATATTTAATTGGTGATTGTACTTTGTAGTGACTTGCTCATGGTTTTCATTTTCTTTGTTTTGTTTGGATGTTATCTATGTAAACAGGGTACTGTGCTCCTCTATTCACTAGTTGACAGAACTTATATACTCACCACCTGTCTCCTTTCTCATTGTCAGCCTCCTGTATGTCCCTGCTGTCCTTGGGAAATGGAGCCTATTCTTAGGTTCCTGGAATCCAAATGAGAATGCTGTCATTTAAAAATTTAATATGGCCACCACTTGTAAACATTCATAAAGGCTGTGCCCTCAGTCACTTTAAATATCCAAAATGGCCACCACTTGTAAACAATCAAAATGGCTGCACCTCTGGACAGCTGAAAGTCCACAGCTCAGGTTGTCTCCCTCTTTGCTTTTTCCCTTCCTAGTCATAGGCCACAAGCACAGTCATCCCTGTGCCCCTTGGCAACCAGGACTGATCTTAAGGTCAATTCTTAGGTCCCAGCACCACTTGGAAATATTCAGGCTGTTGGTCCCATCAGAGTAGCTGACAGTCCACAGCTCCAACTGTCTCTGTACTCACTGTTTTCATCCAGGTTTTTCCACTAGTTTGTGCCTAATCCACTTCTGTGTACTTTCTTTCAAAGCTCAGGGCTCCAGGATTATCTTCTGCCTCTCTGTCAGTTGCTTTTTCTTTTCTTTTTTGAAGAGGGTTTGTGTAGCCTCCCTGTCTTCTCTATCATCTTACCAGAAGTCCCTGGAAGTGTTCTCAAAACCAAGTAATAGTTGAGCTTAACTAGAAAAGAATGTCTTCCTCGAGCATTGTGCTCTTTTAAAATCTATCTATACAGGATAAAATTGACAATAGAAACTCAAAAGATTTGATATGAAACCTGAAGAGGCCAGTGAGTTTATGTTAATGGGGGAGGAACAACTCAAGAAAGGAGGGGAGAACGGTTGAACAACTTGAAGGATGTCATCAATGTTACTGAACTGCACATGTAGAAACTGTTGAAGTGGTGTATGTTCTGCCGTGTATATTCTCAGCAGCAACAGAGATAATAAAACAAATTATTAAAAAAATATCAAATTTTAATCTTAAAAAGAAACCTTTATACCACAATCGAAAGAACACATCACAGACCAATATATCTTATGAACATAATGCAAAACTTCTTGACAAAATAGGGGCAAATTGAATCCAACAATATACAAAAACAATAATGCATTGTGATTAAATGAGATTTATTCCGGGAATACAAGGTGGTTTCAGGTTTCAAAAATCAAATAATGTAATTAACCACCTGAACAGAATAAAAAATAATATTTAAAAAAAAAAAAAAAAAAGTACCTCCATTGTCATCGAGTCGACTCTGATGCATTGCAACACTTTAGGACAGAGTAGAACTGCCCCACAGGGTTTGCAAGGCTGTACATCTTTATGAAAGCAAACTACCTCATCTTTCTCCCACAGAGTGGCTAGTGGGTTTGAACTGCCAATCTTTTGGTTAGCAGCCAAATACTTTAACCACTCCACCACCAGAGCTCCATGTAGATACAACAGATGGGTTTAAAAACATTGAAAAACAGCACATCATGGCTATTTAATATTGTGTTGGAAGTATTAGTCAATGCAATTAGAGAACAGAAACCAAGCAGAGGCACGGGAATTACAAGGAAGAGGTAAAACCTATTTCTATTTGCAGATGGTATGACTATATATACTTGCGAAAGGCAAAAGAATATGAAAAAACTGCTATAAACTGAGAATTTAATAAAGTAGTAAGATATAAAATTAACAAGCAGAAACTAATAGTCATCATAAGCATAAAAAAATTACCAGTTACCAGGCAGTGTTTCATCCTGTTGTACATAGGGTTGTGATGGGTCAGAGCTGATTTAACAGCACCTAACAGCAACAACAAAAATAATTGAAGAACAGATTCCATTTGCAACAGCAAAAATTAAAATATTTAGATGCAAATTTAACAATAAAAGTGAAAAATCTACATGAGGAAAATTTTAAAAGTTCTTGGTGTGGACTTGAACCAATTGAAGCATATACCTAGTTCTTAGACAGAAAAAAATCAAATCATTAAAATGTCAAATCTCTCTTTTTATGAATTTAATGAAATACCTCTTCTCCAAATACCATATAGCCTTTTTTTTTTTTTTCTTGGAGCATCACAGTTAAGAGATAAAATATATATATATATATATATATATATATATATATATATATATATATATAAAAACTAAAACCAAACGCACTGCCATTGAGTGGATAATCTAGTAAATAATATCCAGGAAAAAAAAAAAATCTTGAAAAAGAAGTGCAATGAGATGTCCTAGCCTTAAATTATATTAAGTAAAATTTGAAACTTTTATAACTATAATTCACCTGTCAGTTTGTCATACTGTAGTGATTTGCATGACAGAAGCCATGCCACTGGGACTCCAAATACTAGCAGGGTGACCTATGGTGGATGAGGTTCACTGGAGCTTCCAAACTGAGAGACACTAGGGAAAAAGATTTGACTATCTACCTCTGAAAATTAGCCAGTGAAAACCTTATAGGTCACAACAGAACATTGTTCAATTCTCTTGCTTTGGACATGTCATCAGAGGGATCAATCATGGAGGAGGACATCATGTTTGAAGTAGAGGGCTATGGAAGGAGGGAGACCTCAGTGGAATAGATTCATGATGGACTTGAACATGCTGGCAGTCATGAGGATGATGCTGGACCAGGCAATATTTCATTTTGTTGAACATAAGGTCATGATTTGGAGTCAAATCCATGGCATCTGTCTATAACTATAATAGTGTAGCATTGGTACATGAATACAGATAGACCAATGGGACAGGATTGAAAATCCAGAAATGGACACAAGTACACTCAGACATTTAATACAAGATAAAGGAGGCATTTCAAGTCAGTGGGGGAAGAGAAGAACACTTGAACACATGATATTGGGAAAAGTGGATAGCCATACAGAAAAAGATAAAGTTGAATCCAGTCCTCACACTGTTGTTGTTATGTTGTTAGGTGCCATTGAGTCAGCTCTGACTCATAGTGATCCTATGTACAACAGAACAAAACACTGACTGGTCATGTGCCATCCTCACAATGCTTGCAATACTTGAGTCCATCATTGCAGCCACCATGTCAATCCATCTTGTTGAGGGTCTCCCCCTTTTTTGTTGACCCTCCACTTTACCAAGCATGATATCCTTCTCCAGGGAATGGTTGCTTCTGACAACATGACCAAGTAGGTGAGACAAAGTTGACCATTCTCACTTCCAAGGAGCATTCTGGCTGTCCATGGTATTTTCAATATTCTTCACCAACACCACAATTCAAAAGCGTCAACTCTTCTTTGGTCTTCCTTTGTCATTGTCCAGTTTTCACATGCATATGAGGTGATTGAAAATATCATGACTTGAGTTAGGCAAATCTTAGTCTTCAAAGTGACATCTTTGCTCTTCAAGATTTTAGAGGTCTTTTGCAGCAGATTTTCCCAGTGCAATGTGGTTTCTTGACATCTGATTTCTTGACTCCTCCTTCTATGGGTGTTGATTGTGGATTCAAGTGAAATGAAATCCTTAACAACCTCAATCTTTTCTCCATTTATCATGTTGTTACTTATTGGTCCAGTTGTAAGGATTTCTTTCTCTTCATGCTGAGGTGTAATCCATACTGAAGAGTGTAGTCCTTGATTTTCATCAGTAAGTGCTTCAAGTCATCTTCACTTTCAGCAAGGAAGGTTGTGTCATCTTCATATAGCAGGTTGTTAATGAGTCTTCTTCCAATCCTGATGCCACGTTCTTGTTCATATAGTCCAGCGTCTCAGGTTATTTGTTCAGCATACAGACTGAATAAGTATGGTGAAAAAATACAACTCCAATGCACACCCTTCCTGTTTTAAACAATGCAGTATCCTCTTGTTGTGTCTGAATGACAGCCTCTTGGTCTATGTACAAGTTCTTCATGGGCACAATTAAGTGTTCTGGAATTCCCATTCTTTGCAATGTTATTCATAATTTGTTATGATCCACACAATCAAATGACTTTGCATAGTTAATAAAACACAAGTAAACATCTTTCTGGTATTCTTTGCTTTCAGCCAAGATCCATCTGACATCAGATAATTATATCGTTCATTTCACTTCCTCTTCTGAGTCCAGCTTGAATTTCTGGCAGCTCCCTGTCAATATACTGCTGCAGCTGTGTTGAATTATCTTCAGCAAAATTTTACTTGCATGTGATATTAATGGTATTGTTTGATAATTTCCACATTCTGTTGGATCACCTTTTTTTGGAATGGTTTGGAAGAGAACCATAAAAATGGTTCTCTTCCAGTCAGTTGGCCAGGTAGTTGTCTTCCAAATTTCTTGGCAAAAAGGAGTAAGCACCTCCAGCACTGCATCTGTTTGTTGAAACATCTCAACAGGTATTCTGTCAGTTCCTAGAGCCCTGTTTTTCACCAATTCCTTCAGTACAGCTTGGACTTCTTCAATACCATTTGTTCTTGATCATATGCTACCTCCTGAAATGGTTGAATGTCAACCAGTTCTTTTTGGTACAATGACTCTGTGTATTCTTTCCATCTTCTTTTGATCCTTCCTGTATCATTCAATATTATTCCCATAGAATCCTTCAATATTGCAACTTGAGGCTTGAATAACCACACTGTAGCCAGGATAAATGCTATATGGATCAGAGATCTAATTATAAAAAGTAAAATTATTTTTAAAAATTTATAAAAAATAAAACAAGATATTGTTGTTGTTGTGTGCTATTAAATCGATTTCAACTCATAGCCACCCTATATGACAGAGTAGAACTGCCCCATAGGGTTTCCTGGGCTGTAATCTTCCAGGTCTTTTCTCCCCCACAGCAGCTGGTGAGTTCAGACTGCCAACATTTGGTTGGCAGCCAAGCACTTAACCATTGTGCTGGATGGTAGAAAAAAAGAGCATGGAGTTAGAAAAGCACTTTCCTAAGTTATGACTAAAAATCCAGAAGTAATACAAAGTGATCAATTTACTATATAAAATAAAGGTTTAAAAATGTGCATATTTTAAAAAAGCATAAAAACAGTGAAAGTGATAAACTAGAACCCTTTTGCATATACAGTACTGAGTTCTCAGTGAAGGTAAACATGGATATATGGATGGATAGATAGGTGGACAGGCTAAACGATTAACTATGTCTATGAAGGAGGGAGTGTATCCAGGATCATATATAGGGTTGGCAGACAAAGGTCATATAAGTTTATGTGAAGGATCAGAATCCCCAGGAGTATAGTACAACTGACAAGGGGCTAGCTTATGGTCACTGCTTGGTCACAGACAGTTACCCACAGC
>NW_006921714.1:1956927-1967972 GCF_000298275.1 Orycteropus afer afer | reverse complement strand
GGGGAGGAAATTGGAGGGGAGCTGTTGCATTGTGGTAAACTGTGGTCAATGACATGAGACAAAGTATATGTGAACTGCTGTATCGAGAGTGAATTTGCTCTGTAAATCTTCACCCAAATCTAAATAAAATAAAATTTAAAAAAAAAAAAAACAGTGAAAGTGATAAACTAGAAAAGTATATTTTTAATTTATATCACAAAGAGTTATTCCTAACAACTCAGCAGACAAATGGACAAAAGATATGAATACACAGTTCACAGGAGAAAAATGCAAATGGCCCTTAAACCTATGAAAATAGAGAAATGCAAATTAAAGCTAAATCAAGATACCACTTCTCACTTATCATATTGGAAAAACTCCAAAATTTGACAACCTACTCTTCTGTGAAAGCCATAGAAGCAGACACTCCTAGGCAATACCAATAGGAAAGTAAAACGATGTAATTTTTATCAAGAATTTTGTAATATCTAGCAAAATTACATGCTGTTGTTGTCATTGTTATTGTTGTTAGTGCTGTTGAGATGGCTCTGACTCATAGCAATGCTATGTACAACAGAACGAAACACTGCCCACTCATGTGCCATCCTCACAATGCTTGCTATACTTGAGCCCATCATAGCAGCCACTGTATCAACGCATCTTGTTTAGTGTCCCCCTTTTTCATCAACCCTCTACTTTACTAGGCATGATATACTTTCCAGGGAATTGTTCATTCTAAAACACGACCAAAGGAGGTCAGATGCAGTGTGACCATTCTCACTTCCGAGAAGCATTCTGGCTGGTCGTCTTCCAGGACAGATCTGTTAGTTCTTTTAGCAGTCCACGGTATTTTCAGTATTCTTTGCCAGCACCACAATTCAAAAGCATCAACTCTTCTTCAGTCTTCCATATTCATTGTCCAGCTTTCACATGCATATGCAAACCAAACTAAACCAAATTCATTGCCATTGAGTCTATACCAACACATAGCGACCCCTATTGGGTTTCCAAGATGGTAAATCTTTACAGAAGTAGATTGCCCAATCTTTCTTCCACAGAGTGGCTGGTGGGTTTGAACCACCAGCCTTCTGGTTAACAGTCAATGCCTTAGGCACTGTGCCTCCAGAGCTTCTTCACATGCATATGAGGCGATTGAAAATACCCTGGCTTGGGTTAGGTGCAGCTTGGTCTTCAGAGAGACGTCTTTGCTCTTCAAGACTTCAGAGAGGTCTTTTGCAACAGATTTGCCCAATGCAATATGACATCTGATTTCTTGACTGCTGTTTCCATTGGTGTTCATTGTTGATCCAAGTAATATGAAATCTTTGACAACTTCAATCTTTTCTCCATTTATCGTGATACTGCTTATTGGTCCAGTTATGAACATTTTTATTTTCTTTATGCTGAGGTGTAATCCATACCAAAGACTATTATCTTTAATCTTCATCAGTAAGTGCTTCAAGTCATCTTCACTTTCAGCAAACAAGATTATGTATCTGCATATTGCAAGTTGTTAATGAGTCCACAGATTGAATAAACATGGTGAAAGGACACAACACTGATGCACACCCCTCCTGAAGTAAAGCTTGCAGTATCTCCTTGTTCTGTTCTAATGACAGCCTCCTGGTCTATGTACAGGTTCCTCATGAGCACAATTAAGCGCTCTGGAATTATCTTCAGAAAATTTTATTTGTATATAATATTAATATATTATTTGATAATTTCCACATTCTGTGGGATCACCTTTCTTTGGAATGGGTACAAATATGGATCTCTTCCAGTCAGTTGGCCAGGTAACTGTCTTCCAAATTACTTGGCATAGACGAGTAAGTGCCTCCAGCATGGCATCTGTTTACTGAAACATCTCAATTGGTATCCCATCAATCCTGGAGCTTAGTTTTTCACCAATTCCTTCAATGCAACTTAGATTTCTTCCTTCCATACCATTGGTTCTTGATCATATGCTACGTCCTGAAATAGTTAACATTGACCAATTGTTTTTGGTACAGTACTCTGTGTGTTCCTTCCAACTTCTTTTGATGCTTCCTGCATCATTCAATATTTTGCCCATGGAATCCTTCAATATTGCAACTCGAGGCTTAATTTTTTTTCTTTAGTTCTTTCAGCTTAAGAAATGCTGAGTGTGTTCTTCCCTTTTGGTTTTCTAACTCCAGGTCTTTGCACATTTCATAATAATAATTGACTTTGTCTTTTCGAGCTGCTCTTTGAAATCTTCTGTTCAGCTCTTTTATCTTGTCATTTCTTCCCTTTGCTTTAGCTACTCTCCTCTCAAGAGTTTCAGAGTCTCTTCTGACATCCACGTTGGTCTTTTCTTCCTTTTCTGTCTTTTTAATGACCTTTTGTTTTCTTCATGGATGATATTCTTGATGTCATCTTACAACTCATCTGGTTTTCAGTCACTGGTGTTCAATGCATCAAATCTATTCTTTAGATGGTCTCTAAATTCAGGTGGAATGTAATCAAGATGATATTTTGTCTCTTGTGGACTTTTTCTGATTTAGAGGAGCTCTGGTGGCAGTTACCTATGGCATTTGACTGTTAACCAGAAGGTTGGTGGTTCAAATCTACCAGCCACTCCATGGAAGAAAGACAGGGCAATCTACTTCTGTAAAGATTTACCACCTCAGAAACCCAGTGGGGTCTATGTTAGGCTGGGTTCTCTAGAGAAGCAAAACAAGTAAAGCTTATATATACATATAGAGAAAGATAAATTTATCTTAGGAAAATGGCTCACACACTTATAAAAGCTGGCAAGTCCCAAGTTCTTGGATCAAACATCAAGCTGGAGGCTTTTCCCGACTCACACAGCTTCAGGGGCTGACAAGCTCCAGGTTGGCAGGCAGTATCCTGGTTGTTGACTCCAACAAATAACGAATCCAAGATCTCCAGGCTGAATGGTGGATTGTTTGCTCATGGACAGTTGTAGGCAGCACAACAGGATCCCGATCCACAGAAGAATGTCTCTTTTCCCAGGATGTCCATAAATATATTGGAAGCAAGCTACACCCCTAGGGAAACTCCCTTTCAATGGATTGGCTGCTCAAACCACATACATACGATCCCATCATGGGAATAACCCACACCACAACTGCTAAACCACACAGAATTGTAGTCCAGACAAGCTGATACACAGCTCCAACTATTACAAGGTCACTATGAGTTGGAATGGACTCCACAGCAGTGGGTTTCAGTTTTTTGTGGGCTTTTTTGGACTTGTTTTAATTTTCTTCAGCTTAAACTGCAACTTGCATATGAGCAATTTACGGTCTGTTCCACAGTCAGCTCCTGGACTTGTTTTTGCTGAAGATATTGAACTTTGCCACTGCCTTTTTCCACAGACGTAGTCGAGCTGATTCCTGCGTATTCTACCTGGCAAGGTCCACGTGTATAGCCACCATTTATGTTGTTGAAAAAAAAAGGTATTGGCAATGAATTAGTCATTGGTCTTGCAAAATTTTATCATGTGATTTCCAGTGTCACTTCTACCACCAAGGCCATATTTTCCAACTACCAGTGATTCTTCTTTGTTTTTAACTTTCACATTCCAATCACCAGTAACAATCAATGCATCTCAACTGCATGTTTGGCCAATTTCAGATGGCAGAAGTTGGTAAAATTTTTCAGTTTCCTCATCTTTGGTTTTAGTGGTTGGTGTGTAAATCTGAATGATAGTAGTATTAACTGGTCTTCCTTGTAGACATATGGATATTATATACAAAGCAAAATGACACAATATTTACCTTTTAACCCAGTGATCCCATTTCTAGGAACCTATCCCAAAAGTACACTGAAAAAAAAATATAAAAGGATATATGCACAAGATAATTTATAGAAGCATTATTTGCGATAAGAAAAGACTGAAAATAGCCTAGTATTCATCAATAAGGAGTTGGTTGAATATACTAGGTACATCCATATAATGGAGTGCAGTGCAGCTGTAAAAAGAATGAGGAATATTTCTAAATACTGCTACAGAGCAATTTTCAAGATATATTGTTAAGGGAAAAAAAAAGCAGTGCAGAACAGAGTGCATAGTTTGCTATCTTTTGTGTAAAATATGGAGAAATAGAAATAGGTGTAGATATAGATAAGTACCCACACACATATATGTATTTGTAGTATGTATTGGCATAGTGCCTAAGGCATTTGGCTACTAACCAGAAGGCTGGTGGTTCAAACCCACCAGCCACTCCTCAGAAGGAAGGTTGGGCAATCTACTTCCGTAGTAATACGACCTCAGAAACCCAAGGAGGGGTCACTATGAGTCAGATCTGATTCGACAGCTGTGAATGAGCATGTATTAGCTTATACTTTAAAAAGAGAATTAAAATATATCCCCAAAACTAATAAAAACAAGCTTTCTTTTTCCTCAGATCATCAAGAAGACTCCAGCAGGTATGAGGCCAAGGCAGTAATGCTGCTATTAGGATGCTGGGACCTAAGTGACTGGTCTCCATTTTAAACCAGGTACATTGCTTGAGTTATTGGTCTCTCCTACAATAGAGTCACAAAGCCACATTCTTGCCATGGCTTTCACAGTGAGTAGAATGTACTTCTTACCCATGGACTTTGGCCTTGCCCATGTGACTTGCCTTGCCACTGGAATATGAATGGCTACATGGAAGCAGACGCTTGAAATGTGTTTGCCCAGCTGGGGTTACCCTGATGCATTCTGGTAATCACTATGGAGGAGCATGGCCTTCCGGTCTGATCCCTAGAATGAGGCATAGATCCCACACGTCAGGTAGCTGCTGGGCCAGCGAGGGAGGAACAACAAGCAGAACGCTCTTGCTGTGCTACCCACCCATCAGTGGAGGCCTGCATGTTGCTATGGTGCTGAACAAATTCCAGCAGAGCTTCTAGACTAAGACAGACTACAAAGAAGGGCCTAGAGATCTACTTCCAAACATCAGCCCAGGGAAACCCTGCGGATCACAACCACCTGATCTGCAGCCAATCACAGAGAGGGTGCAGGACCCCCGCAGCGTTTTGCTCTGTTGTGCATGGGGTTGTTGACTCAACAGCAGCTAATAACAACAGTGCATATTTGAACTCAACCAGCAAGTAGCGTGGAGTCTGGAGCCCAGAACCTGAAGTCTAGAAACCAGTCAGCTTAGCTGAGGCGCACTTGACCTGCAGATCTGTGAAGATGAACATAAATGATTGATGATTGAGTCTGGGATGGGTTGTTACTCAGTGTTATTGTGGCATTAGCTGACTGATGCATCATAGAATAAAGAACGTGCTCTAGGTTCTGTAACCTCTATCAAAAAACTTGAGTTCAACCAGCTCCGTGATTAACTAACTTGTTGTTGTTATATGCCGTCCAGTCGGCCCCGACTCATAGCGACCCCTCCTTGGGTTTCCGAGGCAGTATCACTACGGAAGTAGGATTGCCCAATCTTCCTTCCGAGGAGTGGCTGGTGGGTTTGAACTGCCAGCCTTCTGGTTAGCGGTCAAGTGCTTTAGGCACTATGCTACCAGAGCTCCCGATTAACTAACTATATGACCTTTAACTTCTCCAAATCTCAGTGCTTTGCCTATTGAATCGTCCTGCTTAAAATGCTTATTTGGGAGAGACAGGTCCAGCTGGGCCTGCTGGTCATGTGATCACTTCCGGCAATGATCCCTTCACCACGCACATTCACCTATGACCCACGTCTATTATTCTGTAAATGTTGATCTAATGAGTGACAGGTAGGTAGGGACTGTTTACAAGAACTGTAGACCTTTCAGAGCATTTACTTACTTAAATTTTTAAAATTAAGCCTGAAATTTCTACCACGTGTAATGTCAATCACGGGTCACCTACAAAAACAAAACCAAACTAACTGCCGTCAAGTTGTTCCCGATTCATAGCAACCCCTCCTTGGGTTTCCGAGGTGGTATCTCTAGGGAAGTAGATTGCCCAATCTTCCTTCCGAGGAGTGGCTGGTGGGTTTGAACTGTCAACCTTCTGGTTAGCAGTCAAATGCCTTAGGCACTACACCATCAGAGCTCATGGGTTACCTATGTTGTGCTAAATACCGTACATAGAAGTGGTTTTGAGAACTGTTTGTGTTTCTGAGCATGTATTTATTTCATCAAACCATTTTCTGTGGGTATTTAAAATGTTTATTTGGTTAATCAAAGGTTTGATCTGTATAAAAAATGTCTCGATCACGTGTAAGAACTCCGAAAAGCCATAGAAAATATGCTAATAACACACTAGAGGAGTGAGAAAATAGACTAAACCAGGGGAGGTGCCCCCAGGGGTGCAGACTGACTCATGGGAGAAAAAGGCAATAGTAGAATTTTCATGGATATTTTTATGGAAAATTCACAAAATTAAGCTTTGCTAATATTTAATTTAAGGACCCTGGTGGTGCAATGAGGAAATAAGGTGGCACAGTGGTTAAAGTATTGGACCACTAACTAAAAGTCTGTGCTTCAAGCCCACCAGCCGCAGTGGGTGAAAGATGAGGCGGTCTGCTTCCATACAGATTTACAGTATTGGGAACCCTATGGGAAAGCTCTACTCTGCCCTAAAGGGTTGCTATGAGTTGGAATCGACTCCATGCAATAGTTTGGTTTGGTTTGGTGACGCGGCCGTTAAATGCTTGGTTGCTAACTAAATGGCTGACTGTTCAAACCCACTCAGCAGCTCTGCGGAAGGAAGACATGGCAATCTGCTTCCATATACAGCACAACCCCCCCCAAAAAAAAAAAGAAAAAACAAACTCGCGTTCCTGGCATGCGGAGGAGGAGGCGGGCATGGGCTGCAGACACTAAGATAGTACTAATACTGTAAGCACAGGAGAAAGCAAACAAAGACAGCACTGACCGTCCTCTTCTTCCGAGAACAACCCTTCTTTTCAGCCACATTACGTATGAGCTGAAACCAGCGACAAATCTAACAAGCACCAGCCTATCCCCAAATTTGAAATTCTCAAGAAGACTACTTGAGATGTGGCTTTATTTTTGTCATTGTAAATGATGATCCTTGCATGAAGCACAGTAAAACCTGTGAAAGATGAAAACTGTATAAGGCAGAAACCCATCAGAGAAGGAAAACTCAAATGTTCTCACTGAAAGGAGTGATAGAAAAGTGGGAAGACTGCAGCCTATCAAAGGTGGAAAATTTGTGAGAGCCCAAAAACCAGGGTAGTCCTGTCCCGCTCTGGTTCACACGTCTCACTGAGTGTATCAGTCCTGGCAATATTAATTCCCAATAGCAGCGCTTGTATATCATTTGTAGGTACTGAAATAAGTATATATTAGGGGAACGCATATTCAAAACTTTTTACTACTGGTGGGGTGCAAATCAGAGTGTTTGGAGAACTACCTGATGATGGCCAAAGCAAGCATAGGACGTCGAAGAAAAAAAACAGTGTTTGGAAATGAGGCAAAGAGAGGCAGCTTATGAACTAGTAGGTATGTCTATGAAGTGGGGAGCATACCCAAGAACATGTATAGGGTTGGCAGACAATGGTCCTATAAGTTTATGTGAATGATCAGAATTCCCAGGTGTATAGTAGAGCTGACAAGGGGCAAGGTTGTAGTCACTGCTTGGTCCCAGCCAGCTACCCAGAGGGACCGAGTAGTTGAACCTATGGGCTCGGGACCATAGTTGCAGGGGACATCAAGCTTAATTGGCATAACATACCACACAAAACATTGTTCCACCTCCTACTGTGGCGAGTAGTGACTGGGATCTTAAAAGCTAGCAAGCTGCCATCTAGATGCAACAATGGGTCTCTCCTCGTCCAGAGCAAAGAAGAATGAAGAAAACCAAAATTCATGGAAACAATTAGTCCTAGCGACTGGTACACTATTTGATCTGCAGCCTATAAGACTATGAGACCTGAAGAACTAGATGGTGCCCGGCTACCACTGTCAACCACTTGGAAGGGGATCTAGGTAGGAGATCCTGGATAGAGAGGGAGAACAATGTGGAACAAAACTCAAAATCATTTGGAGAAAAAAGAGGGGGTGGGACCAGGTTTGCTGGTGTGATAGAGCCTGGTGGAACCACTGAGACTATGGCCCCTCGCTGCCCTTCAGGTCTGGAATTGAACCCACACTGTGGCTTCCAGCCAAACAAAAGACAGGCATATGACTTGAACATTTACCTGAGGTAGATACACTCCTTGGAGAGAGCAATCATGGGAGAAAGAAAGGCTGCTTATGCACAGGGAGACAGCTCAGGGGGCAGGAGTCCATGGAGGGATGGACACTGGGAAGAGGTAACTATGGGGAGGAAGTGGGAGGGGAGCTGTTGCATTGTGGTAAACTGTGGTCAATGTCATGAGACAAAGTGTATGTGAACTGCTGTATGGAAAGTGAATTTGCTCTGTAAATTTTCACCCAAATCACAATTAAAAAAAAAAAAAAAAAAAGAGGCAGCTTAACTGAGGGTTGTGATGTGGGCTCTAGAACAGACTGCCTGGGCTCAAATCCCAGCTCTGCACTTTCTAGCAGATTTACTTAACCTCACTGTACTTCAAGTTTCCCATCTGTATAATGTGGACAGAAGGTCCCTAGGTGATCTGCTTCCATAACAACTACAGCCAAGAAAACCCCACGGGGCAGTTCTACTCCGTAGCACATGGAGTCACTATGAGTCAGAGTTAGCTCAAAAGCAATGGATTTGTTTTTTATTTTTTCTTTATAGTGTGTGTGGTGGTTAAGTTTGTGTGTCAACTTGGCTGGACCTGGTTGAGTGGCTGGGCAGCTGGCTATAGTATTCCCCTTGATGATACTGGTCATCAACTCCACGGTGGAATCTACTGTGAGCAGCTGAGTAGCTGCCTGAGGGATATGGCCTGCTTCCTGTATATAAGGAGAAACCTTGGGGAATGGTCTCTAGCTTATGGCATGCTTGAACCCTTCATGTAGCCAAGTTGTTGTTCAGCAGCCTGCCATGCTCTGCCAATCTTGGGACTTTCAATTGACTTGATTTAATGGCCTGCCATGTGGTTTGGTAATATCGAGACTTGTGAATTATTCCTTGTCAACCTTGGGCTTGTCTGCCTCAGCAGCTAGCAGTTGAGTGAAGAAAAGCCTCTAGCTCCATTGGTCCAGGAGCAGGAGGCAGAGCTGAAGCCCAAAGCAGAGGGCCTTCCACCCAACCCCTAGAGCCTGGCACTTTTAACTCAGACTTAAAGCCTCCAAATTGTAAGAATAAACTCCTGTTTGTGAAGGCCATCCTATTTGTGGTATTTGCTGATAGTGCACAGAAGTAACCAAAACAAGGGGTAATGACTGTACCTGCTTCATAGGGCTGTTATGAGGATTAAATGAATGAATAACACCTAGGACAGTACCTGACACCTTAGGTGAGTGCCACCTAAGAGTTTGTTATGTAAACTGCAAAGTCCCATGGGATCTCATCAAGTGGAAATACTGGCTATGAATAAACAATATGCCAGAACATAACCAGCAAGGGAAGTATACGTCACAAATGTGAGCTGCTGGGAACGAGAGTGGAACACACCACATGAGTGGCAGGTGCCACGCTGGGTGCAGCTACTGGAATCATCACCCTTGGGCTCTCCCCTCCAGTGGGATATACATGACATCATCTACTCTGTCAAGCCCTATGCTGGCTCTGGAGACAACAGAGAAGAATAAAATACAGGTGAGAGCCCAGCCTGACGGCAGAGACAATGGTGCATGGCCACTCAACGGGATAGGAGCTGGGACAGGGGGGGTCTGGCCTGGAGCCTTCCCTCCGTTTTGTCTGCTTCCCTCCTACTTAGACAACTCACTTCCTGACCCAGTAGTCTGCCCTGTCCCTGCCCTCCACTTGTATCTGACCCCATAGTTCTCAGGGTCTTTGAGAGGGTCAATGTCACCAGAGGAAGCAGTCACCCTACAAAAGCCCACTTGAAGTAAGGTGAGGGCGCCTGATCCCAGGGGCAGGGGTAAAGGGAACCAAGTTGTCCCAGTGCACACCCATGCCTTGCCAAATGAGGCTCCATTACTCATCTGAGTGCTGTGGGCTAGAAGTCAATTTGCTTTACAGGAGACCAGAGGGCTCAGTGCTCTGCTCCATCCATCCAAGTAATAACTAAGCAATTAGTGAATAATAGAATGGAATTGATTTTGTGAAAGGCAAACAGGTACATGGCCCATGGGCTGGGACAATCAGATTCAAATGCTGGAGGGGGCATGAGATTCCTAAGAAGCTGAGATGGAGGTGAAAGGTGGGTAGGGTGCTTGGAAGTGGAATGGGATCAGGGTCCCAGGCCCCAGTGAGTGGCTATGCACTATTACTTAAGCAAATACTAACCTGGGCATTGCTGGGAAGCTGTTTTGCAGATGGGGTTAACACCTACAGTCACCTACTCTAAGCAAAGGAAATTCCACTTGAAAATGTGGGCGGGCCTCACCCAATCAGCTGAAGGCCTTAAGAGCAAAAACTGAGGTTTCCCAAAGAATAAATTCTGTCTCAAGACTAGACAGCATCAACTCGTGCCTGCATTTCCAGCCTGCCGGTCTGCCCTACAAATTTCAAGCTCCCTACACCCCACGATAGCATGAGAAAATGCCTTTAAATAAATCTCTTTATAGAGATAGAACCTTGACTGATACTGGTTCTGTCCTGGGCAGTCAACCATGGACACCCATGTAGTCCCAGAGTCCAGCCCCAAGCCTGGCTTAGAGCAGGAGTCCAGCAAATACTTGGTGAGATGGACAAATAAACAAACATGCACTGATTGGAAACTAGGGAGGTGGAATGACAAAGGGGTTATTTGCCCAGCCCCTGGAGCCAACGTGCCTGGGCTCATATCCTGGCTCTGTCATTTACTAGATGCGTGACCTCGGGTGAGTTACTTGATCTCACGGTGCCTTCTGTTTCCTCACTGTAAAATGGGTAGCAGGGGTGTGGTGTAGTAAATTACTTAGTGTGGCTTTTCTACCCATAAGTCTTTGTAAACTCCAAGGTGGGATTTTCTATGAGCAACTGAGGAGCTCCTGATTGCTGAAGTTGTCCACCTGGAGTATTTCTGTTGGGAGTGGCACAAAACAGTGTTCTGGGAGGTGCCCACTCTCTCTCAGGT
>NW_006921714.1:1955426-1956487 GCF_000298275.1 Orycteropus afer afer | reverse complement strand
AGCATGTTTGGCCTTGCAGTAATAGGCCTTGGGTTACTGCTGTCTTCCTCTTGTGAGATTAGAGGAGGTCAGAACATGTGGCCTCCTTGCCGTTTTTACAGTTGGTGTCAGTTGGTGTCTGTTTATAGCAAGGGGGCATTAAATAAGTTAATGGAAGAAAACTCTAGACCAGTGCTTGGCACATGGAAATCACTAGCTGCTATGACAAGCAGGACTACCACCCGCCTACCACCCTGTGTGCAAAGTGCCACCATGCCCTTCCAGTGCCACTTTCATGACAAATCTCAGGTATGACCCACTTCCCCAGCCTCATTACCTCCACTCATCTTTCACACTTCCTTTTTGACATCCAGGCCTCCAGATCTCCTCCCGTCTCAGCAGCTTCAGATGCCAGGCTCAGGGATGGGCAAGACCATGCAAGCCCTATCTACTCAAACCATGGCCCATGGACCAGCAGTACTTGGCTTTTCCAGGGGTCTAATGAGAAATGCAGACACTTGGACCCCAGGGCAGACCTACTAGGTCTGAACTAGCACTTTTCACCAGATCCCAGGGGATTTGTGTGGGCCTCAAAGTCACAGAAGCCTTCACAGTGGTCCTCATCCACTGTAATGGCTGTACATTAGAATCACCTGGGAGCTTGGGAAAGCCCACGTGTCCCTCCACCAACTGAGTCAAAACACTGGGGCTGGAGCTTGGACATCAGAACTTTTTTTTATCAGGTCCCCAGGGTTAATGACCACTGACCAGAGAATGCCCTCTCGTCACAGAGAGGCAAGGCTGCCAGCAGGATCCAAAGCTGGCCAGGGCAGGACAAGCCATAGAACCAGGTCTCCCTGCTCCCAGCACTGTGGTATGAGTGCTTGGCAAAAGGTGCTCTGAGAGCAGTGTTGGAAATGACCTAGTTGCTCCTGGTTTCGTGGGAAGACACAGAAGTAGAGATGACAGCAAGGCAGTGTGGGAAAAACGATTAACCTGCCAGGAGCTTGGAGGGGGCATGGAGGGGCAGCTTTTGAGTCTCTTTTCCTTTTTTCTAGCAATTGGATAACTTTTATATATAT
>NW_006921714.1:1943510-1954979 GCF_000298275.1 Orycteropus afer afer | reverse complement strand
ATATAGTGGTAAAATACAGATAGCAAAAATGTTGCCATTTTAACTATTTTTGATTGTACAATTCAATGACATTACTTATAATCATCCTGTTGTGCGACCATCACAACCATGATCTATTTCCAAAAGTTCTTCATCACCCCAGAAACTCAGGCCCCTTCATCTGAGAGTCTCCTTGAGAAACTAGGAATTTGACCAATGCAAGAAGGGAGGAACATTCCGGAAAGAAGACAGGTGCAGATGCACAATTGGGCTGTTTGGTGAGTGTGGGGCCTCGTGAGAAGTTCAGAGGGGCTGAAGCCCAGGGCATGTGGAGCACCCAGTGGGTGAGAGAGGAGGAGGGAGAATCGGCCTAGAATGCCAACGAGGGGAGTCTGGATTTGATCCTTCACTGTAAGAAGCTGACCCTTCTCTGAATGGCCCCAATTGCTGTATGGTTGGTCTCTGTTCATTTCTGACTCACTGTTGTTCATCATTAGCACTAAAGTGAGAGGCAGAAACCAGATGTATTTATTCACCTTTGCGTCTATGAGACAGAAAAACATTGGGTCCTGGTTGAGAGAAGATCCAGATGCAGGAAGTTGCTGGAAACAGCTGTACCTGGAAGGCCCTTGCCCCACTGTGCCCCCGAGTTCTTGTGCACTTACACTTTGTTGTGGATTGAATTGTGTCCTCCAAAAAGTGATGTTGAAGCCCTAACCCTGGGCACCTGTGAACATGACTTTGTTTGGAAACAGGATCTTTGCAGATGTTATCCATTAGGTTAACATGAAGTCAGACTGGAGTAGGGTGGGGCCCAATCCAATCTGAGTGTGTCCTACAAAAGAAGAGAAGAGGCAGAGACAGAGGGAACATGGCCACTCTGGTTCCTAGAGCTGCTCTGACGAGAATACACCACCAATGGGACGGCCTTAACAAACAGGAGTTTATTCTCTTACCGTTTGGAGGCTTTAAGTCCAAGTTCAAAGTGCCAGGCTCTAGGGGCTGGGTAAAAGTCCCTGAACCTTGGGCTTCAGCTCTGCCTCCAGCTCCTGGCCCACTGAAGCTGGAGGCTTTTCTTCACTCAGACAGCTGCTGACTGCTAAGGCTGCCAAGCCCAAGGTGGACAAGTAAAAAGGCACAGTCCCAATGTTACCAAACCATACAGCAGCCCATTAACTCAAGTCCATTGTAAGTCCCAAGGTCAGCAGAGCATGGCAGGCTGCTGCACAATGACATGGCTACATGCAGGGTTCAAGTGTGCCATAAGCTAGAGAACATTCCCAAAGATGCGTCTTGTATATGGGAAGCAGACCACATACCATGGTGGTAGATCCCACCATGGAGCTGATTGCCAGTCTCATCATGGGGAATAACTACCACCAGCTGCCCAGCCACTCAACCAGGCCCAGCCAAGTTGACACACAAACATAAACAACACAATGGCCATGTGCCGATGGAGTTTTGCTGCAGCTGCAAGCTAGGAACACCCAGAAGCTCAGTGAGACAGAAGGGATTTCCTCTAGAGCTTTGAAGAGAATATGGCCCTGCTGACACCCTGAATTTGGACTCATACCCTTGAGCATTGTGAGTCAATGCATTAGTTTTTAAAGTCACCCACTCTGTGGTACTTTTTTATGATAGCCCAAGAAAACTAAGGCATTCTCCTTCTCCTTCAGAGATGACTTCTTTGAGTCCAGTCATACCATGCTCCTAGAACACCTTTTGCATTTCTCCATTAGAACTAGGATTGTGGTCCTAACAGTCGCTGGGTGGTGCAAACAGTCAAGTGCTCAACTACTAGCTGAAAGGTTGGGGGTTCAAACCCACCTAGAGGTGCCTCAGAAGAAGACAGGCCTGACAATCAATCTGCTTCCAAAAGGTCACGGCCTTGAAAACCCTATGGAGCAGTTCTACTCTGCACACTTGGGGTTGCCATGTGTTAGAATCAACTAACAACATTAGAGCTCTTAGCACCTCATAGTCCACATTTTTTGCCATCTGGTAGCATAGTGCCTAAGACACTTGACTGCTAACCAGAAGGCTGGCGGTTCAAACCCACCAGCCACTCCTCGGAAGGAAGATGGGGCAATCTACTTCCATAGTGATACTGCCTTGGAAACCCAAGGAGGGGTTGCTATGAGTCAGGTCCGACTCGACAGCACATAACAACAACAACAACAACCCCTGTGAAACTAAAGCATCTTGCAGGTAGTGTCTGGGAGATCATCATCTTCAACCTGGACCCAGCACAGTGCTTAGCCCCTAGTAAGCACTCAGGAAGTTTTGCTAAATTAATGACTCATAAAGCTGATAATTTTGGATAGTGATGGGAACTATATCACCTCCCACTGAGAAATGCATTTCTTTTCATTTTTTGAGTCATAGTTAAAGAGTCTGAACTCTTCTCTTCCTTTCAATTACATTAGCTAATTAGTTCATTGCTGAAGCTTTTTCTTGGACATTTCCCACCAAAGATGTAATTGGTTTCCATAAATAATTTAGGTGAACACTGAGTATCCCAATTAGAAGATGGTGAGAGGCTCCTAATGCTTTGGAAAAGACTGAGACTGCTGAAAAAGAGAAGGCATTCACCCTGAGGGGCTTCTTAACCAGATAGGTGTGGGAAGGAAGGCCACCACCTGTGCCAGGTTGTAGTTTCCAGAGATGGCTACAACAGTATCTCCCACCTCCCATGTTCATCTACATGGGACCTTGATATTCCTCCCATTGAGAGGTGGTATCTATTTCTCCTCCTTCTTGAATATGATTATGACTTCATTGACTACCAGAGTATGGCAGAAGTGACCCTGTGTGACTTCTGAGGCTAGGTCCTAAAGACTGATGGCATTTCCTCCTTATTTGTGGGATCACTCACACTGACTGAAGCTCTGAGTCACCATGAAAAAAATCATCAACTCTAATACCGCCATTCTGTGAGGAAGCTCAAGCCGCAAGGAGAGGCCATATATAGATGCTCTGGTTGGCAGTACCAGCTGAGCTCCCAGGGAACAGTGTGCTTAGCCAGCCATATGACTGAGTCATCTTGGATGTCTTCAGATGATTTCAAATGCATGAAAGATAGCAGCCAAGCCCTTCCCAAGTTTCTGACCACGATAATTTATGAGCATAGTAAAATGGTGGTTGTAATCCTCTAAACATTAGGATAACTTATTGCATTGCACTAGTAACTGGAACACCACCCAGTACTGCAAAGCCAAGATTCTTCACTTCTGGTCTTGTATTTGTGCAAAACCCTTGTGCTCTTCATTTCTGCAAATTTAAGAATGCTTCTGGATCTGCCTTCAATGGACTTCCATAATCTGATTTATCTGAGCTCTCTGATATAATTTCCAGTGGTATCTTCCAGATTCCTCTTACCTCCTACATATACAGACACACACTCAAAATACATCATATCAAGCTGGTCTGCAGTTCTCACTGTTCACCGTGCTCCACTCATGCTCTGAAACTTCATTCACACTATTCCATGGCCTGGAAGGCCTTCTCCTGTCTTTTTCTATTTCCCCAAATATTACACATTGTATCAGGGAAGATTAGGTGGGATTGGTATTCAGCTGTTTTTCACCTGGTGTGCACTGCTATAACAGGACTGGTTGTTCCACCCACCAACTCGTTACTGTCAAGTCAATTCCAACGCATGGTGACCCCATGTGTGTCAGAGTAGAATCGTGCTCCACAGGGTTTTCAGTGGCTCATTTTTTGGAAGTAGATTTCTGGCCCTTTCTTCCAAGGGGCCTCTGAGTAGACTCAAACTTCCAACCTTTCAGTTAGCAGCTGAGTATATTAACTGTTTATACCAACCAGGAGAGCTCTGGTGGTATAGTGCTTAAGACATGTGACTGCTAACCAGAAGGCTGGCAGTTCAAACCCACCAGCCACTCCCCAGAAGGAAGGTTGGGCAATCTACTTCTGTAGTGATACTGCTTTGGAAACCCAAGGAGGGGTCACTATGAGTTGGATCCGACTCAACAGCAGTGCATTGGGTTGCATCTACCAACCAGGGACTCCAAATCCTACCATACCAAACCCACTGCCATCGAGTTGATTCCAACTCACAGTGACCCTACAGGACAAGTAGAACTGCCCTTCAGGGTTTGTAAGGATGTAAATCTTTACAGAGGCAGACTGCCACATCTTCCTCCTGCAGAGCAGCTAGTTGGTTTGAATTGTCCACCTTTCAGTTAGCAGCTGAGTGTTTTAACCACTTTTCTACCAGGGCTCCTTAAATCCTTCCATACTGGGCAGTCAATAGCCATCGTCCTAAGCCCCCTGCACCCAGTCCCTTCCTCAGCTGCTCTGGCACTCTGGCCGGGATTTGTTCTGACTGGCCAGTGCCCATGCCACTCTGGTTGTTCATTATTTTTAATATCACCTGAGATTAGGTTCAGTTGCACACAACAGGAAAAAGGGGGCAACTTAAATAAGATAGACGTTTATTTCCCTACTACACAAAAGAAGTGACTAGATAGGTAGACCAGGGACATTAGAGTGGCTCCCCAGTGCCTTCAGGGACCCAGGTTCCTCTCATGCTCCACCGTCCTCATCCATGGTTTCCATTTGCAAGGTCAGCGCACACTCCAAAGTCCATGCTGGAACTATGCTGTCACATCAGATGACAGACTAGCAGCAGAAAGAAATGGGGGTGGACAAAGGAACTCTCTTCCCAGGTGAAGTAGCCCGCCTTGAGAAGCCTTTCCAGAAGCCTCACATAACACTTGTTATTCCATCTCATTGGTCAGCACTTAGTCACATGGCCATATAGCAGCAATGGAAGCTGGGAAGTGTAGTCTTAGCTTTGTTGCTAAGGAAGAAGGGGAGAATGACATGGGTGGGGGAGCCATCTGACTCTCTTATCCCTCAAGGCTTAGTACAAGATTGTTCTATGACATCAGTCCCTGGGGCTATTTCTCACATCATCAGAACCACACAGTTTATATTCATTGTTAAACACTTATGGTTTCATGTCATCATAATATTTACCATTTATAGAGCCCTAAAAAGTCCCAGACACTATTAAGTTGTTTACCTGCATTATCTTATTTAATCATCAGAAAATCCCTATGAGGTAGGAATGAACTGTCATGACCCCCAATTTACAGATAAGGAAACTGAGACCTAAGTGGAGGTTAAATACTTGCCTAGGGCCTCAAAGCTATTAAGAGGCAGAGCCTGGATTTGATTCATAAGCTTGTTAAGACAGGAAACTGTGTCATCTAAAGCACTAGCACAGGGCTCAGCGAAGAGAAGACATGACAAACAAACAAATAAAACCTTGTTGGTTGACCAAATGTTTAAGTCGGCCTTGAGATGGAAATAGCAACCAGACGAGGGACTTATGAAACGCCTTGGACCTTCTGCAGGTATAGGAAATGATTCTGAGAAATAGGCAGTGGCTGGACAACGTGGCTGCAAACGTTAGGAGCTTTGCAGAGGCCACAGAAGCATGCAGGTCTGAAATGCAGGTCTTCACACTTTGCAGATCCCAGTCCAAGACCTGCCTCTCACCCACTGCATGGTCTGCTAGGTAACATCCCCAGGAATACCTTCTGCCCCAGAAAGGAGCCTGGGTGCCCACAAAAGCAAGGAGGAATATCCATCTGATGCATGCTTGACTACTTGTTTGGATTCCTTTAATTATTTTATTGTTACATGTTAAGCAACTAAAACATTGATGAAGGCCCCGTCTACAACTCACACATGCCCAGGAAGCTGCTGAGCGTTTCCTGTGGTTGACCAGTAAATTATGGTCATTAGTACCTCTATCGTTATTGTTTCAACAGAAATAATTCTTTCAGGTTACAGCTGCCTCTGGGAGCTGTCTTTTGGCTTTTTTAGTGATGGTCCTCTAGATTTTAGCGCCAACTCTAGGTATCTCTTACCTCTTTTTCGTTTGTAAGAATCGAGATCTCAATAAGGCCCATGCATTATTTGGTTGACATTTCTTTCAAGTCTTATCTGTAAGTTCCCATTCTGTTTTGTTGGGTTTTGTTTCCTCCTCTTTTTTCTTCCCTTGCCATTGTTGATGAAGCCTATAGTGTTTTTCACAGTCTGGAGTTTGCTGGTTATGTCCCTGGGGTACAGTTTTAACATGTTCCTCCATGCTCTATAATTCCTATAAACTGGGGGTTAGCTCAAAAGACCAGGTCAGATTCAGGTTTGACATTCTGGAAGGAATATGTCATAAGTGGTTTTGTAGTCTTCCCTCAGAAGGAACAGAATGTCCAGCTGTCTATCTTTTTATAATGATAGCTGTCATTGATCATCATTGTCAAGATGCACTATATTCTAAATGGCTGAAAATTGGCCTTGGTGACAGGTGGATGTCATACTCAATTAAGGAAGTCCTCATACTGCTCCCTGTACACTCACATATACACCCTGACTGTGCTGTTTGAGAGGCTTGACCTGAGCAATGATAAGGTGACACCGATTTTCTGCCCACCTCTCCCCTCTCCATCTCCCCAGCCCTGCTTCTACCTGTTTATGGGGAGATTTATCATTAATGGAAGGCTGGGAAATTAGAAAGAGCTTTGAGCCTGGCCGAGCCCTGCAGATGCCAGCCTCAGAGGTTGCTAGGATACGCAATTCCCAGAGCCTCCTTGAAGCTTCATCCTCGAGAACAGCTCACAGACATAGATGGGCTGGCTGTAGAGTGTGGAGGTAAAGGAGAGGTGGCTCCCCACAGACAGGCTGCCAAAATGGGGGGCCCCAGGGCTGGAGAAGTGTGTCACCTGAAGCAGCTCTACACAGAGATTAATTCTGACCACACACAGTGAAAGCACTCCATCCCCCAGCCCAATTCCCCTCTGATGCTCACATTCCTTCTGCAACGTGTCTTTCTGTATGCAGTTCAGAAGATATCATCTGAATGAGTGAATGAATGAATGAATGCCAGCCCCCTCACAAGTTCCTGTCTGCCTGGCAAATTTTTGGTCCATTTTACATTGTCTGAATAGGGATGGAAGATGAGCCCCTCAGGTTGGAAGGCACTCAAAATATGACTGGGGAAGAGCTGCCTCCTCAAAGTGGAGTCAACCTTAATGATGTGGACAGAGTAAAGCTTCCAGGACTGTCATTTGCTGATGTGGCACGACTCGAAATGAGAAGAAACAGCTGCAAACATCCATTAATAACTGGAATGCAGAATATACACCATATGAATCTAGGAAAAGTGAAAGTTGTCAGAAATGAAATGGAGCTCATAAAGATCAATATCCTAGGCATTAGTGAGCTGAAATGGACTGGTACTGGCCATTTTGAGTTGGACAATCATATAGTCTACTATGCCAGGAATGAGAACTGGCATCACATTCATCATCAAAAAGAACATTTCAATTGTTTGGCTTTGTAAAATTTCACCTAAATTACAATAAAAAGTTATGAAAAAAAGAACATTTCAAGATCTATCCTGAAGTAAATGATGCCAGGGATAAGACAACGTCCACACATCTACAAGGAAGTCCAGTTAATACGACCATTATTCAAATTTACACACCAACCACTAATACCAAAGATGAAGAAATTGACGATTTTTACCAATTTCTGCAGTCTGAAATTGATCAAACATGCAATCAAGATGCATTGATAATTTCTGGTGATTGGAATGCAAAGGTTGGAAACAAAGAAGGATCAGTCAGTGGCATCACTAGGGGAGTGTGTGGGGGCGTGTACCACACTGGGTGCCATTGTTACAGGGCAACACTGAAGTGACTGTCCATAAGATGTGTGGGCAGTGTTTCAGCAGAAATCTATTACTTTGTATAAAAATATGCCAGTAATTATTTGTCAAGACCAGATAACTTTCATAAACCCAGCTTACATATATTAATATACCTGTTATGGCTTGAATTGTATCCCCCCCAAAATACACATCATCTTAGCTGGACCACGATTCTCAGTATTATGTAATTATGCTCCATTTTGTGATCTGATGTAATTATAAATCCTCACTTCTATTATGTTAATGAGGCAGAAGTAGAGGCAGTTATGTTAATGAGACAGGATGCAATCTTCAGGATTAGGTAGCTTGAATAATGTCTTTTGAGATATCAAAAGTATTAGACAAGCCAGCAAAGATGAGAGGGACATACTATCACCAAGAAAGAAGTGGAAGCAGAGCATGTCCTTTGGACCCAGACCCCCTGAGCTGGAAATCTTCTAGACCCAGGGGACAATTGATGGCAAGACACATGGATATCTCCAAAGAATGCCAGGCCTACAGATGTTCTAAGGAGATAAGGACCTTCACCCAGACCCAACAGAAAGAGAAAATCTTCCCCTAGAGCTGGCTTCTTGAATTCAAATTTCTAACCTCCTAAAATATGACAGAAGGAGCTCTGGTGGCGTAGTACCTAAGGCACTTGACTGCTAACCAGAAGGCTGGCGGTTCAAACCCACCAGCCACTCCTTGGAAGGAAGGTTGGATACAAGCCAAGCAGGTATCACTATGAGTCAGGGTCAACTTGACGGCAGTAAGTTTGGTTTTTTTGTTTTTGGTAAAACATGAGAGAATAAATTTCTGTTTGTTAAAGCCATCCATTTGTGGTGTGTCTGTTATAGAAGCACAAGAGAACTAAGACCTACACCTGCAAAGCTAAACCTATGCTAATTTATTTTTTGAACCTTCTAATACACTCCAGTCAGGGCTGTCATTATTACCCAATTATAGTGACACTTCAAATCGTGCTTTCATTTGCACAGGCTATTAGAATTCAAAGGTGTAATTTTAATTTTATTAGTTGTTTATGTCACAACAATCACCATTCAGTAACATATAGGAATTACAAATTACAAGTAACATTAATATAAAAAACATTACTAAGAATTCTGTATGGTCTAGTATGGGAGGAAGTCCGTGGTGGGGGGTGACATCATGAGTTACTGCACTAGGTGACACCAACCCTAGTGATGCCCCTGAAATAAGTAGTTGAAAGATAAGTCCATGGTGTTAGAAATGATGCCAGAGATCACATGACAGAATTTTATAAGACCAACGACTTATTCATTGGAAATACCTTTTTTTCAACAACATAAACAGCAACTATATATGTGGACCTCGCCTGATGGAATGTATATGAATCAAATTGACTATATCTGAGGAATGAGACAATGGAGAAACTCAATATCATCAGTCAGAACAAGGCCAAGGACCAACTGCAGAATAGACCATCAGTTGGTCATATGCAAGTTCAAGTTGAAGCTGAAGAAAATTAAAACAAGTCCATGAGAGCCAAAATACAAACTTGAGTATATCCTACCTGAATTAGAGATCATCTGAAGAGTAGATCTGACACATTGAATACTAATGACCAAAGACCAGATGAGTGGTGGAGTTGTGGGATGACATCAAGGACATCATATATGCAGAAAGCAAAAGGTCATTAAAAAGGAAGAAAAGACCAAAATGGATGTCAGAAGAGACTCTGAGCCTTGCTCTTGAATGGAGAGTCAATAAAGCAAATGGAAGAAATGATGAGAAATAAAAGAGCTGAATAGAGGTTTCAAAGGGCGGCTCTAGAAGACAAAGTAAAGTATGATAGTGATATGTGCAAAGAGCTAGAGTTAGAAAAACAAAAGGGAAGAACACACTCAGCATTTCCTAAGCTGAAAGAACTAGAAAAAGAATGTTAAGCATCAAGTTGCAATACTGAAGAATTACATGGGCAAAATCATTGCTGATGTCAGATGGATCTTGGCTGAAAGCAAAGAAAACCAGAAAGATGTTTACTTATGTTTTATTGACTACACAAAAGCATTTGATTGTGTGGATTGTAACAAATTATGGATAACATTGAGAAGAATGGGAATTCCAGAACACTTAAATTTGCTCATGAGGATCCTGTACATAGACCAGGAGGCTGTCGTTTGAACAGAACAAGGGGATACTGCATGGTTTAAAATCAGGAAAGGAGTGCATCACAACTTTCACAACACTTATTCAATCTGTACACTGAATAAATAATCCGAGAAGCTGTACTATATGAAGAATAGCATGTCATCAGGATTAAAGGAAAACTCATTAACAACCTGTGATATGCAGACAATACAACTTTGCTTGTTGAAAGTGAGGATGACTTGAAGCACTTACTGATGAAGATTCATGACTACAGTCTGCAGTATGGATTACATCTCAACATAAAGAAAATGAAAATCCTCACAACTGGGCCAATAAGCAGCATCATGGTAAATGGAGAAAAGATTGAAGTTGTCAAAGATTTCATATGACTTGGTTCTATACTCAACACCAATGGAAGCAGCAGTGAAGACATCAGACCATGTATTACACTGTTGTTGTTGTTATTTGCCGTCGAGTCGGCAGACAGTCAGATTTTGTGGCAAAAGACCTTTTTAACATGCTGAAGAGCAAAGATGTCTCCTTGAAGTCTAAGGTGTGCCTAACCCAAGCCATCATATTTTCTATCACCGCATATGCATGTGAGAGCTGGACAATGAATAAGGAAGACAGAAGGAGAGTTGATGCTTTTGGTTTGTGGTGTCGGCAAAGAATCCTGAAAGTACCATGGACCACAAAAAGAACCAACAAAACTGTCTTAAAAGAAGTGCAGCCAGAATGTTCCTTGGAAGCAAGAATGGCCAGATGTCGCCTGACCTATTTTGGTCGTGTTGTCAGAAAGGACCACTCCGTGGAGAAGAATATCATGCTTGGTAAAGTGGAGGGTCAACAAAAAAGGGGAAAGGCCTCAACAAGATGGATTGACACAGTGGCTGCAACAATGAGCTCAGGTATAGCAAGGATCGTGAGGCTGGCACAGGACCAGGCAGTGTTTCGTTCGGTGGTACATAGAGTTGCTATGAATCAGACCCGACTCAATGGCACCTAACAACGATAACAATATGGGCAAAATAACGGCTGTTGCAGGAAGCATCAGAAGAAGATGGAAGTATTACAGAGTCACTGTACTAAAAAGAATTGGTTGCTATTCAACCATTTCAGGAGGTAGTATATGGTCAAGAGTCGATGGTATTGAAGAAGAAGTCCAAGTTACACTGAAGGCATTGGTGACAAACAAGGCTCCAGAAATTGACAGTGTACCAGTTGAGATGCTTCAACAAATAGATGTGACACTGGAAGCGTTCACTCATTTATGCCAAAAAAATGTGGACGATAGCTACCTGGCCAACTGACTAGAAGAAATCCATATTTGTGACCATTCCAAAGAATGAAGATTCAACAGAATGTGGAAATTATCAAACAAAATAATTAATATCATGCACAAATAAAATTTTGCTGTAAATAATTTTTTTAAAAAAAAACTATTGCAGCAACACATTGACAGGGAACTTGCAGAAATTCAAGCCAGATTCAGTAAAAGACATGGAACAAGGGATATCATTGCTGATTTAAAATGGATCTTGGCTGAACAATTTGGGAGGAGGCGGGGCAAGATGGCGGACTAGGCAGAAGGATTGCACAGACCCTCTTCAACAAAGAAAAGGGAAACCAATTAA
>NW_006921714.1:1928122-1936880 GCF_000298275.1 Orycteropus afer afer | reverse complement strand
ATATCTGAACTGCTGTATGAAAAGTGAATTTACTCTGTAAATCTTCACCCAAATCCTAAAAAAAAAAAAAAAAAAATGGATCTTGGCTGAAAGTAGAGAATACCAGAAACATGTTTTCCTGTGTTTTATTGACTATGCAAAGACAGTCAACTGCGTGGTCATAACAAATTATGGATAACATTGTGAAGAATGGAAATTCCAGAACACTTTATTGTGCTCATGAGGAACCTGTACATAGACCAGGAACAGTCATTCAAACTGAACAAAGGGATACTGCATGGTTTAGAATCTGGAAAGGTGGGTGTCAGGGTTGTATCCTTTCACCATGTTTATTCAATCTGTATGCTGAGCAAATAATCTGATAATCTGGACTATAAGAAGAGCAACATGACATCAGGATTGGAGAAAGACCCATTAACAATCTGACTGGTAATAACCCATAACAACCTGTGATAAGCAGATGAAACAACCTTGCTTGCTAAACGTGAAGAAGACTTGAAGCACTTATTCAGGAAGATCAGGGACTACAGCCTTCAGTATGGATTACACCTCAACATAAAGAAAAACAAAAATCTTCACAACTGGACCAATAAGCAACATCATGATAAAAAGAGAAAAGACTGAAATTGTCAAGGATTCATTTTACTTGGATTCACCATCAATGCCTATGGAAGCAGCACTCAAGAAATCAAATGATCTATTATTGTATTGGCCAAATCTGCTACAAAAGACTTCTTTAAAGTGTTAAAAAGCAAAGATGTCACTTTGAGGACTCAAGTGTCTCTGACCCAAGCCATAGTATTTTCAATCACCTCAAATGCAAGCAAATGCTGGACAATGAATAAGGAAGACCAAAGAAGAATTGATGCCTTTGAATTATGGTGTTGGCGAAGAATATTGAATATACCACAGACTGCTAGAAGAATTGGAGCTCTTCTGGCTCAGTGGTTAAGGCATTTGGCTGCTAACCAAACAGTTGGTGGTTCACCTACCAGCCACTCCATCCTATAGGGACGCTATGAGTCAGAATCGACTTGATGGCAGTGGGTTGGCCAGAAAAGCAAACAAATTTGTTTGGGAAGGAATACAGCCAGAATGTCCCTTACAAGTGACAAAGGTGAGACTTGGTCTCACAGGCTTTGGACATGTTATCAGGAGGAACCAGTCCCTGGAGAGGGACATCATTCTTGGTTAAAAAAAAAAAAAGAGGAAGACCCTCAATGGGATGGATTGACACAGTGGCTGTGGCAATGGGTTCAAACACAGCAAGGATGGAGATGATGGAGCTGACCTGGGCAGTGTCTCCTTATGTTATACATAGGATCACTGTGAGCTGCAACTGCTTGATGGCACCAAACAACAGTTATAACTACAGAGTGGTGGTGGGGATGAAATGACTATTGTATATACAGCACTGAGTGTGGTGCGTGGTCCACAGTGAGTGCTCAGTAACTGATCATCAGAACATCATGTAGCTCATTAAGAAGACCCTAGCCCGAGAGTCAAAGGATTTGTGTTCTCATCTGGGCTCTGCCTCTAAGTGAAGCCATTTCCTTCCCTCCTCTGGGCTTAGTTTCCCCATCTGGGAAGTGGGGAGATTAGAGGGAATAACAGTAGGTTTCCAACTTTTTTGATGGCAAGCCCATGAGAAATAGACTTATGTTGCTATTCAGTCTACATACAGGTATTGATATAACCAAAGATAGCTTGTGCCAGCCAACACCCAAGCTTAGTGTTTGTGACACATTCTGATGTTTTCTACTGGACTCTATTCAAGTGTTGGTCTCTACATTGAATTCATGACAATGGATGGTCATGAACTGCAGCAGAAGAACACTGGATGAGTGTCCTCAGAGGCATAAAGCCCCCATACCCCTTGCTCTAGGAAGGGAGCCCAACACCCACCCACTCCCACTTCAACCAGAGCAACCCTGATCTTTTGTGTTTTATTCACCAGGCTTCCCCATAAGGTTTAATTAGGAAAATTGCTCTCCAGTGGTCGTTGTTAGCAAGCATCCAATCAGGCCCTGACTTGTGACAACACCACGCACAGCGGAACAAAATGCTGCCCGGTCCTGCACCACCCCATGGTCTGTCGTGGACTGTGGTAATGCGTAGAGTTCTCTTTAGCTGGTTTTCAGGAGTGTATCACCAGGCCTTGTTTCCCAGCCCATCTTTGCCTGGATGCTCTGCTGAAACCTGTCAGTAGCACAGCAACACTCAAGCCTCCACCTGCAGACAGGTGGTGGGTGACCATGACGTGCATTAGCTGGGAATCAAACCTAGTTTCCATAGGGAAGGTGAGACTTCTACCACCAAACCACCACTGCTCTCTGGTTAGACTCCATAAAAACAAAAAACAATTAAAACCAACAGGCAGACAATGGGTGATTTCAAGCTTTGAGGTTCTGTGATTCCATGATTTGAACTGACTTGAGAAAAGTGAGTATTTGTGAGAGCAGAATAAAAATGTTGGGGGAAGTGAGTAGCGACTATTTCATCAAGAGAGAACGATCTATGAATTTACCTTAAGTCAAGATGCAATCATCATGCATTCAATCAAATGACTGCCTTTGCTGAGTGCCTTCCATGTTCCAGGCCTCCTGCATTATCTAATGTGATCCTCACCAAACTTGGGAGGAAGGGATTATGCTCTTTGTCATAAGGAACCAGGCTCAGAGAAGCTCAGAACCTGCCCAAGATCACAAAGCGATGAAGAACGCCTTGCTCTCCCAAGAGGAAAATCTAAGAGGTGATGATCCTGAGCCAAAAACAGCACCATAGGAGAGCCCTAATGGGCCCTCAGTTTCTCCATCTGTCAGGGTTGTTGTTGTTGTTGTTGTTGTTTGCCATCGAGTCGGCCCCGACTCATAGCGACCCCTCCGTGGGTTTCCGAGGCAGTATCACTATGGAAGTAGGAATGCCCAACCTTCCTTCCGAGGAGTGGCTGGTGGGTTTGAACCGCCAGCCCTCTGGTTAGCAGTCAAGTGCCTTAGGCACTATGCTACCAGAGCTCCTATCTGTCAGGGTTATTATGCAGATTAATTGAAATAATGCATGCAGAGTTCCTGGCTCATAATTGTGTTTCCTTGAATCAGTACTGCTTTACAACAACCTTGTAAGTCAGAGTAGAGCTGTCCCAGAGGGTTTCCTAGGCTATAATCTTCACAGAAGTGGACTGCCACATCTTTCTCCCCCAAAGCTGCTAGTGGGTTCCACCAGCTGACTTTTGGGTTGGCAGATGAACACGTAACCATTGTGCCACCAGGGTGCCTTTGACAGATTACAGTCGCTTATTAAATGATACCTGTAACTATGGCTGTAACCCTTGCCTTTGAGAAGCTAAACCCAACCCACAGAGCCCCTCTGCTGCCTCCCCTGCACACACACACACACACACACACAAACCAAGTGCTGGTGCTAGAATCTCACACCAGAGACTTTATTTCAGCTCAGTCTCCAGGAAAAAGGGTCACAGTGAACATGGTCTCTAATCAAATGAAATCTGATCAACACCATTGCTAAAAGGGCATGTCCATTCCTCCCACACCTACTTCTCCCTTTTGCAGATGACAAGAGCTGAGAGAAAGGAAGATTCCTAGACTCCCCACTTCTCCAAACTGAAGCCTCCACAGAGATCTCCCAACCCATGTCCTCCAGCCCATTTACAGATGAGGAGACTGAGGACCTAAGAGGATAAGGGATGGACCCAGGGTCACACAGCATATATAGAAGAGCTAGGCCCAGAACCACAGGAGCTCTGGTAGCATAGTGCCTAAGGCACTTGACTGCTAACCAGAAGGCTGGCAGTTCAAACCCACCAGCCATTCCTTGGAAGGAAGATTGGACAATCTACTTCTGTAGTGATATGGCCTCAGAAACCCAAGAAGGGATTGCTATGAGTCGGTCCAACTTGGCAACACATAACAACAACAACAACAGGCCCAGAACCATAGAAACCCAGTTTTAAACTTTTAAAACTCCAAAGGTAAGGCTTTCCTATGCCTCCAATTTGGTGCCAGGCTATACCCTCACCATCCCCTGATTCTTCACCATGAACAGCTTGGCTTGCAGCCAAGAGCAGGGCAGAGTCCAAACAGGCTTATTTTCCTACCGAAATCGCCAGTCTGCGTTTTACTGCCTCATTACAGAATCGAGTCTTGGACAAGAATCATCATCCCAGTCCCACAGACAGGCAAGTACATACATTTGCTATTAACTTGTCCTTCTTTCTTTGAAGACTCAGAGCTTCCCACAGGCAGGGACCAGGTCTTCCCAGTTACATGATCTGGGGCAGTGTCTTAGTCTGGGTCCTCTAGAGGAACAAAACCAGTGAGATATATGTAACTAGAGAGAGAGCGAGACAGATTTACTTCAAGGAAATGGTTCTCACAAATGTGGGGGCAGGCAAGTTCCAAATCCATAGTTCAGGCAGCAGGTTAGAGAATTCTGCTGGCCCACAGGATTGTGGGGGCTGGAGAATTCAAAGTCTGCAGGTCAGGACGCAGGCCAAAGACTTCTGCAGGCTTATGTCCAGAGGTCAGGCTATAAGGAGATAAGGAGAATGCAGGGTCAAAAGAAAGAACTTGAGCTTTACCAGTCATCCATTTATATACTGGAGACAAGCCACACCCCTAAGGAAATGCCCCTTTCAACTGATTGGCTGATCACATCAGCTCACATCGTGGATGGTAATTACGTTATATTACATTATGGAAGAGCACCTACTCCAGTGTCTGCCAAACCACTAAGAATCCCAACCTAGCCATAACATATAACATTAACTATCATAGCTGGGTTACTTTCACTCTGAAAGTCTGTTTCCTCATAATACCTCATAAAGATGTTGGGAGAATTCGATGAGATAATGTATGGTATGTGAAGAGCAAACCACCATGCCTACAACATAGTAAACTAAAAACACCAAACCAAACTCACTGCCATCGAGTTGGATCCGACTCATAGCGACCCCTCCTTGGGTTTCCAAGGCAGTGTCACTATGGAAGTAGATTGCCCAACTGCCTTCCAAGGAGTGGCTGCTGGGTTTGAACCACCAGCCTTCTGGTTAACAGTCAAATGCCTTAGGCACTACGCCACCAGAGCTCACACAACATAGTAAGTGCTTCATTAATGTTATTATTATTTAATTGATTCTTGTTATTATTTGTATCCTCAGTACCTGGGGAAAAAATAAGTGAGTGCTCAATAAATTTTGGGGAAACCCATGTACCAGGAGTGGTGTCATTTATGAATTACCTACTATCTACAGAGCTTCTACTAGGAGGTTGTACCAGTCAGCTATTGCCACAAAAATGTTCTGACAAACCATAGAACTCAGAGCTTAAAACAACTGTTACTCATTCTCATTCCAAACTCCACACCAAAGTCACTGCCATGGAGTCTATTCTGACTCTTAGTAAGCCCCATTAGGTTTCCAAGGCTGTAGGTTTTTATGGAAGTAGACTGCCTCATCTTCTGCAGAGCAGCTGGTGGGTTTGAACCTTTGCCTTTTTGTTTACCTTCCAATTGCTTTACCGGTTCTTTCCCCAACCCAAAAAAAAAAAACCTAACTCACTGGCATCGAGTCAATTCCAACTTATAGCAACCCCTATAGGGTTTCTGAGGTAGTAAATCTTTACAGAAGTAGATTGCCACAGAGCATTCTTCCACAGAGCAGCTGGTGGGTTTGAACCACCAATCTTCTGGTTAGCAGTCAAAGGCCTTAGGCACTGTGCTGCCAGAGTCCCTTTATTCTCACTCAGGGGCTCTGCCCCACATGTGTTCGTTGGTGTCAGGTCAGCTCTGGCTCATGACAACCGTAGGTATAACAAAGGAAATGTTGCCTGGTCATGCACCATCTTCACAACCATTGACACACTTGAGCCCATTGCTGTAGCCATTGTGTGTTTCAAGTGCCTTCCAACCCAGGGGGCTCATCTTCGAGCACTACAAAACCAAAATCCAAACCCACTGCCATGGAGTCAGCCCCAACTCATAGTGACCCCTCCTTGGGTTTCTGAGGCCGTAGCTCTACCGAAGTAGATTGCCCAACCTTCCTTCCAAGGAGTGCCTGGTGGGTTTGAACTACCAGCCTTCTGGTTAGCAAATGCCTTAGGCACCACGCCACCAGAGCACCCTCCAGCACTACTTCAGGCAATATTCTATTGTGATCCCTGGGGTTTTTCCTGGCTGATTTACAGTAGATTTCCAGGCCTTTCTTCCTCATCTTAGTCTGTCACGATGGTGACCCTGCTGGGATTTGAAATACTGGTGGCATAGCATCCTACATCATAGCCACACACTAGTCACCACTGTGTGACAAACTGATAGGTGGTGGGGTTGACTCTGGGGCCAAGTTAAAAGGACAGCAGCTGCTGGGGGTATGGCAGAGGTGCCAAGAGGTCAAGTGGAAACACAGACAGTCTCTTAAGACCCAGGCTGAGAACTGACACACTGCCACTTCTAACCACTTGCCATTAGTCAAAGCAAGTCACACAGCCAGCTCGACATCAGTGGAGTGGGGAGATCCACTCTGCCATCATGAGCCTATGGCAAAGGGTGTGGACATACAAACACAAGGAAACGATTGCAACCAGTGACTCCCCCACCACCACCGTGATGGTTGCTTGAGGCGGTCTCAGTCTTGCAGGGTGACCTAGAGCAGGCCACTCTACCACAGTTTTCTTCCTATCTACCTAAGAATCACCAGAAGGAGGCACACCACCAGGATCTTGGGAATCAAAAACTCCCAGAGACAAAACAAATTGTATCTTGAAGCATTTTGCAACTAGAGAATGCACAGCGCAAGTAAGCAGACAGTAATGCCTCTCATTTTGCCCTCGGCAAGGTGTGCATGCAAACCCTTCCTAAAACAAAAACCAAACTCACTGCTGTCAAGTCAGGTCCGACTCAGAGTGAGTCACCTCCTTGGGTTTCCGAGGCGGTATCACTACGGAATAGTGCCCAGTCTTCCTTCTGAGGAGAGGCTGGTGGGTTTGAACCCCCAGCCTTCTGGTTAGCAGTCAAATGCCTTAAGCACTATGCCACCAGAGCTCCCAAACCCTTCCTAACGGTGTTTAATTTTAAGAAGCTGAAATCTGAGCTGGCAATGTGTTGTTTACCAGCCATCTCCGGGCTCTGGAAGTAAGAAGAAAGCATAGTTCAAGCCCACAGAATACTTTTCTGCATCAGGATAGAGCATCCATTTTCACATGCCAGCCCCTCTGCTCTCAGCCATGTTCCCAGAGATGAGCCCAGGCTGGTGGGAGGGGGCGTCATGGGGCAGGAGGCCAAGTCTACCAACTGATGAGGAGACAGAAGCATCTGGAACCCCAGGTGTCCCTGGTTTGTGCCTGTGCCTCCATCGTTGAAGCTAGACTCCTCAGGCTTCCCACAGTGGGGTATTAGAAGGTGCTGGAAGGAAGCAGAGCTGTCGGGGCCGGAGAGGCGGCAGGAAGTCTCTATCTGCTCCCTTGCAGCGGTAACGACTGTTTACCTCCAAGTCAGTGTGTGTTACGGAAATGGAGACCAGCAGAGGAAGAACACCCTTGTGAAAACATTTCCATGAATTTACGTGGAGTGTCGAGAGAGGCACAACCCTTCAGCAAAGCCTCTGGGATTTGACGTGGTTGGATGAAGCCAGCTGCCTCGGGCTGGTCGGAATCCACAGCCACCTGGTCGCTGGCCTGCGGTACCCAGGATGGAAGGACACTGGCCAGGCCGTGAGGTCCCAGGGACCACCATGGACTTAAAGAGCTGAGAAAAGATGCACACACATCCCCCTCCCTCCTCATTAAAATTCAGACCAGTCCCCTCCGAGCACAACAAGCAGGGCACTGGCACCAGGCTCAGTGGACACCTCAGGGGCCAGGACCTCTTCTCATGGGGACCCGCATTTAGGCAAGTGCTCAAAGGTCCTGAACACTAGGCCATCGGCTTTCTCCCCACTCACCTACACCCGCCCCCTGCAATACTGGGGATGCCTTGTTTCTGCTTCTCCCCTCCCAGGCCCTGCAGACAGGGTGGGCCAGAGTCATGGCCAAGGGCCCAGCCTCCCATAGACACTAGTGCCCAATAATTGGCTTCACCAACCCCCTCCCCCCGGCTCCTATCTTCTCCTTTCCCTTTTAATCCAACAAAACGCTTTTGCCTTTTTTTCATCAGCAGTGCAGCCTGGGATTTAGATCTTTTGCATTCCAAATGTTTATTCAGGTTTTAATTTAAATCCTGAAACTAATTCTGGGGACTCCGCGAGCCACCTGGCCCCCTGAGACCCTGTATCCTTTCCCATCCTGAGCCAGCCGCTCATCAGACTAATGGGGGTGCAATAGGATTTGTATATGAGTATGTGTTTTTAAGAGAAACATATTAAAAAAAAACAATAGCAAGCACGGGGTTTTGAGATATTAAACTGTCGTTTTAGCCTTTTAAATTTTGGTGGTTTCCATGGTAACTGGGAAGTTTGCTTCTTTGTTCTCTCTGATTTTCTGGAGAAGCCAAAGCAGCTTTTAGTGGATTCTCAAGTAGATTTGGATCAAAGTCCCAAAGTCCTGGAGTGACAGGAGGGCAAGGCACAACCCTGGTGGTTGCGAGGTGCCCCGGACTCCGTCACCAATCAGTAGGAAGGCTGAAGCTAGAGCAAGGCCCTGTGTTGACCCCGATCCCCACACCCCCAAGCCTCAGGACTAGTTCATCAAAGCCTAAAACCTCTGTCCTTCCTGGAGGTCACTCTTCATGCAAGTAACACCAAACCCACTGC
>NW_006921714.1:1907550-1924969 GCF_000298275.1 Orycteropus afer afer | reverse complement strand
TAACCTAACCAGACTATTCATAAAGTTGCGCGGTAATGTATCAAACAGTGTTTCTTTGCTATTCATAAGGGTTTCCCTGGCCAATTCTTTGAGCAGTGGACAGCCTCCTCCTTCTTCCTAGTCTGTCTCAGTCTGTAAGCTGGGCTGATACCTGTGCACCATGTGCATCCCATTGGGTTTGAAACACCACAGTGGCTCAGCCTCAAAACTCACACCAACACGTCACCACGGTAGGACAAACCGACATACAAGTTTGTCTCCCTGTTGGAAACCTCTGTCAATATACTGTCAATAAACCTCTGTCAATATACTGTAAATATCCACCACAAGTAGATAAAATTTTAACTACTGATTCAGTTTCTCTAATGGTTATAGTTTGAGACTGCAATAAATGTCACAAAACAGAATGTGTATGGATTATTAAGTGGAAAACTAATTTGCTCTGTAAACTCTCACCCAGATCACAATTCAAAAAAAACAAGCAATGAAATATGATACATGTCTCAGGAAAAAAAAACACACAACTTTATCTCATGATTTTGTGAGTCAGGAATTCAGACAGGGTTCCACTGATGGTTCTTCTGACCCATGAGGCATCTACTTAAGTCATTCATTAGAATTCAATTGGTGAATAACCTGGTCTAGAGGATCCAAGATGCTTCACTTACGTGTCTGGCTCCTTGGTGCAGACAGTGGGAAAGGTAGGCCCAGCTGAGACTGTCCATTAAAGTATCTGCATGTGTCTTTGCCAACAGAGAGATCTCAGGGCCTCCATAGTGTTCCAAGGACAGCAATGGGAAAGAGTCAGCTTCTTAAGGTGTGGGACCAGAAACTGGCCCAAAATCACTTCTATTGCATTCCATTAGTCAAAGCAGTCACAGTGTCCACATAGATTCAGGATATAGAACAAAGCTTCCATCCCCCAATGGGAAGAGTAACGTAGTTTTATAGCCATCCACCACAAGTAGATAAAATTTTAAGTACTGATTCAGTTTCTCTAATGCTTATAGTTTGTTTTAAATTTTCTATTTTTTCTTAAGTTTTTTTGAAATGGTTCACTTTATCTAAGTTTTCATATTTATTGGCATTAACTTTCTTATAGGTGCTTTAAAAAATTCTAGTTCATTTGGGATTACACTCCCTTTTCCATTTCTAAAGGAGTCCTGCTGGCACAGTGGTTAAGTGCTCAGCTGCTAAATGAAAGGTCAGTGGTTTGAACCCATCAGCTGCAGAGCAATATGTTGCAGTCTACCAAATCCATAAGGATTACTGCCTTGGAAACCATCATGGGCAGTTCTCCTCTGTCCTGTGTGGTCGCTATGACTCAGAATCATCTCCATGGCAACCCTAACCTTTTTTTCATCAATGTTGCCTTTGGTTTATGAAATCATCTTTACAGAGAGCCAGCTTGTTGTGTTTTTAAAATCTTCTGTAGTTTGTTAATTTCTGTGGCCATCTTTAACACTGTCCTTCGGCTTTCTCTTAAGTTGGATGTTGAACATATTTATTTCCAGCTTTTTTTCTCCCAAATATAAGCATTTTAAGGCTATAAATATATAAGTCCTACTTAGGCTGTATCCCATAGTATTGACATGAATTTTTTTCCATTCAGTCCTAAACATTTAATATTTTTCAATATGATTTCTTCTTAGATCCTATGTTATTAGAAGTGAACTTTTTCAAAACCAAGAAGTACTTTTGAAGTTGTGTCTTTGGAATTATTTTCTATCCATTGCATTGTTGTCAGATAACATGGATTTGTTGAGATTTACTTTATGATCTAACAGGTGGTCAATCTTAATTAATACTCGGTGCAATGTTCTACATACATCCATGAAACCAAACTTGTTAATTGAGTGGTTCAAACCTATTGGCTGCTTGATTTCTCCATCACAGGGAGAAGTGTGTTAAAATCTCTGTGGTAATGGATTGGTTATTCTTCTGGTTGTCAATGCTTGCCTTATACATTTTTATGCTGTTTGTATCAGATCTTGTGTTTGCAAGTTGGTATATATAATTTCATTGGCATGTTGCTTGGCAGTTGTATTTAACAATATTGTTTCTACCAAAAGTAGGCAAACCCTCCTCAAAAGGTAGAGACCGTGATTTCCAACACAGAACTCTGAATATTGTGGGCATCAAACCTAAGAACAAATAATCTCTAACTCTCTTTCCTTTAGTCAGCTGGCTCCCCAGTAGGAAACAAATAATAAAAGTACAATCTGAATTCCTTCCTGGTTATAGGAGGCAGCATGAATGGGACGGCTGGGTAGTTACTTGCAAGGCTGAGTTAAAGGGATTAACCCTGTGTGAACAGCTGCATCCAGACCCTGAACTCCCTTCCAGAACCCATCAAAGAGGAAGTGCCTGCTAAGACTTAGCCAACCATTGGGTCGTCACTCTCCTCTGGGATCTAGGGAGGCAACAAAGACAAACATGTCTCTGAGTAACTTTGACCTTGAGTTGGAATCAGACAGTCTTGAGACCAGGAATGTTGTATCACATCTTCCTGTTGAAGGTCCAGACTTGGAAGAGTGAAGGTGAGATGTGACCAGATGTCTTCACTTCTTATGAGGTTGGAACAATTTCAACCAGGTCCAGTCATACTAAGACAGGGACTCCTGGCTGGGGTCTCGGAGCATTTCAAGAACTAGTCTGACACTGACAGAATCACAGGGCTCCCAGAAGAGAAGCAGCAGGAAGAGCCAGATAGTGGGATGTTAACAGAGAGTGAAGAGAGGGCCTAACCATTGACCTCTTTTGCATTTGTTCAAGTGCTCCTATTAAGGAGACTGACCTTCTGACAGTAATGGGACCTCCATCATTCTCCAGAGGATAAGAAGCCTTCAAGTGCCCAAAGATGCTGCAGATGCCTCCCGTGCAGTATGCCAAGAGGGTGCAGCAAGAGAAGCTCTCAGGCCTGGCCTGTTTGAGAGCCCAATAAGCCTTGCCCATGAGTTCTAAGGGGCAGGTGCCCGAAGACAGGACACTGGCAACTGCTATTATGATTTCCAAAGAGATGAGAAGTCAATGCTCAAACACAATGTTTGTGTGCTCTTAAAGAACGGAAATGGTGACTCCCAAAAACCAACATGAGTCAGATCAAACCAATGTCAAACTAGCCTCATTTCCTTCTGTGGTACCAGAGTTTATATTGTATGAAAAGAGAAGACCATGTGTTTAAGCACCTTCCTTGAGCTCGCCACTGTACTAGAGGGTTTCCATCACCTTAATTTATTCTTGGGAGCTCTGGTGGCATAGTGTCTAAGGCATTTTTGACTGCCAAACAGAAAGCTGGTGGTTCAAATCTACCATCCACTCCTCAGAAGAAAGGTTGGGCAATCTACTTCTGTAGTGATACCACCTCGGAAACCCAAGGAGGGGTCGCTATGAGTCAGATCTGACTCCACAGCCGTGAGTTTGTTTTTTGTTTTTTGTAATTTATTCTTACAACCACCTTGTCAGGGCAGTGCTTTCCTATTTCACAGATGAGGAAGACACTCAAGCATCATTTGCCAAAAGTCATACCACTTGAGAAGCCAGGATTTGAACTCAGGTCTGTTTGAATACAGAACCTGGGTAAATTTTACTACGATTGTTGGTTCCGATAACAAGTGTTTAAAAAAAGGAGGCACGGTGGATCTTGTTGGTTCTTCTCAATGAGTGATCTTATGGTTAATTAGGCCAGATGGGAGAGAGGCACAAATGCCAACCTAAAGGCGACTTAAAGAGGGGTGTGGGAAAGCGTTGTCATATATGCATCCAGAGCCTGCCTGTGGACATAGATAGCATCAGGTGTCCAATGTTAGCTCCACTGAGCTGAACTGAAACCAGTGGGTAGAAACTAAGTGGAAGTACATTTCAACTTATGAAGAATGTTCTTACCATTAGAAATGTTCAAAATGGTACGAGCCAAATGGGCTTTCTTAACTAAATTATGCCATACTGTCACGATACAAAAAAATAATAATAACAACACTGCCGTCTAGTCAATTCAGCCTCATAGCAACCCTGTAGGACAAAATAGAACTGCCCCACAAGGTTTATTATGGAAGCAGACTGTCCCATCTTTCTCCTGTGGAGCAACTGGTGGGTCCAAACCACAGGTCTTTGTTTAGCAACTGAGCACTTTTGTCACTGAGACATAGCTACTTATTAATACAGCCAGCTTCTAAAAACTACATTCACAAATGTAAGTACATGGAGAAATGCACACAGTATAAAAAATGATGGGAGGGGGGAAGTGTGGCATATGTAATTCCATTTGTATGACATGTCCAGAATAAGCAAATCCATAGACAGAGAGTAGATTAATGGTTATCAGGGGCTGGAGGGAGGGGGGAATGGGGAGTGACTGCTAATGGGTACTGGGTTACATTTTGGGGTGTTGAAAATGTTCTGGAATTAGATAGTGGCAATGTGTGAATTACTAAAAGACACTGAATTGTATACTGCAAAATGCTGAATTTTATGGTATTTGAATTATATCTCAAGAAAAGAGTTAAAGGAGTAAAAAGATTATGTGTGTGTATATACATACACACATGCACATATTGCAGCTCTGGTGGTTCAGTGCCTAAGGCATCTGACTGCTAACCAGAAAGTTGGCGGTTAGCAGCCACTCCATGGAAGGAAGACTGGGTGATCTACTTCAGTAAAGATTTACCACCTCAGAAACCCAATGGGGGTTGCTATGAGTCAGAATTGACTCGATGGCAGTGAATTTGGTTTTGGTATAATAAATATTACACTGAATAAAAAATTACACATAAATATCTTAATTTTACAAACAATATCTCTGTATCCACATGATCCGAAAAATTCTAGAATGTTAATTATCATTCATAGGTAGTGGGGTCATTCAATGTCACAAATTTTATACACTCTAACAGCATTTCTTTTAGAATGAGAAAAACATTTGTATAAAAATGGGAACAGACTGCTTGTTAAGACACCCGACTTCTCGTTGTTGGAAACAGTCCAGAAAGCTCGAGAACCATCAGATATGGATACTTGGACTGGGAGGGAGTTTGACCCATAACACGTGATATCTTTTAACCTACCTTTTCAACTAAGATATTATTTTATAATTACTTTTTTTATTTTCAGTTTTTAAAAAAGGTGTTTCTAATCTATAATCTCAAATCTTGATTCTGATTTCAGTCTGTTTGCTATAAATGCAGTAACTTAAAAAAAAAAAAAAAAGTTACAACTTGAAGGCCATAGGAAGACTCAGGCAAAGAAAATGAAGAGTAAACCATATGCTTGCAGTGGGCCAGCATGGAGAGATCTGTTGTAACAAAATAGTCAAGAAATTATCTTGCTACAGGAGACCCTGAATTTCTCCCTTATATTTGTAAAAGTGAAAAAAAAAATTTTAAATCTGACATTTGAAATACCATCTGAACGTGTAAATACATATTCATTCCAAAAGGCTGCAGAAACACAGGCAGACCAGAAATCATTCTTATAAACGAAACTACCACTTTTTTTTTTTTTTTTTAACCTCAATTCAGAGATTGTCATCCAAGTGGGAAAGCTGGCCAGCTCATCAGGGTCTCTCAACCAGCCTGAGCCACAGGGCTGGAGAGGGAGGAAACACTCACTCCTCCCACTCCTTGGCAGAGGGTCGGGGGCAGTGGGAGAAAAGCACCAGGCTATAAAAAAAATGAGCTAGATTTCCTTCTAAGGCGTCCTGAGTCACCGGGTGCAGCAGCCCCGGGTGCCCGGGGAACTTTAGTTCAAATCGGAAACGTGCGTGTGTGCTTTTTTTTCCTGAAGCAGAACTGCTGACAAACCAGATGACCTTGTCACTTGGACTCAATCTCTCCCAGGCTCTGGGGTGGCTTCCTATGTCTGTTCTGGGATGAGGGTGGAAGTCACTTAATCATCAGTTTCTCTGACTGTCCCCCCCACCCCATTCCAGGCTGACATCACAAGTCTCCACAGCAGCTTAGCCTCCAGGCCACGCCCTGCACAGGGCTGCTGTCATAGTCCACCTTCACTTGTCATCTTAGAGCTCACAGCACCCTTCCGCTGTTTGAAGCCTCCCACTCTTTAGGCTGCAATTTTCGTCCATTTCAACACCAAGTGACGTCACGCCAGCTTGGTCGGAATTCTGGAAAACCAGAGATAGGAGGTTATTTCATCTTCGTTTACCAAGGAGGAAACTGAGGCCCGGAGATGGTAAGGAACCTACCCAAGGCTACAGAGGCAGAATCAAAACTGGAAGCTAGGCCTCAAGTCTGAGGACTCTTCTCTCTTGGCGGTGCCTGTCTCTGCATTCTGTACTCCCAGCTCCTGTATACAGTAAGAGCTACTTAAACGCTGCCTGGAGATGTATCCCTAGGCCTCTGGTCACAGCAGGCACTTACCCTGTGGTCGCTCTCCTTTTCAGATTCTGTGCAGAATGGCAAAGGACACGGGCAAGGCAGTCTGGACAAGATCCTTCCGGAAGCAGGTGATGGTGAGCAAGCAGCCTCTCATCTAGGAACCGAGTCTGGTACAGGCTTCAACCCCGAGACCTGAATGGATGTTGTCTCCCACCCCGTTTTCCTCAGCTGACCCGCTCTTGACATGGCAAAGGGATGCTGTCACGCAATTTAAAATTCCCATCTTATTTTAAAAGTGTATTTATTTACACAGTTTCTAAAGAGACTGAAGTCAAAGGGAAATGAATCCTTTTATGGTGTAAACGTACTGCATAGGGCAAGCATGGATACATTGATGGGCCACGTGACTGGGTTAAAATGTCAGTTATTTACACTCCTCTCCGCTGACAGCTCTGGCTACTGTGGATGTGCTGTGGTCTTTCTGGGTGTTCTCCCACCTCCACACGACCGTCCAGGTGCAACTATGTTGGAGGACGTGAGGGATTGAGAGCCACGCAAGCTAAAAACCTACACAGTTCGCGGTTAGAGATGAAAGGCTGCAGAAATGTTTATTGAATACAGTGCCAGGTTTATAAATAAAACTTATTTACAGTTTCCAGAGAGTTGGTCCCCCATCAGAGAGGTGGTTGAATCTCCAAGCAGTTCATGTCAGAATTCACAAAAACGTTCAAGTACATCTTGTCAAATAGCCATGGTGAAGGGTTAACAAAAGAACTGCCGCCAACTTTGCTACAGAAGTCTCTTGTGAACATTGTCAGAGTTGGAGAAAGAACACACACTCCACCCGTGCCGCTACCTTCTTACTCCAAGGGAGACAGACAGACAGACAGCAAAGATCCTTTGTCTCCTACAGGACAATGTCAAGGGATGGAAAATAGAAACTGCCAGCTGAAGGAAGAGAGTGATACACATCAGTGGAACCTAGTTGCTGCCAAAAGGGTCAATGTACTTAGGATATACAATAAATAATTCAAATATTGAAAGTAATCGAATGAACAAAGAGCGGTTGTGACCGTTACTTCCATTCTGTGCTTAGGATGACGTTCTGGCTGCTGAGGGGCAGATACGCTCCCCCCGCCGACGGTGAAGGGGCAGCATGAGGCCAGCTGGACAGCCGTCCGTCCCGATGTCGGTACAGCTAGACATGCGTTTATAAAGAGAATATAAAAATATGTACAAGAGCTCATTTTCAGTGTGTTTTTAAGTCGCCAAAAGACACCACTTACAAGTGTGCAAAAATCCGTTTGTCAAAAAAAAACAAAAACCAGAAAAGCCTTCCTTGGCAACAGGGCTTCGAAAGCCCATCTGAAATGTCAAGATACATTTGCCTTACTCAACCTACCCCAAACAGATGGAGAACGAAACCAGGAAAGAGTTTGCCAAGCACTCAGAGGGTGGTTTTTTTTTTCTTTTTTTTTTTCAATGGCAAGTCTCAGGCTATAGCAGGATGCCAGTTACACTAGTCACTTTATATATATAAATACATGTATATATTTATAGAATAGGAGCAAGAGTTTACAGAATTATTAACCAGTATGACAAGCACTGCCCCCATACCCAGCTATTTCCTCTCAAAAACCAATGCAGACTCAAACCCCCAAGCCCTGGGCCACCTGTCCACATAAAAGCCAAGGGAAATGGCCACCAGCGAGTCTGCCTCACCTCTGCAAACTGGAACTCAGAGTTCCCTGGGGAAAGGTTTCTGGTTCCCAAACAGGATCCTGGCCATATAAGAATCTGGTTTCAAAAGTAGTCCTTAGGATAGGCTGTTGGACAATAAAATTGAATCCTCAGCTTCTAGAAAAAGACTTGGTGAGAGTTTTTAAAACAAATCTGTCCTCCTCCTTTAAAATTGCTGGGAGGTCACTCATCACAAGCCAACACCTTGATTCTGCATCATCAGCCCACTTATGGCAAACATCTAGGCTATGACCTCAAAGGCCTCCTGCAGACATCCTGGGAGTCCTCGGTCCTGGTGTGTCACCTCAAGACCACCACCAAAGTATTCTTGGGTGTTCCTTCAGATCCAGGTAAGTATGAAGGCCAACCCTTAACTCCCAACCTGGCCCCCTGACAACTGCCCAGCCACAGAAGCAGATGGGCCGTGTGCCCTCTCCACTGCTCGGACCCACCCCTCTGGCAGGAAATCTGACAAGCTGTGAAATGCCAGAAAGACAGGGAGCAGGAGAGGGAGAAGCTGGGGGGGAGGGATGCCATTGCTAGATAATCAGTCCTAAATGCACCCAGCTGGCTGTCAAGAGCGCCCCACTGCCTCCAAGCAGCCTGCCACTGTTCCCTGGCAAATTAAAACCACCTACACAGACAAGCACAACCCAAATCTCCTTGCTAATAAGGTACAACCAGTTAACACTCAGAAAAATGTACAGCCGTTCTCCATTTCGAAAAATGCAACGTCTTTAACTTGGATGTTCTCCACAGGCCAATCCCACTGCCAAACCAGTAGCAGCATCTCTTCGTTTGGGCGACAGGCTTATAATCCGACACAAAACTCACTCTGGGCTGGAGTTCTCTCTCAAGCTGAGGCTAGCACTAGTTCTACTTGAGGGACAAAAAGCAAAGTCAAGTCAACTTAGAAAAAACAAACTCACCACCATCAAGCCAATTTTGACTCTTGGCGACACTACAGGGCAGAGTAGAATGGGCCCAGAGGGTTTCCAAGGCTGTCAATCTTTTTGGAAGCAGACTGCCTCATCTTTCTCCCATAGAGTAGCTGGTGGGTTCAAACTGCTGACCTTTTGGTTAATAAACCAAGTGCTTTAAACACTATACCACCAGAGCTCCGTGAACTTAGAAAATGTAAAAGGTTAAGGGACATATAATGAACTTAAAAATCATGAATCAAAAGGGATGAAAGGACTGGGGACGGGCTTAGGAAAATGACTACAGCCTCAACCCCACACAGTGAGGACTGAATTACAGACACACTAAATCATGTCTCTTGCACAGATGGTCTCAAGTAGTTACACCAAAAAGATACCAGCAGTATGACCGAGAACTCCTAAAAATACATGCTTGAGAGGAAGTGCTATCTTCCTAAGAGCTGACTGCCTCAATAGGTCATTAAAGTTAACGTAACTCACCCCCCCGCCCACCCCGTGAAAATTCAACTAGACCTACAGGTCGGCATCTGCTTGGCTTTAGGTCTTAGGCTCTGAAGTTGGTTACTCTTGGGGGATGGGAGCCCAGTGCTGGGCTGTGGCAATTAACTGTATGCAGGCCTCCCCTACAATTGCCTTGTTCCCATTTAGATCTCAGCTTTACAAAGCATTTAACACCACTTTAAGTTAATGGTCTTTTATTGGAAAAAAAAAAAAAAAAAACTAGCATGTACAACTTGGAATGGACGTAAATTGTCATTTCTTGAACAGCAATGTTGATGGTTGTGCTGAAGTCCACAGCCACAGCCTACTCTGCCAGCTCCAAGTCACGGTTCAGAAGGTTTTTAAAACAGAGAGTCCACAGATGCTCCCTTGGTAAAGGTTTCTTTTCTTAAAAATGTGTGTGGATGGTGACAGCCTGACACCCATGTCACTCAAACACAACGCAGCCTTTAAACCAGCCTACGCAGACAGGCATGCTACGAGGGCGTGTCACCATCCCCACGGGTCAGAGCACACGGGCACACGAGAGGACCATCCTACCAGTGGGGCGATGTCTCAACAGGCTATCCCTGACCCATTTCTCTGCACATCAACCTGAAGTGAACCGATTTCAAATGTGTTTCTTTTCGGTAAACCAGCTATGACAACTGATACTAACAAATTGAACTAGAACCCATCTGAACAGGTTTTGAATTTGTATTTTCATTTTTCGTTTTTAATACAAATGCCTGACTGTGCTGAACCGTCAAGCTGCATGCATGAAAAACTGGCCAGCCCAAACGGTGTTATTAATCATTAGCAAATGGAACTTGAAGGAGTCCACTAAGTGCTTCCTTATCATTAAGGTAGTAAAGTATTTATACTGTAAAACTGATGTGTAGCTTGATCTTTAAGGGGACAGGACCACCAACCAATACATGCAGATTTTTTGTGTGTGTGTGTGGACAGAGGGGATTCTGACATTCAGTTTTGCTATACAGAAACAGAATGAATAAATGAACTTTTTTTTTTTTTTTTTTGCAAGAGGTAAGTAAAAGATTCAATTTGATTCTTCTAGAGGGGGGGAAAAAAGGAGTTGAAAGTAGGTCTTCATTTTGCAGTCATCATCTGTACGAATTCTGAAAAGACAAATAATTAGAACTTGTGGTTATCTTCCAAAGCAGCATTATAGAACAAAACATCTGTGCTCTGTGTCAAATAAAACAGTGAACATCTAGTGACTCGGTTCACGTGTCTCTAGAGGCTAAAGGTCAGTCTACATATAAACTCAACAAAGTCAGTGTTTTACCTTCATAGTTGACTTGTCCATCACCATCGATGTCTGCTTCTCTGATCATTTCATCTACTTCTTCATCTGTAAGTTTTTCTCCTAAGTTTGTCATGACATGACGTAGTTCTGCGGCACTGATATACCCATTGCCATCCTGTGAACAATCGGTGATCCCTCGGTTACTGACAGAGGTTCAGGTGGGCGAGTAGGTCTCATACTCACTGTGCCCACTCAGGGAACTGCCAACCCTGCTCTCGCCCAGCTCTCTGACCTTCAGTTCCCACCTCTACCTACCAAGTGCGTGTAAGCGGCTAACACAGAAAACACAGGGGCTATTCAAAAACCAACAGGAGTAGGAACCATTGAGACACGTGGTTCCAAATTTCTCTACTGAAAAAGTTACTGACATTAAGTCGGGCTACTTGAAAGCGAGCCTTCAAGGCTCAGGCAGTTACGCCAAGTGTTCTGCCCATCACAGGTTGCTACAGCACTTAGAACTGATAGCCAAAAATGCCATACTCATACGTAGACGCAGGATTACCTTGTCAAAGACTCGGAATGCCTCGCGGATTTCTTCTTCACTGTCTGTGTCTTTCATTTTTCTAGCCATCATGGTCAAAAACTCCGGGAAGTCAATGGTGCCATTACCTCAAATTAAAAAAACAGAAAGCTCGTGTGAGATAACACTCCAGGAACGCTACTCTGAGTAAGAATTGCACAACCACTGTGTGGGGTAGGAAGCACTTCCTCGGACAGACTGGCTCATTATTTCAGTAAGCTGAACTGTGTGAAATCTCCATTTTTGTAGGTCCAAAATGTTCAATATTCACAGGCCATTTCACAGGCTTCACCCTGAAAACCAGTCAGTGCCCACGGAAGCACTGAAGCACAGGAAACGGTGCCCCTGGACCTGTGGCCACTGCAGTGGGCTGGACCGTCCAAGAGAAAAGCAGCTCCCAGCCTCACAGGCCGGACACCTCCCCAAGCGGGGAAGCACCAGCAACCACCTTCCCCTAAACGAGGGCGCTCCCTCCGGCCTTACTCTGCCCTGGCGGCTGGTGCGGCTAACGGCCTAGGGCGGCCTACAAGTGGGCTACAAACTTACAAAAACTGCTTCGGGAGAGCACAGGACAATGAAAGGGGACGCCGACGCTGCTGCACCATGGCCACAGTCTTAGAAACTTCTCCAGGGGGCGTTTCTCAGCCCCATTACGGCTCATCACCTTTCTCCCCCACCGTCATTCCTTTATTCCCCATTAAAGCCACGCCTTTTCGCAGCTTAGACCACTAGTATTTAGAAAAGCATGTGGAAGGCAACAAACAGCTCCTGGTCTACACAACCAAGAAGTCAGAGGAACACCCTCAAGATAAGCCATGAAATTAACAGTACAGCCTGAAATACATGGAAATAAAATCAGAAGAAAACAAAGCCTTAGGCTAAGTCACTCATTTTCACCACTACCTTAAAATCGGAACTGAGAGGCCCCTCAAGTCCTGTGGCCTCCCAAACGCTAAAGCATTGTTAATACACACATAAGACAAAGTAAACTTCCTGACGTGTTATCTTGAGAAGCTGTCCTTCAGTACTACCCAGCTACTCAGCACAAATACTGGATTCTGTAGCCAGCACAACTCAACCACTCTCCACACATCACTCTGCACAACTGGGGGACCACCATACACCTCTCCAGTCACCAGGTTTACAGGTAACAGCAGGGGGCCAGCCCACCTTCCCAGATCACAGAGCAGCTTTGCAGTCAAGCTAGAGATGAGAGTCTCCTCTTCCCAAATAGTTAAGAACGGAAATCTTGACAAGAAGTTCAAATGGGCTGAAACTGCTGAAAAAGAGCTTAGCCAAAGCCCTTTGGTTTCTGAATGTATGACCAGGCAAACGTTATTTCTACTAAATCATCTGTTTTTAAACAGCTACTATCAGGTCAGTTATCTACAAAGTCCAGTCTAGATCTAAAACACCTAAGTTTTTTAGCTTCTCTTTTAAAATTATGCCCTACCATGTTACATGCTCACAACAGTATTCCCACACATGATTTACACACAGCCATCTTGGGGAAACCAATTGTTTCCTGAAGGAAGTGAGCACAAGGTCCGCTCTCCACTGTTCGAGTTTAGAGGAATGGGCGGCCGACGGCTACGGGGGTGGTCGCTGCAAGCTCACTCTGGCTCCGCACGCCTTCCACAGCCTCCCCATCTGTTCGGTTCTAGGTCTACTCTCTTCAGGCATCACAGGTCCCACTCCAAGCCTTGCAGGAGCCTCAAACCACTCCAGCCACGCACCTACACTCACGCCGTACTCAGCTGTACATGAACCACTAAGAGCGCTCTTCACCCACTTTACTTGAGGTTGTGCCTCCTCTTGAGACAACAAGCTTTTGAAAAGAGCAAATCCATGACTACTTATTTTTACTTTCCCATAGGCCTCAGTGTAGGCTCATGGGCCAGTTGATGAAGACTGAGCTGTAAGTCAAGGCCAAGTAGAAAAGAACAACACAGTGATCCGATTCAGCAAATGTTCCAGACAGTGAGCTGGGTGATGGGCAGCCCCATAATCTCTATTAATTGTCAACAGTCTGTAAGAAAGGACCTTCGCAACTTTGTTTTGCTCTGGGGACCTGAAAGGCAATAATCCCATACACGTCTGAACTTGAATTACACAACACAGGTTCATCATTACAAAGCCTTACCATCAGCGTCCACTTCGTTGATCATATCCTGTAATTCTGCTTCTGTTGGGTTCTGACCCAGTGACCTCATGACAGTTCCAAGTTCCTTTGTTGTGATGGTGCCATCGCCATCTTTATCGAATAGGGAGAAAGCTTCCTTGAATTCTGAAAACAAAAGTTCACCCTTTAGAATCAATGTCTTCACACGACACCCCAACACACACTTCCCTGTGGCTTGCCAAAGCAAGCCATCCATGTTGGGCAAGTTATCTGAAACTGCTTCGCTAAAATAAGGACTACAGGAGTCTCGTCAGACTGGTCTTTGTGAGACAGTCCATAAAGCAAACATCGTTCCTGATGACCAATTCCATAAAACCACTATCTTCTCCCATTTGTAAAGAAGGCTAAGCTTAAACATGCTTAAACCACTCCTAGGTCCATTCGCTCACGTGAAGATTGGCCCTTGTGTTCCGTGAAGTTCCTTCCTTGCCTGGTAAATGTCTACAGCCACAGGCACTACTTATTTCCTGGCAACATGCAAAGCTTGCTCAAAATGGGCATTCCCAGGTAACCCACGTGTTCTCACAAGTGTTCAGAATATCTGAGAAGCATTTCTGGTTTTATAAAGAGAAACTTTCTCAAAGCAAGTCCTCCAGGGAATACTAAATGCTAAAATCAAAACTAATGGAACTCCCTTCCCAGTTTATGACAACAGTCCTAACACTCCTCCCACCCCCCCATTTCCCTAACGCTAGGACAGGAAGCTAAGTTCTCGAGGTGGAAGACTAAAAGACCCGCAGTGCAAGAATGTTCGGATAAACTTTCAGGTGTAAAGGCACAGTGCATTTCAGTGTTGTCATGAATGGGTCCGCGGTCCACTTCCTTCCATCTTATTCTCTCCAAAACATTGGCAAGCAAGAGTTAACTCTTGACTTGAGTATTTCTCACTGTTCTCATTTGAATAAATTTTGAGAAACCTACTCAGACTGGGGTGGGGGCCAGGAAGGAGTCACTAAAACTAAGTTGGCAGCTACTTCTGACCTTCCAGGGACTTCCTGGGGTCGTCCACTTACCAGCTATCTGCTCTTCGGTCAGCTGATCAGCCTACATGGAGAAAGGAAAGATTGTGATTCAGTCCCGACAGCAGGGGAAGCATGTCGTTTACCCAATTACACTTTCAATGTTGTGCGCTTTCAAAATCAACTTTTTCTTTTTAAATCAATCTTTGAGAATCTTATTTTTGTCACTTAGTGAAGGCAGTTAGAATAAAGAGGACTCTTTACTTCAAAATCAAAAAACAGCAAGGCAGTAACAGCCATGTGCTGCTGCAGGATTTCTTTGCTGGGCCTGCCCTGAGCGCAACGAGGTCTAACTAGGGAGGGTCAGTTCATAATTTGAAAAATGGCACCTCTAGTGGCAAAAGGCCCCCATGGAACTGGCTGCAGTGGCAGGCTCTGAGAAAGAGCGCCACCTACTGCACCAGCAACGCCGCCGCAGTCCCCACTTGCATGCAAGAAGTGACCCAGCCCAACAGCGGCGCCTCCGCAGCCAGCCCCCAGGATGGCATCCAGGGTCAGGCTTTTTAGCACACCTTGTGCACGGCTGCGGATGCTCCAGATCTGCCAACTGCCATTATGTAATGGCACTGGGCGGATTAACAGGCTTTTGGTTCCATTTTATGAGATACAATTAAGAGAAAAAAGCAAACATACAGCAATGGGTTACCTCACCAACTTCAGTTCCCATGGAATAAATGCTTTCCAATCATTTAAATTAGGCAGTTATTTGTTAAAAGCCTACTACCGCTGACAAACCCTGCCATGCAGAAGCCAAGCTAAAAGTCTTACAACTGAGCAATTAAAAAAATGCAAAAACTAAGCAACAGGAAACTACCAGAGTGTGTCCCTCTCTTTTCTAGAGGTGGTGAACTATTTGCTGGCCATGACTGACCCTTCCCACCTTAAGGATGACATAAGAGGAACACACACACTGGGCTTGAGCTAATTCTCACTTGCATTATTTGGTCTCTGCAACACTGAACCTGTGCCTTTAGCCAGGGGAACTCGAGGTTCAAGGAGTACCTATTCCAGTGTTAAGGAAAGGACGCCTACTGAAGTCGGTTCCGAGGTAAACCCTAAGGCAAAGCTGACATTACTTGCATTCGAACTCTTAAAATGGAAACTTTCACAATAGCAATGCTCTCCAACATACTGATTTGAGGGAAAAACAACTTTTTATTTCCCCCCCCATAAGACTGGGTCTTCCTTTCTTTCTACTCCAGTCACTGGAAGTTTTCCTTGAATCACCCTAAGGAGACACGATGAGATGATTTACATAATGCCAGGGAGACGTCTGTCTTGTACAGCAGGAAGCGCTGCCACACCTCGCAAGAGATACTGTCACCTTACAGGGTAGAGAACAGTGCCACCTCCGCATCCGCCTTCCTCGACGACGCACCCCCCCACCCCACCCCGCAACCCTCCTGGAGGGCAAAGGTGCTCCCTAACCCGGCCGGGAACTATCACCCCACCCCGCAAAGCCATAAAATACTGCCGGTAATGTCAGCCATGCCGGCGAGGGAGGAGAGGGCCGTGGAAACACACCCAGCGAGGCGCATAGAGCTGCAGAGAAAGCGGAAACCATGGAGAACATCTCCCTAGGGACTGGGAAGCGGAGCGGGAGAAAGACCAGGCACGAGGCCAGGCAGGGTTGAGCGCCCCGAGGGCTGGAGGCCTGGGGGCGCTGCCCCTCCTTGGCCAGGACGCTCCTCACTAGCATCCCGGAGCGCAAGGTAGGCGGGGGCCAAGAGCGCCACCCTGCGCCTCCCACCCGCTACTGCTCCGACGGCTGCAAGCCCGCCGCACCGCCTCCTCCCGAAGCAGAAACTTCGCGTCTCTAATGGAAACCGCGCCGCGCGCCAGCTCCCTCCTCCCCCGCCCCCCCGCCCCAATTAGCGCGAACAGGGCGCCTCCCGCGGGAGGGCCTCCAGCGCTCCGCGGCCCGCGAGCCCGCACTGCTGTATCAAGTGGGGGCTGCAGTGGTGCGAAACCCGGAGACAAGAGCCCAGCAACGCCGCGGGGCTCCGCCCGGGCGCAGAGCTGCCGGCCCGCGCTTCCGCCCTCTCCGCCCCCCACCCCTCGCCTTCCTGCCCCCACCCCACCCTGCCTGACTCCTTCCTTCCCAGCCCACGCCCGCGCCGTGCCCCCCGGGAGGAGGAGAGCGCGGATCAGGGAAAGCGCCCCGCCGATTCGGCCGGGGGGGAGGGGCGGAAGCCGACGGCACCCCCACCCCGGCCCGGGCAACGTGCGCCACCGGCTTGCCCCAATCCATTCATTCTCCGCAGCTCGCCGCCTTCCGGCCTGGGGTGGGGAACCTATGCTCAGTCCCGCCCGGACCCCCCTCCTGAGGGTCCTACCGAGGCGCGGCGCTACCAGCAACCGGGTACGGCGCGCCGGAGGCCGTGGGTGCGGGGTTGGGGGGAGTGTATGCGGAAGGCCCCGGTGCAGCTGCGGCCGGAGCCCCCTACGCGGCCAACGGACGGCTAAGACCCGCTCCAAGGGGGACGAGACCAAAATTTAAATGAGGATCCCTGACCAAGCAAATCGACATGCAAATCTGAAATGCGTCCTTATCCTCAGCTGCTGCGTAACAACCGGAAAAGAAAAAAACACTTCACACTCCAAGAAAAGGGAAAAAAGAACTAAACCAAAAACCTAGGAAGGAAAACAGCATGGGCAGCTGCTGCGCCGGCGTCTGCTCCTCGCGACCTACCATGGTGCCAGCGAAGAGAGGAAGCGCCGAGGGAGCGAGGGTGGCTGCACCAGCGCAGGGGCTGTGATGACGAGGGTGCCTCTGCTGCTTCCTGCGGTGGCCGCTGCTGCTGCTGGGGCTGCGAAGGCGCCGGATGCGGTGTGCGCTGTTCCGCCGCCGCCGCCTGCGCCGCTACCGACTGCG
>NW_006921714.1:1902906-1907360 GCF_000298275.1 Orycteropus afer afer | reverse complement strand
GCCCCCTGCGCGCCCGCCGCCGCCGTCGGCCGAGGCCCGGGAGGGGGTCGGAAGGACTCGGAGTCTGGCGCGCGGGTCCGGGGCAGGTGCTCCGAGGGGCTCCTCGGCGCCGGGCGGAAAGACTGCATGACCCGGGCCTGCGAGTGGTCCTGACTAGGGAATGCTGTGCGCCCCTTACCCCGGCCCCATCCACATATATGTGTGACCCCCACACACACCCCCAACAGCTCAAATCGCCGGAGCGGGGCAGCAGCGCGCTGCTCGGCCCTCGCCCCCGGCTTCCGCGAGGGCAAAGTACTGCTTCGGGAGCTGCGAGCAGATGGAGGCAGAGGAATTGACCGCACACCTTCAGCCGCCAGGGGCTGGAGGGGGCAAGGCTGGGCTACAGGTTTCCTCGTGGAAGAAATGGGTCGGACGCTTTTTTTAAAATATGAAGCAGTATCTGTGCAATTTCTATCTGCACAGTTGTTGACTCCGTGTCATGCTCATACCAGCTTAGCCGGTCTTACTTTAATGTTTTTACGTTTCCACTGAATAAATTTTAGTATGTTTGAGTAACATTTCTTCCCTACTGTTTTTGTTCTTTTTTCTGCGGAAAATACTATTCATTCTGGCTCCAGACTTGCTGAAATTAATTTACCTATGCTTCTTCTATAGTTCTTAAAACCTGTGCTAAAAATAATAATAATAATTTTCCTGGTCTTGAGAGAGATCAAAAACTTTATTCATAAATCGATAGAAACAAAGAAGAAGTTAAAAAAAATAGAATCCCCTTGATTACAACTGAAGCGCACGAGTAATTGCCTCTACTATGAAGGAAGGGAGACCGTATTTTAACCTACAATGTTAGTTGTATTCCTTTTTAAAATAGTATCTTTAAATTTACCATGTTTTCAAGTTTTTTATGAAGTGGAAAGAAAGATCATTTCAATCATTCGTTTGAAGCCCAAAACTTGTAAAGGAAAAAAAAAAAAAAAATCGTGACAAAATGCTGCAGTTTCTTTTCTTGCCAAGGCAGAACACAGAATTTGATCTTTTGTTTACAAGGTCAGGGCAACAGTTGCAAGTTATCATTTGCTTCGCTTTCAGAGAATGTGGCAAAGTGTTTGATTGACATGCCCTGCTCCAAAGGGCTTTGCTTAGTTCTGTTTGTGTCTGGCTTTGACCAAGTCTGCAGAAAGACGTTTTGAACGAATGTAAAATGTTGAGGCACACTGCAAATGCTACAGGACTTCTCAGGATAACCTCAGACAGTATATCAGCATCTATGGGGCTGCGCTTCTTTCTGATGTTCCTTCTGGAATGCTGCAGAAAGGGTGAACCTGCTGTTCAATTAAAAAAGAAAAATAAATAAAAGTTGTAGTAGCAAGTTAGAGAATGGGGTTGCCCTGCCCTAGCAAATGAGAAGGACATCATTCACCTTATAAATCTACCCAAAAAAAAAGTCATAATAATAATCTTGGGCTCATGGGGAAAAACCTGAGTGGGAACAAAGTGTACATATTTATGGGAGAGCTGGAAATGAAATAGAGGGAAGAGAACTAATATCAATGTAAAGAATAAAATCCAGTGAGCTATAATGTCTAAATGGCCAAACACACCATTAAAACTCCTTCATTTCTGACCATATTTGTATCCTTTCTCTCGAGCTTTTCATATCGTAGTTAGTTAAACACATTTTTAAAGCATGGTATGCATTGTATAAGTAGAGGAAAATAATGGCCTAGAAATGAAGTGTGTCCAATTATTAAGCGTCCACTAACTAGCTTCTTAATACTCTTCAGTTCCATATAATTATTTTGATTCAGGCATTCTCTGAAATAGGATTTCTCCTCTGTCACTTAACCTTATTTTCCAAATAAAATACAGTGAAATTGTTTTCCGTGACTTTTTCTGCTAAAAACTGTATATTTCTAAAAGAATAATTTTACTTGATATAGTCAAATTCATTATTCAGAGTGTCCAAATTTTACCAGCTGGAGTTCTCTTTTGGTAATTCTTTCATGTATCAAAGGACATCGTAGCTTTCAAGTATATTGGGTCTGTAATGAGGTCATGCTTTACTCAGTTTTATGGCTGGTTTGACACACTGAAATATAAGAAGGTCAAGTGACTTGCCCAAGATCTTACTGTGAGTCAGTGATGGGGTATAAAATAGAGCTGAGCTCTTGTTCTGGGGCTCTGATGTTAGCGCATATGTTAGTGAAATCAATATTTGAGATGTGTTAAGGTACCACACGAAGGATGTGTCTATTTCATGAAGTGGATTCTTGGGGCTCACCACTTTGACAGTGACTGGGTTTTCCTGAAAGTCAGATAGACGCCTAATTTATGGAGCAATCAGCAATTAGGAAAAGAAGCCTCATTATTGTAATATCACAATTTCCTAAGAACCAAAAAAGTCTGCAGAGCTTTTCGTGATATTGAGAGGAAAGCATTCTGATGAAAATTTTAAGTGAATAACATTAAATAGAAGAAAAGTAGAAACAATGCAGCCCCAAGCCAACGATCCCAGGTTTGCATGGCATTCCTATCACTAACCAGATCACTTGACCCCTCTAACAGAAAGAATACGAACATACGTATAGACCCACATGAAAAACAAGAGATTTGAATCTGATCTATAAATTCCTTCCAAGTACCAAACCCAAACCCTGTGTCTTAGATTATAATCTGTGTGGTTTGTCTTCTTCTTGTTGGGCACCATGGAGTTGACTCCAGCTCACAGCGACCCTATGTACAACAGACAAAGCACTGCCCAGTCCTGTGCCAACGTCAAAATCCTTGCAGTACTTGAGCCCGTTGTTGCAGGTCACAGTGTCAATCCAGCTCTTTAAGGGTTTTCCCCTTTTCCACTGACCTTTGTTGTTGTTGTTATGTGCCGTCGAGTCGGACCCGACTCATAGCGACCCCTCCTTGGGCTTCCGAGGCAGTACCACTACAGAAGTAAATTGTTCCATCTTCCTTCCGAGGAGTGGCTGGTGGGTTTGAACTGCCAGCCTTCTGGTTAAGAGTCAAGTGCCTTAGGCACTATCCTTCTCCGGGGACTGGTACCTTCTGACAACATGACCAAAGTACAACAAACTGACAGGTGAGACAAGTGGTGGATGTATGATATATATATATATTCCGTGGCAGAGTGGGTAAAGCATTTGCTGCTAAACCCACCATTTGCTACACAGAAGGGAGATGAGATGATCTCCTTCTGTAAAGATTTACAGTGTTGGAATCTCAAGGGGGGTCATGATGAGTTGGAATTGACTCAATGGCATTGGGTGTATATATGTGATATATGTGGCATGCATCATAAGCCAGTAAATCCTAAGTCACCTCTGACCCATGGTGACCCCACATATCTCAGAGCACAGCTATGCTTTTCAATGGCTGACTTTTGGAAGTAGATTGTCAGGTCTTTCTTCCAACGTGCCTCTGGGTCGATTCAAACAACAGAGTACATTAACCCATTTGCACCACCCAAGGGCTCCTATGTATTTGTATACACACACAAATTATACATAATACTGAAGATGGAGAGGGCAAATGGAGAAATAGAAACAGTTCAAAAATAAAAACATTTACTAAGTATTGACAATGGCTAGCCCTGTGCTAAATGCAGATATTATTTCATTCCCCCCACCCACCCTGTAAGGCAGGTATTATTATTATCCTCACCAAGAAACTGAGGCACTGACTCATTTACTCGTCCAATTTATGTGGTGGCGCCCAGAAATCCAAGGGCCCGAGCAGTTAAGCATTACACTATAGTTTTCTCCTATAGTTTAATAGAATTTATTTTTAATTTAATGTTAGGGGAGGAGAGTAGTAAAGATTAAGACTAAAAATTTTTTTTAAAAGTTACTTCATACCCAAAGATTTCAAATGAGGTCACAGGAATATAGTGATGCCAGACTCAGTTGGCACAACAAAATACATAAAAGTCTTGTTCCTCATCCTACATTGGTGAGTAGTGAATGGGATCTTAAAAGCTTTCAAGAGGCCATCTAAGATGTAGTTAATGGCCTCCTATCATTGGAAGCGAAGAAGAGTGCCAAAACCAAGGGCATTTGGAAGCAATCAGCCCTCGGACACGACGGCCCTTGAGACCAGAAGAACTAGATGGTGCCCAGCTACCGAAGCCAACCACTCAGGAAAGGATCAAATCTGGAGATCCTGGATAGAGTGGGAGGGAAAGCATGGAACAAAATCCAAAAACTCAGTAATGACCAGAATTACTGGTCGGATGGAGTCTGGTGAGACCCCCAAAACTATGGCCCAGGGATACATTCTGGGCCTGGAATAAAACAAGACGTACACAGAGACCACTCAACCCAGGGCGATGCACCCACATACTCTATGGAAATACAGCCCTTGGAGCACTTGACCACCGGGCACCAGAGGGGCAACATGTGCAGGGAGGAAATGCAGGACACACAGGAGTGCCTAACTATGAGGAG
>NW_006921714.1:1875294-1902806 GCF_000298275.1 Orycteropus afer afer | reverse complement strand
GGGAGGAAATGCAGGACACACAGGAGTGCCTAACTATGAGGAGGGTGGGGGTGGGGAGGGGGTGGGGGGGTTACTGGGCAGGGAGGGGAGGAGACTGGGTTAGGGTTGGGGATGGTGAACGGGAAGTGAAACTAAATGTACACATAATGTTGAATGTAAAACAAACTCTGCTCTGTAAACTTTCACCTAAAAAGCACAATAAAAAATTAAAAAAAAAAAAAAAAAGGAATACAGTGATGGGACCATCTCCCACACAAGGAGCAAAGTTCATGAAACAAATCCCAACATGAAATATTTACTTTGTGAAGTTTTCTGTTGTTGTTATATGCCATCGAGTCGGACCCAACACATAGCGACCCCTCCTTGGGTTTCGGAGGCGGTATCACTATGGCAGTAGATTGCTCAACCTTCCTTCTGAGGAGTAGCTGGTGGGTTTGAACCGCCATCCTTCTGGTTAGCAGTCAAGTGCCTTAGGCACTAGGCTACCAAAGCTCCCATGAAGTTTACTAGCTCAAGGAAATCTCCTATTTTGCAGATGAGGCCTAGAGAAGTGAGGAGACTTGTTTGCTGTCAGGTATTGAGTTGGTGACGCTGTGCTTTCGTCAAAGGAGATGACCACCGTCTCTCTGACCCCAGTCCTGTTCCACAGGCCGCTCCATCTCTCCACATGTTGGTATTTCAAATTATCTCTCACAAAATTCCCTGTAGAGCAAAATCTGATTTAACACTTCAATTAATACAAAACAAAGGTACAGCCTTTGTTTTCGCTGGCATATATTCAGGGAATGTATTTCCACATTTAAGTCTGTTCAGAACCAGGCTCTGTCTAATAATATTAGTTAATACTGATATTGATTATGCCTCACACTCATCCAGGCACCATGAATACAGCAAACAAAACGGCTTTGTGTGTGTGTGTGTTTGATGGTTGGTTGGGTGAATGGTTTTTACAAAGTAACCAGCCTACATTCATTCACATCGTATACCTGTTGTCAATGTGTCTTCATGGGTGGATTAGCCATTTAGAAGATTTTCCTCAAGATATTTGTAATCTCAAACTGGAGCCCTTCTCCCAAGCTATCTCATAGGGAGAGAAAATTTGTCTTTCTGCCCCTACCATCCTCAATTCCCTCCTTCTCTGCCCCCCACCGAAAAATCCCACTGCCATCGAGTCATTCTAACTCATAGTGACCCCTATTGGGTTTCCAAGGCTGTAAATCTTTATGTAAGTGGATTGCTTCATCTTCATCCCACAGAGGTGCTGGTGGGTTTGAACCTCTGACCTTCTGGTTAGCAGCCAAATGCCTTAACCACTGTACAATCAGAGCTCCTCATAATCCAATAGTAAGTCTTTTACTTATCCAATAGACAGTTATTTGACATTTGGGATTCTCTACGTCACTAAATCAGAGCCAAATTCATTGTTGAGCTACTTGAAACTCATAGTGACCCTATAAGACAGAGCAGAACCACCCCATAGTTTCCTATGTCTTTGTAGAAGCACATGGCCCCTTTTTCCTCCTGCTGAGAGCCTGGTGGGTTTGAACTGCTGACCTTTTGGTTAGCAGCCAAATGCTTAACCACTGCACCACCAAAGCTCCCTCATTCTCACCAGTCACCTGCAATAGCCAGAAGAGATTCTCGCTGTTTGTGTGTCGATTTGCTTTTCATTAAATTTTATTCAGGATGGTTGTAAAAACTTTATTATCTCTGTCAATAAATTTTTCCATTTTAAATTTTGCTATTATCTTTTATGAATGATTCTTACAGGTAAGCAATAGAGGGAGTATTCTTCCATAACATTTAAATTTGGAAACATCTTACCAGCACAACATGATAAGCAAGTCTTAGTATTGTGAGGAAAACATTGTCACTTTCACAGAATAGGGTCTATTTCGTGTGCCATGATTTAAAAAGAATCACAGCCGTGAGAGTTCTAACATATGTTCCACAGTGCAAGGTTCATAGGTAGATTTAGTTACTGGTCTAAAGGCACAGTATTTCTTGGGGCAGAGTTTCAAACTGTTCACTACAAATTACTAAGTAAGCACAAGTAAGCCTGTGTTTACCTTGCTGACTGGATACTCCATCTCTGTCAGGGACTGTAGGTTTGGAAAGAGGCTTTGACTCTAGAGGAAAGGCTGGGGCTTGGGAAGGAGACAGACACCAGCCGTACCTAGCAGCAGAACCTGTGGTGCGGTGAGAAACATGGGAAACTGTTCACTACAGTTTTGTGAATCGTGTTCCCGTGCTTCTTTGGCAAGCTGACCTGGAACATTCCAAACAGCACCATTCACTTTGCACAGTCTACCTCTTCCCTGTTTTTTTAGTCCTTCCTTTGACACATCTTGTCCTCCATTCATAGGCTTGTGCTTGTTTTGCTAGACTCTGTGGTGATGCATTTGCACTCATCTATTCCCTCTCTGGCCCAGCCACCTTTGTGACCAAGGTCATGAATATGCAACACAGCAAGCTGGGGTCAGGGATGGAACAGGGAAAATAATTGGCCGTTAAAGTGACTGGACCCGTGACTGGGTCCTCATTAGCTCTGTGCCTTAACCGACTGACCTCTTAAGTCCAGGCAGCCACAGCTCCATAGAACTCAGAAACTGAGTGCTTGAATTCAGATTCAAAGCACCCAATGGGATAAGATCATAGTTTTGTGCTTTAGTTGTTTATACTAAATTCAAGCTATTTGGAGAGGACGGGTGGAATGCAGCTGACCTACTGAGCAGTGTACTCTGTAAGTAACATTATTTTGGAAACTCTTGAGTCATCATTTTCCTCATATTAATCCAAAAGTCAAATGAAGTGTCCAAACAACGGCCAGCAACTCTTCATTTTTACTACATTGTATACACATTGAACCAGAGAACAAGTGTCAGACTTACCCTTGGAACAAGAATCACTTAGCAGCTTATAAATGATTTAACAGCATTCAGTTGAGGGAGATGTGGCCACAGTGGTAAGCTGGAGTGGAGGGTTTGGGGGTAGCTCAGTTTGCCTGAAGAGCAGAGCCAGTCACTGAGGTCTTGATACGCAGAAAACTGAACCATAATGATATATCAGATACCTTGTGCTGATTGTGGATTGTCCCAAACAATGCTGTTGTTGTTAGGTGCTTTTGAGTCAGTTCCAACTCACAGTGAACCCATGTACAACAGAACAAAACACTGTCAGTCCTGCACAATCCTCACAATTGTTGCTATGTTTGAGCCCATTATTGCAGCCACACTGTCAAGTCATTTTGTTAAAAAGCTTCCTCTTTTTCGCCAACCCTCTACTTTACCAAGGTCGTATTTTGATTCTGGTGGATTTGTTTTCATTTTCTTTAGCTTCAACTTGGACATGCATATGAACAATTGATGGTCTATTCCAGAGTCAGCTCCTGGCCTTGTTCTGACTGATGACATTGAGCTTCTCTGTCACCTCTTTCCACAGATGTAGTCAATATGATTCCTGTGTACTCCATCTGGTGAGGTCCACATGTATGGTCACCATTTATGTTGTTGAAAAAAAGTATTTACGGTGAATAAATTGTTGGTCTTGCGAAATTCTATCATGTGATCTCCAGCGTCATTTCTATCACCAAGGTCCTATTTTCCAAATACTGACGATCCTTCTTTGTTTCTACTTTTCGACTCAAAGGCACATAACAACAAGAAAAAGCACCAATAATTATCCATACATCTTGATTGCATGCTTGGTCAATTTCAGACTGCAGAAGTTGATAAAAATCTTCAATTTCTTCATCTTTGGCTTTAGTGGGTGGTACATAAATTTGAATAATAGTAGTAGTATTCCTTGTAAGCATGTGGATATTATCCCATCACTGACAGCATTAGACTTCAGGACAGATCTTGAAATTTCTTTTTGATAATGAATGCAATGCCATTCCTCCTCAGTTTGTCATTCCAGGCATAGTAGAATACAGTCTTCAGTATGGATTACACCTCAGCATAAAGAAAACAAAAATACTCACAACTGAACCAATAAGCAACATGATGGTAAATAGAGAAAAAATTGAAGTTATCAAGGATTTCATTTTACTTGGCTCCACAATCAACACTCATGGAACTAGCTATCAAAATATCATATGTCGTTTTGCACTGGGCAAATCTGCTGCAAAAGACCTCTTTAAAGTGTTAAGGAGCAAAGATGTCACTTTGAAGACTAAGGTGTGCCTAACTCAAATCATGGTATTTTCAATTGCCTCATACACATGTGAAAGCTGGGCAATGAATAAGGAAGACTGAAGAAGAGTCGGTGCTTCTGAATTGTGGTGTTGGTGAAGAATATTGAAAATACCATGGACTGCCAGAAGAATAGGAGCTCTGGTAGCGTAGTGCCTAAGGCATTTCACTGCTAATGAGAAGGCTGGCGGTTCAAAGACACCAGCCACTCCTAAGAACAAAGGTTGGGCAATCTACTTCTACAGTGATACCACCTAGGAAACTCAAGGAGGGGTTGCTATGAGTCAGATCTGACTCGACGGCAGTGCGTTTGGTTTTTGGTTTTTGCCAGAAGAATGAACAAATCTGTCTTTGAAAAGGAAAGCTGGAATGCTCCTTAGAAGCAAGAATGGCCAGACTTCGTCTCACCTACTTTGGTCACGTTGTCTGAAGGGACCAATTCCTGGAGAAGGATAGCATCCTTGGTAAAATAGAGGGTCAGTGAAGAAGGGGAAGACCCTCAAGGAGATGACTGCAACAGTGGGCTCAGGTACAGCAAGGATTGTCAGGCTGGCACAGGACCAGGCAGTGTTTTGTTCTGTTGTACATGGAGTCGCCATGAGTCAGAGATGACACGAGGACACCTAACAACAAGTACTGCTTTTTTACCAAGCATGATGTCCTTCTCCAGGGACTGGTCCCTCCTGATAACATGTCCAAAGTACAGGAGAAGAAATCTCACCATCCTCGCTTCTAAGGAAGTTCTAGCCGTACTTCTACCAAGACAGAGATTTGTTCCTTCTTTCTGCAGTCCATGGTATATTTAATATTCTTCACTGTAATTCAAAGGCATCAGTTCTTCATTGGTTTTCTCTTTTTGCTGTCCAGCTTTTGCATGCATATGTGTTAACTGAAAATACCTCGGCTTGAGTCAGGTGCACCTTAGCAGTGCTGTGGTTAAGGGCTTGGCTGCTAAGCAAAAAGTCAGCAATTTGAACCCATCAGCCACTTGGTTGGGAGAAGGATGTGGCAGTCTGCTTCTGTACAGCTTACAGCCTTGGAAATACTATAGGGCAGTCCTACTACATCCTATTGAGTCACTAAGAGTTTGAGGCAACTCAACAGTTATGGGGTTTATTTTGTTTTAAACCAAAGAATAAACAAACAAACAAAAACCTCACTGCCCTCAACTCATAGTGACCCCTCCTTGGGTTTCTGAGGCTGTATCACTAGGGAAGTAGATTGCCCAATCTTCCTTCTGAGGAGTGGCCAGTGGGTTAGGCCCAACCAATACCAATGGGGTTGAGATCTAGTTTGTTAGCTATGTGGTTTGGTTTTGAATCATAATGAATAGCCTTTGTCCTGCCTTGTAAAGCAGGGTGTCCAATACAATAGTATTGTACAGTTATGTAAATTAAAATTGAAAACTCAGTTTCTCATTTTCCCAAGCCACCTCTCAAGGGCTCAGTAGGCCAATATGGATTAGTGGTTACCATATTGGACAGAGTATAATATTCCTACCATCACAGAAAGGTCTATTGGTCAGCATCTTTCTAAACCAAACTCCAAACTCACTGCCGTCAAGTCGGATCCAGCTCACAACAACCCCTCCTTGGCTTTCTGAAGCGGGATCACTACGGAAGTAGATTGCCCAATCTTCCTTCCAAGGAGTGACTGTGGGTTTGAACCACCAGCCTTCTGGTTAGCAGTCAAATGCCTTAGGGACTATGCCACCAGAGCTCCCATCATCTTTCTGGAGATTAATAAAAAGGAAAGATTCATTTGCCTGGTTCAAGTATGTTAGGGAGTCCAGATTTTTCATACCATTTCCAAGATTCTTTGTTCATCCTGATGAGTTTGTTCTCTTCTGATCTGTCCACCACAAAAGTCACCAGTCTATTTTCATCATGTTACCCCTGCTCAGAAATGGTCAGTGGCTCCCCAATGGTACGTCCTTGACCCTGGCACTCAAAGCCCTTTACAATCTGCTAACCTACTTCTTCAGCATCACCTTCCTTTGCTAATCTATAAATATGAACTCTGCTTCAGACAAACTGGTCTACTCTCTGTCCCCTGAGTATACCTGTGCTCTCCCAACTCATTGCCACTCCCAGGGTCTGACTGCCTCTGCACATCTCCATCGCCTGTCTAAATCCTAGAGGCCCTCTGTGCCCAGCTGAAATTCCACATCTTTCAAATGTCCCGATTACCACAACTCCACATGAACTGCCTCTCTCCTGAATTCCTACATTCTTTGTCCACTTCTACTTGATATTATCTTTTCATGTCTCATTTCCTCAACCAGCGAGTATCAGAAGCCACCATTTAACACTCAAAGAAGGCTGGGCGATCTACTTCTGTAGTGATACCACCTCAGAAACCAAAGGAGGGGTTGCTATGAGTCAGATCCAGCTCAAGGGGAGTGAGTTTGGTTTGGTTTGGTTTGAACTCAGCAAAGTCCCTGACTCAATGAGTACCAATAGATTATTTAATTGATTGGTGTTGAGCTTAATTCACTCCTGGAACTGGGGAGGGCATTAGAAGTGAGTTTTCCAAAGTACAGAGAAGAGGAAATCCTTTCATTCTGAACTGCCACCTGAAACAAATTGCACTCGATTTGGTGGCAGGCCACACCACCTTAGGAACACACTAGGTTGTCCCTGCTTCAATTCCAGCCTTCTACAACCCGGAGCAAGTGTCTCCACACTGGATCTTGCCCCTGCTTCCTGTATTGGAGAAAATAGCACCAAAGGGAAGATGCACTTAAGTAGAAAAAGTAGCAACTTCTGTCTAAATCCAGTGCAAATGATTCTTGAGTTTTATTCATTCTAAATAGAGACCCTGAGTCATTGGCTAATAAACCTACTTGAAGCACAACAACAAGGGTCCTAGTGGTTCAAACCCACCCAGAGACTGCAGGGGAAACACCTGGTGATCTGCTCCCATAAAGATTACAGCCTAGAAAACTCTGGGGCAGTTCTGTTCCGTCACAGGGCATCACTGGGCATGGAAATAGACTCACTGGCACCCAACAAGTGTCGCACACAACAGGATGATTAAATAATTCACTCACTGAAAACATTCAAGTTTGGATGGTTTTCAAGTTCAGCGACTAAGTATTGGTGTGCACCTCCCTGCTGACATCCTCCTCCTTAAACCAAAAGAAAAGACGGGAATTTCCTCTAACCTTCAATGAAAGAACTCAAGGCTTTATTGTTTTTTTATTATTTTAACAAAGAAAACAATCATTTCCCAAGAAGAGGACAATATTGTGGAATTTGAGTTGCTACATTAAATGGCTGCTGCTCTGGGCCGTCAGCCACACAGACTCAGCGCCCTCATCTGTGCAATCGGTACGACGATATGCACCTCAAAGGGCTTGGTGTGGAGGTTACCCAAGAGAAAAGGAGCTGACTTGGTTTGTCAGCATTCAAGTCCTAGACATATAGAAGGTGTGCTTGTGTCCAATAAAGTGCTGGTGGCATAATGGGTAAGACATTGGGCTGCTAACCAGGTCAGCAGTTCAAACCTACCAGCTTCTTCGCAGGAGGAAGCTGAGGCAATCTACTTCTGTAAAGATGTACAGGCTTGGAAATCCAATGAGGGGTGCTACAAGTCGGAATCAACTTGATGGCAGTGGGTTTGGTTTGGGTTTGGTGTCCAATAAGGGCACCAAGGTGGTATAGTATGGAGCTTTGGTAGTGCCTAAGTGCCTAAGGCATTTGACTGCTAACCAACCACAAGGTTGGCATCTCAAACCCACCAGGAACTCTGTGGAAGGAAGACTGGGCAATCTGCTTCCATAAAAATGTTCTGTCTTGGAAACCCAATGGGGGTCACTATGCGTCGGAATCAACTTATAGCAGTGAGTTTGGTTTGGTTGGTGGTACAGTGGTTAAAACATTCAGCTGTGAACCCACCAGCCACTCTACTGGAGAAAAAGGAGGCAGTCTGCTTCCGTGAAGATTTTACAGCCTTGGAAATCCTATGGGCCAGTTATACTCTGGGTTACTAGGAGTCAGAATCAACTGGTTGACAGTAGTGGGTTTGTGTTCAATATTTAAAATATGTTGTTGTTGTTATGTGCCATCGAGTAGGCCCGACTCATAGCGACCCCTCCTTGGATTTCCGAGGGGGTATCACTACAGAAGTAGGATTGCCCAACGTTCCTTCCAAGGAATGGCTGGTGGGTTCGAACCGCCAGCCTTCTGGTTAGCAGTCAAGTGCCTTAGGCACTATGCTACCAGAGCTCCTATTTAAAAATATGTTGTTGTTGTTGTTATGTGCCGTGGAGTCAAACCCGACTCATAGCGACCCCTCCTTGGGTTTCCGAGGCAGTATCACTAAGGAAGTAGGATTGCCCAACCTTCCTTCCGAGGAGTCTGCTAAATGCGGCGAATTAGGAGCTCTGGTAGCATAGTGGCTAAAGCACTTGACTACTAACCAGAAGGCTGGCGGTTCAAACCCACCAGCCACTCCTCGGAAGGAAGGTTGGGCAATCCTACTTCCGTAGTGATACTGCCTAGGAAACCCAAGGAGGGGTCGCTACGAGTTGGGGCCGACTGGACGGCACATAACAACAACAACAACAAATGCGGCGAAAGGTGGGTCAGAAATCAAACTAGACCCAAAGGCAGGGAGTTTGAGGCAGAGTGTCTGAGGCCTCGGCAATGGGAAGGTCTCCCTTCCCTCGGCGCCCCCCACAGGCTGGTGCCCGGGCAACAGGCTCTGGGAGGCTGCTCCTTGCTCCACCACGCCCACGGAATGCTGCTGAGTCATCACGGGTCCCTGGCGCAGAGAAGAGGTTTGTTACTCAGAGAACTGAGTTATCGTTTCATGGTGCAGACCTCTGGGTTTCCTGCCACAATGTTTCAGAGCTGCACCTGTTCCAGGCAAAGTTGGAAACTTGGAAAATGACCTCAAAAAATGAATAAGCAGCAAAACAGAAAAGCCCCGTTTGGAGTGGCCTGTTCACATAGTGATTCTAATGGAGGCATTGCTGGTTTTCAAATCCTACAGAAAGGAGAAGCAATTAAAGCAATTGGGCTGTTGGTCCCTGTGGGGATCTGTACCTCGGGGTGTGAGAGTGCATTTGGACTTGCGGTTTGTGCGGTGATAACATAGGCTCCCACCCAACCAGTCTTCCTTTCCACAACCCTTCTGCTTGCGAACATTTGCTAGACAGCTAGCTAGGGCAGGTGGTTAAGGGGCTGCTGGGTCTGTGAACAGATTTTTCTTTCTGAGAACCCCGTTTTTAGAAACTAACCTAAAAAGTTGCCTTATGAGACGTGAACACACATCCAGATTATTAAAGGCGCCTTGGTGATGCAGTTAAGGGCTTGGCTGCTAACCAAAAATGTGAAGCCATCAGCTGATCTGTGGGAGAAAGATGTGGCAGTTGGCTTCCCTAAACATCACAGCCTTGTAAACCCTATGGAGCAGTTTTACTCGGGCCTATAGGGTCGCTATGAGTCAGAATCAACTCGATTACCAGGATTTGGTTTTGGTTTGGTGGCAGAGCGGTTAAGCACTCGGTGCTAACTGAAAGGTTGGTGGTTTGAACCCATTCAGCTGCTCTGCAGGAGGAAAGACCTGGTGCCTGGTGATCTGTTCCCGTAAAAATTACAGCCTAGAAAATTCTATGGGAGTTCTAGTAGTGTAGTGCCTAACGCACTTGACTGCTAAGCAGAAGGCTGGTGGTTCAAATCCACCAGCCACTCCTGGGAAGGAAGGCCGCCGGGCAATCTACTTCCATAGTGATACTGCCTCGGAAACCCAAGGAGGGGTCGCTATGAGTTGGGTCAACTCAACAGCACATAACAACAAGAAGAAAATTCTATGGGGCAGTTCTGTTCTATCACAAGGGATTGGTATGAGTCAACATTGACAGCACGCAACCACATTATTGAATATCTTTAAAATACTTCAGAATTTTATGAAAGAATTGTAACTGTGAAACTACATTCCTTTTCATTTGTTTGTTACCCATTCAAAAAAATAAGCTCTTCGGGGATTAAGAGAGGGAAACAATGCTGATCTGGAAAAGACAAAAATAAAGAAATTATGATAAGGCTTAACAACAGGAGAGTGTCAGCAGTTTAAATGAAGGTCAAAGATTTTAAACAAGCAGCATAGATAAGACCTATAAGGAGAGGAGGGACTGCCAATCCCTAAATGGAATAACAAAGTCCAAGGCAAAGTCATCTCAACATTTTCCATAGTCACTTGGAATCCCTGGGGGTGATGACAGTCCTTGTTCTTCTAGTTAAGCTCTTTGATTAAATGTTGTCAAAGGTCGAAGGGAAGATCATTTTAGTGGGACCCTGTAACCTGCTGTGTCCCTAACCAGTCCCTCCTCAGGAGCTAGTTTTCTTATCTATAAAATGGGAAAGCTAGACTTTTCTCTGGTTCCTTCCAGATTTTTGTTGTTGTTATGCGCCATCCAGTCCTACCGACTAAGGTGGTATCACTACAGAACTAGATTGCCCAATCTTCCTTCCGAGGAGTAGCTTCTGGGTTTGAATCGCCAGCCTTCTGGTTAGCAGTCAAATGCCTTAGGCTCTGCACCACCAGAGTTCCTAGAAGATACTAGGTTAACAAAACAAACCAAACTTACTGCCTTTTGAGTCTATTCCAACTCATAGCAACCCCCATCCGGTTTTGGAGGCAGTAAATCTTTACGGGAGTAGACTGCCCCATCTTCCTTCTGCAGAGCACCAGGTGGGTTTGAACTGCCAACTTTTGGGTTAGCAGTCAAAATGCCTTCAAGCACTATGCCACCAGAGTGTCTTTAGAACATACTCAAACTCAAAACTCACTGCCATTGAGTTGTGATCCCCATTGGGTTCCCAAGGCTGTAAATTTTTATGGAAGCAGATTGCCCCATCTTCCTTCCTTGGAGCAGCTGGTGGATTTGAACCACTGACCTCTGGTTAGCAGCCAAATGCCTTATCCACTATGCCACCAGAGCTCCTTTTAGAACATACTAACCAAAACCAAAACGAAACCCACTGCCATCAAGTCGTTTCCAACTCATAGCGACCTCCATTGGATTTCCGAGGGGGTAGATCTTTATGGAAGTGGATTGCCCAGTCTTCCTTCTGTGGAGTGGCTGGTGGATTTGAACCGCCAACCTTCTGGTTAGCAGTCAAATGCCTTAGGCTCTGCACCACCAGAGCTCCTTTTAGAAAATACTAGGCCATGCCTATTCAGACTGACTGATCACTCCCGACATTATTCCCAAAAATTACAATGAAGGATCAAAACCTGGGTAGAGGACATTATCTCTTTAAGAGACCATAGAACAGGAAACAGCAACAACAGAACAGAAAAGTGAGCCATTTTATTTGATCAGACAGCTTTTTAAAAAATCATTTTCCCCTAAATCTTTGTGTTTTTCAAAGAATGAAACAGAATGCATACAAAGGAACACTTTGAGATAGACCCTGATGTCAAGAAGAGGTAATGGTGATATTTCCTTATTTTAAAAATAAAAAGGAGAGGCGACTCAAATGGAGACAAAAATTGTCCTGGTTGTGTGTTGGAAAAAAAAAGAAACCTGTGCCTTGTACACTGCAGACATGTAACATAAATTGGTTGGCTGATCTTCTTGGAACTCAACTGGAAAAAGAGTGTGGGGGCAGCATCTTCCAACCTCCTCTAACTTCACAGGAGGGACAAAGAGTCACCACCAGCAGCCCAAGGCTTATCCCTATGAGGCCAGACTCACCACCGTCCTGCAAACCTTTTTACCAACTCACACTAGTTGTCCTTCCCACGACATTCCTTCTCTGCAGAGTTTGATTAATTTGTTGTAATGGACACACAGAACTCTCAGACAATGCTCACAATTATGGTATTTATTAAGGAAGTCACAGGCTACAATTCAGGTTCAGGAATGCGCTCAGGATACAATTCTTCAGTTAGGACCATCTCCCCTCTGCTTTGCCCTCAGGCACGCCTCTCTGGCCCTCGGCTCCCCGTCCACCTCTCTGGCCCTTGGCTCCTACCTTCTGCCTCTAGGAGAGCTTATCTTAAGCCTAGCAGACTGACAAATGGAGCTCTGGTGGCATAGTGCCTCTGGTATCTGACTGCTAACCAGAAGGCTGGTGGTTCAAACCCACCAGCCATTCTTCAGAAGGAAAATTGGGCAAACTACTTCTGTAGTGATACTGCCTCTGAAACCCAAGGAGGGGTCACTATGAGTCGGATTCGACTCCATGGCAATGAGTTTGGTTTGAGTACCTTGTAATCTGGTGGGAGTCACAAAGCCTGGTTAGAAAACCCCCATCAAGTAATTCACTGCACCACATCAACCCTGTCACATCAGACTTCTGCTATTGCCAGAATTATTTTTCATTCAATCCTCTAATAAACCTTTATTGTGCTTCTAGAACATACAGAAGGAACTCCAGTGGTGCTATGGTAAAAGCATTGGGCTGCTAACCGAAAAGTTCGTGGTTTAAACCCACCAGCTGCCATGTAGGATCTGCTTCTGAAGAGATTTACAGCCTTGGAAACCCTATGAGGCAGTTCTACTCTGAACTATAGGATCATAATGATTCAGAATCAACTTGATGGCAGTGGGTTTGGTTTTCTTGGGTTTAGAATGTGTATGGAAATTCACTAAGCACTAGGAATGTAATGATGAATTGGATAGGCCCAATAGCGGGCAAGGAATTTGGCTGCAAATCAAGAGATCAGCAGTTCAAACCTACCAGCTGCTCTGAGGGAGGAAGATGAAGCAAACTACTTCCATAAAGATTTATAGCCTTACGAACCTAATGGGGATTGGTATGAGTCAGAACCATTTCGATGGCAGTGGGTTTTTTTGCTGTAAGCTCACAATTTAGTGAACTAATATCTGACCCCCAAAACACAGCAGGTATGACGCCCCAAGGAATGTTTTGTGGCCCACTGCTTCATATTTAGAGAAATCTGGACCGGGCTTTACAGTAATCCCAACTTCTCAGTAAATGGGGACCCTCCCTCTGTAAGGTTCGTGAAAATCGAACATGAACATAAACGTAAAAGTGAAAGCATAAAGCACTGTAAATAGATGCAGGTAAGACTCAATATGACGGACAGCAGTGAGCAGTGGGAGAACCCTCACCTTCCACGTGGGAGACATGGCACCTTCCATATGGGAGTCGTGGGTTCGATTTCGGGCCAGTGCACCCAACGTGCAACTACCATCAACGGGGGCTGCTTTTGCTGTCGTGTTACACAGGTGTCAGCAGAGCTTCCAGAGTAAGAAGAAGGACTTGGATTTACTTTCAAATTCCAGCAAATGACAACTCTGTGGATCACAATAGTCCGATCCCATTATGCATGGAGTCACCATGAGCTGGGAGATGACTTGAGGACAGCCAACAACGAGAAGCCTAAATAGAATGGCTTAATTATGATCCATCTTTTTTCACAGCAGAATCAAATATTAGAGCTGGAAGGAAATCTGGAACCCTTCTAATCCAATTCTCTCATTCCACAGACTAGGAAAGTGAGTTCTCAGGAAGCAAAGGGACTTAGCCAAGAATTCCCTATTTTTTAGTGACAGAGCCAGGTATTTTTTCTCACATCATGGTCTGGCTTGATAAAAAAGAAGTCTGTGGTACGTATTCCCTACACAGTGTTAATTGCAAAAGAAACGTGATGTATTGTTTCCTTGGGCAGGTATTTTTAATGGTGAAATGCTCGTTTGGAAGTTCCAAGAGATTTGGTCACTTGGCAAACATCTTTGGGAATGACTACAAACTGCCTGGGAGCTCTGGTAGCATAGTGCCTAAGGCACTTGACTGCTAACCAGAAGGTTGGCGGTTCAAATCCACCAGCCACTCCTAGGAAGGAAGGTTGGGCAATCTACTTCCAGGAAGGTTGGGAAACCCGAGGAGGCCCGACTCGAGGGCATGTAACAACAAGAACTAACTGCCTACAGAAAAGAAATCACAGTTTTCTCCTTTTTAATCAAGGCTTTGAGTACAATCTAAAGCAGCAGTAGCAGCAGGAATGGGCAATTTAGCCTTGGATCAGAGAATAACCTTCGCATCGGTACAGTGCTTCCACTGCTGCGTGTAAAACCTCAGGAAAGACCATTAACTGCATACTCTTAGAAAAAAAGATGACTATTTTTTGGTTTTGGTTTTATTAAATAGTTTAAATATAAGAATCACTGGATCATCCGAGCTCTTTTGTGCCCAAATCACAGAATTTTGGAAGTTAAATAAAATGGCAGTTCTAAAGAATCCACAAATTATCATTTTCTTAGATTTCCACAACAGTGATAATAACCAAGCAACATTTTTTTTTCTCGATTTTCTCCGTAGGACACTCATTTAAAATTATATTCAGAGAAAATCTATTCCTTTGGTTCCTAGACTTTCTTTCGGTTATACTACCAAAATCCCCCAAATGTTTGACCAACTCACAATCGTAGCGTCAGCGCTCAAGTTAGATGTTACCATCGCAGAAAAACGCAGGATTGAGAGACAACACGGTTTATAGTCTAATCTGTGCTCTGATACTATGGTACCAGATCCGGCCCATTTGGCAAGTTATTTCACTCAAGCTTCTCCCTTTAGGAGGGTCTTCCCACAGAGAAGTAACGAGGGGCTTCTCGTGGCGCAGGATTCGAAGCTTCCCCTCGGTCTACCGCGAGCCAGAGCTAACCACCTTCCGCTCATTAGTCCACCCTCGTCCGTCCGGGCCCCGAGACCGCCGTGCGCAGAAAGCCAACTGCTCCGCAGTCTCAGGCCGGCTTCCTCCTGCGGGGCCTGGGCTGAAAACCCGAGCCCAGAGCGCCTCTCCTGCGGGAGGTAAGGAAACCACAGAAGAGAAATGCAAAAGGGCCCTGCTGAAAACCAAAGTGCCCACTAGGGTGCTTCTCGGCGGAGCCCTGCGCCCAGAAACAGATAAGGGATATTCTGCTGTCTCCGGCGCAGCTTAGACGGGCGGCAACTGTTTGCACAAAACGCTCCGGATGAACGGCAAACAGGGCCGCCTCATTGGGCATGGGGGCAAAGCGAGGGTAGTTTCAGATCGCCCCGCAGGGGGCCACGGCCAAGGAATTTATTGTTTCTAAGGCTCTTCCCGCCCAACTACAGCACTTCAAGAAGGAAAAAGCGCAAGCCTCGCGCCGAAGCCTTTCAAGCGCGCGCGGGCAGACCCGGGCGGGGCACGGGCACTATATCTTTCGGCGGAGGAGCACACAGCGGTCATCACCACACCCCCTACCAAAAGCACTCTGTAGCCGGTTGTTTAGTTGGCGCTGCTGAGGCTTTTTGCCTCGTTCAGTACGACAAGGACTCTCTGATTGGCCAGCTCGACCCTGCAGTGGTTGGCCGGAAAGAGTCGAGCCGTCTGATTGGCCGCGCCGCACCTGCAATGCGTCAAGCCGCGGAGGGCGTGGAGGGCTCCGCGTGAATGGTCGTGGCTGGCGGAGCCCGACTGCGGCCTGGGAGGGAGTGGCTACGCCTCTGGCCGCCATCTTTACTAGTGGCAGCGCGGACAGTCCCGGACGTAGAGTGTTTTTTTGTTTTTTTTTTAACGGCGTTTTTGGCTAGTACAGAAAGACTCTGCGGTAGAAGTTTTGTCTAGTGCTTTCTTCCCCTTTTTTATTTTACAGTGGATTGTTTTGTTTTTGCTCGGGTCCTAGGGAGGCCGTGGGGGCGGACTGCGGGGGCTCGGGGGACAGGAGCTGAGGGCAGAGTGGACACCCTGGAAGGAAGGGGTCCGACTAGGGTGCTTGGCGGCCTCTTCGGTAGAACTGCATGCTTTGATATCTTTTCGCGTGCCGTGCGCAGGGAGCGCGTTTGATTTCTCTCAGTTTCTAGAAGCGAAAAAAGATTTGCTTCATGGGCAGCTTGGTGGAGCTGGATGGAAAGCAACTTTGGAAAGCTCTGGCGAATACGTCATGCTTTTTGCCCCCGCTGTGCGCTGTCCCGCCCGTATGGAATGCGTTTTGTTTTTTGGGACTGTAAATCACTCAGCCATCGTGGAAGCTGTCGGCTTCAGATGGAGTGTCCTGCAGCGGCAAGAAAGAGCTTGCCTGACCGATATTTGATCGTATCGGTTTATTTGCCTTTTAAGGCAAATACTGTGTTTGTGTGCGTATCCAGTTTCGTTTGTTTCTGATGTTCACCCCCGCAAAAGAAAGACAAACCCTTATCTTTTACTCTATCAAAAGTGGGTCGTTGTTAGGGCGCTCCCTGTCTTCAGCGGATCCAGAAGAGAATTAAAGAATGTTTCCTCGCTGAATTAGACGTTGGGAAAACAAAAGGCATGGTTGTTTTGGTTTAGCAAGTGGCGATATATTTGTTAGCTTTATTTGAGCTATGGAGGTGCAAATTGTGGATTGTGGCTATCCAAAGGTGAATTCTTGGAGCTGCCTTGGTGTGGGCGTTGCCATGGCTACAGGATGAGGTAGTTTTGTGAACTGTGGGGCCAATTAACTCGGCAAGGCCAGGCCTCACTAGTGTATGAGGTCACAGTAACTGGCTACCCTGATTTATGTTTTAGAATCCCTGGTGGCGCAGTGGTTAAAGCATTCAGCTGCTAACCAAAAGGTGAGCGTTGGAACACACTAGCCAGCCGCTCTGTGGGAGAAAGATGTGGCAGTCTGTTTCCAGAAAGATTTACAGCCTTGGAAACTAGGGAGACTAGTCTGTTCTGCCCTGTAGGGTTGCTGGGAGTTGAAATCCACCCTCCTTTTTTTTTTTTTTTTTGGTTTGTTTCAGAGCGTGCCTCCTGGCTTTCCCCATTCCTTTTTTTTTTTTTTTTTGGTTTGTTTCAGAGCGTGCCTCCTGGCTTTCCCCATTCCTATCCCGGTCCAAAATTCTTGGACTGATCAATACAGGCTCCCGTGGGCATGTAGTTTCCTCTTGACTAATTCAGGTGCACATGCTACCTTGTGTTGATTTTCTGCTTGGGTGCTGCATCTGGGAGCATAGTTTTTTGCACCATTTGCCCTACGTTTTGTTTTGCAAATTATTGCTATTCTTACCTGATCTTCCCATTTGAACACTAAATTATTGACTTCTAGATGTCTTTCCTCCTAGGTGACCCATCATCTTACCTCAGGGTGCCTCCTTGCCTAACATTAACACTCCGTTTTCCTATGTATCCATATGATATTGGAGCCCTGCGTTTATGGACATTGCAAAGAAAGAAAATTGCAGCTCTGCACAGTCTTCATATAGAAACCACCCCTCCTGCCTCTGTGGGACACAGTCATTCAGTGTTCTCTGGCAGCTGCAGTGCAGTCTGCCACTTCGCTTGCTGGGCGACGTGGAGCAAAGCAGTAAATCTCTCAGGGCCCCCCTTTCTTCTGTAGTGTGAAGGGAATCAGTGAGTGTGAGGACTGGTGACGGGTGAATGTGCCAGCACCGAGTAAATTGTAAACTACTGCCATAATGACATTCAGTTACTAAAGCATTTCTGAGGTGCCCATAACTGACCTTGTGAGAGGAAGATTTCCCTCAAGATTTTCTGTGTGGGAAGAACAGATGGACAAATTCAGATCTAGAATCAATCTTAAATAGCATAGTTTTTCCTTGAAATGTACATAGCATTAATACAGCACTTTTAACATACAGGGCCAAAAAGTAGAGTGAGAGGGGCTGTTGGGGCAACTAACTCATCTCGGTTTGCCTGGGACTTTCCTTGTTTTAGCATTGAGAGTTCTGTGTCCTAGAAAGTTCTGTCGCAGGCAGTGTGGGATGATTGGACACCCTAGGACTTGTGTGGATGACAGCACGGGAGATAACAGCTCCTACTAGAGACACAACTAATAACTATAGTGAGATAATGAGGTTTCCCTACAGCTGAAGACTAGGGCACAAGAAAACGGATGCCCTTGTGGAAGTGTAGGCTGGCACCTGGAACTCTGGACATCCAAAGTCAAACTGATAAGTTTATCCATCTTTACTGCTCTTTCTCCACACATGTTCTTCTGTGTGTGTCTGTATTTGTTGTTAGTTGCCATAGAGTCAGCCCTGACTTATGGTGACCCCATGTGTGACAAGTAGAACAGTTCAACAGAGTTTTCAAGGATGTGCCCTTTCATAAACAGACCAGGCCTGTCTTTTGCACCTCTGGGTGGCTTTGAACTGTCAACGTTTTTGGTTAGTAGTGCAGTGCTAACCATTTGCACCACCCAGAGACTGACTGACTCTCTGATCTTCTATTTAAATGTAATGCTTATTTCTGGTAATGTCTCAAACAAACTTTTACTCATTTTAACTTTTTTTTTTTTTTTTTAACACCATAGACCCACTTGCCAGTGTGAGGAAGTCTAATTCTACTATGGTTTGCTGACTGTATTAATAATTGAAAGCATGTTACATTTCATTTAGAGGTTGGTGGAAATAAAGATACTCTGTTTTGTACCCAAGTTCATGGACCCCTGTTGTGGACTCAATTGTATCCCCCCAAAGTATGTGTCCACTTGGCTTGACCATGATTCTCAGTGGTTTGGCAGTTATATGATGATGCAATCATCCCCTGTGATGTGATCAGTCACTGAGTTGTAGGGGGACAAGGGTGGAATCAATACCCTTCCTCAGATCAGGTATAAGGGGAATCTCCCTGGAGTGTGGCCTGCATCACCTTTGATCTTATAAGACATAAAAGGAGAGAGAAGGGAGCAGAGAAAAAGGGACCTCAGTGCCATCAAGAAAGAATTGGGAGCAGAGCACCTCCTTTGGACGCGGGGTCCCTGTGCCGAGAATCTCCTAGACCCTGGGGAAGACTGATGCCAAGACACATACAGGTCAACACGGAACACTGGGCCCACATGTTCAAAGGAGACAAGGGCCTTCCCCCAGAGCCAACAGAGAGAGAACGCCTTCCTCTAGAGCTGGGGCCCTGAGTATGGACTTCTAGCCTCCTTAACTGAGAGGGAATACATTTTTATTTGTTAAAACCATCCATTTGTGGTATTTCCATTATAGCAGCACTAGAGAACTAAACCAATCTCTGAATTCTTTTGTGGAGTCCAGGTTGAGAATCTCTGTTTCCTCTCATGGCCCCTTTGCAGTTCTCTTTCCACTCTGTCCCTTTTGCATTCTTTCACTTTTATGTTTTCAGTGTCACCATAGTTCAGTGCACTGTTACTGTTCCCCTTATTATTGCAATAGTCTTAATTGGTCTCCCACCTCTACTTCCATCTTATATCCAGCTAATGGAGTAATTTTTCTGAACTACACATCTGACCATATCATTTCCCTGTTCAAAAACACGCCTGTAGGATTAGTCAGACTCCTTGGGAGGCCTTCAGGGCTCTCCACAATCTGGCCTCTCCATTCCTAATTACCTACTACTCTTTGCATCTCTTAAACTTCAGCCGTATGAGTTGTTCTTTCACCTTTGTGCTTTTTATCCTCCATTCTTACTGTTTCCTTTGCCTAGATTTCTGATTCCCACCATCTCTGCCCAACAAAGGCTAATACCCTTAAAGACTCATGTCAAATGCAAACTCAGCTAACGTAATCTCTTCCTCCACTGGGCTCTTTTAGCACTTTAGTTAACCTTCTTCTGTTACCACATTCTACTTTTATTGTGGGCATTTTTTAAAACATTTCTTTTTTGTGATTTGGGTGAAAGTTTACAGAACAAATCTTTTCCCATACAACAGTTCATACACACTTTGTCTCGTGACATTGACTGCAATTTCCCACCAGGTAACAGCTCTCTTCCCACTTCCTCCCTGTGGTTACCTCTTCCCTGTGTCCTTCCCTTCTATGCACTCCTACCCACCCCACCACTTGTCTCCCTGTGCATACACTGTCCTTTGTTCTCCCATGATTGATCTCTGCAAGGAGTGTATCTACCTGATGTAAATGTTCAGCCCATATGCCTGTCTTTGGTTTGGCTGGAAGCCACAGGAATGAGTTCAATTACAGACCCGAAGGGCAGCTAGGGGTCATAGCCTCAGGAGTTTCACCAGGCTCTATCAGACTAGCGAATCTGGTCTTTTTAAAATATAATTTTGAGTTTCATTTCACGTTGTTCTCCCATTCGGTCCAGGATCTCCTACACAGATCCCCTTCTGAGTGGTTGACAGTGGTAGCCGGGCACCATCTAGTTCTTCTGGTCTTATGATCATACTGGCTGAGGAGTGCATGGTTGACCAATCCCTTGGCTATTATGGGCTTACTCATTCAATAAATATTTGTCAAGTACCTGTTGCTCGTATGACTCTGTACTAGGGGTGATGGGGACACAAAATGAAACAGATTAGGGCCATTGTTTTAAAAGCCTTACATTTTAGGTTGGGAGAGAATATGAACACAAGCAACATTTTTTCAGGGTAGACGAAGGTGACAGGTGTTTCGGAAGTCAGAGGAAGAGCTCAGTCTGCAAGAGGGACCAGGGAAAGCTTATGGCAGAAGTAACATCCAGGCTAGTCTGCAGGATCGGTGGGTGACCTACATGGAGGTCTGTAGGGACAGCATTCAAGACAGAGGGAACAAAGGCAAGGAGGCTAACCAGAGCAGGGTATGTTAGGAAAGGGGAAGTTTAGTTGACAGGTAGTCCTGGACTTAGGATGTATTCGACTTATGACAAACTGCCCTTATGACTGTCTGTTGTTTGGTACATCTTATTGTTAGCAATACATACTACATACAGTGTTGCAGCATGTAATTTGCTGATATTATCAATCTCAGATGTTCACATGCAGATGTTCAAAGACAAAGATTGGATTTCTAATAACACTGATGATGACAGGCAATAATAATGAAAATTTTTAGAAAGAGATTTTCAACTTAAATCAGAAGTGACTTATGACAGAGTCATTGGAAGGGAACCCCATTGTAAGTCAGGCGCTGCCTGTATTAAGGGGCATCAATGAGAGCCAAAGTTGGTGTCAGGTTGGTTGAGACTAAATACTGAATAGCTTCACATTCCATGCAAGAAGATAAGACAATCATATACATGGAATCCAATAGGAATTTGGAGATGCCATTAATAAAGTCAAAGGTGATATAAGGATAATTACATGACAGCAAACTGTGATGTGAATTACACAAATGGAGCCTGTAGACAGGGAGACTGCTGAAGGCAATAGCAGGAACATATCTTTAACGCCTTCGTTGGTGCTCACAATAATCCTGTTACTCTTCTACTTCACAAATAAGGAAATTTAGGCCAGAAAGGGTAAATAACTTGTCTAGATCTACCTGTGGGGACAGAGCTGAAAGTTGAATACATTTTATTGTCTTCAGTAGTTGGTCCATGAATTTTCTATATAATCTGAAGGCACTAACAGTGGGATTAGAGAAAAAGTCATTGTTACTTACCGTGGAGTCAGTTCTGACTCGTGGTGACCTCAGGTGTGCAGAGTAGAACTCCTCCATAGGATTTTCAAGGCTGTAGCTTGCAAGGGGAGCTCGGGTGGCATAATGCCTAAGGCATTTGACTGCTAACCAGAAGGCTGGAGGTTCAAACCCACTAGGCACTCCTCGGAAGGAAGGTTGGGCAATCTACTTCCATAGAGATACCGCCTCGGAAACCCAAGGAGGGGCTCTAGTCTTTTTAGCCCTGCAAGAGCAGATCACCAGGCCTGTCTTCTGAGGTGCCTCTCGCTGAGTTTGAACCACCAACCACCAATCTTTCAGATAGTAGTCCAGCACTTAACCATTTTTGCTACCAAGAGTCAAGAAATGGATAATCCCCCTTTTTTTAAGTAATCTTAGATTTTAAGTGAGACTTTACACAAATTGGATTCCCATTTAATAATTTCTACACAAGATTTGACGGTTGTGTTTTTCACAGTGTGTCCACATTTTCATTATTTCCATTCTATTCTCTCCTCCTCCATTAATCTTGCTTCCCTGCCTCTCCTTACTTTCTCACCTTTGCTCTGGGGTAACTGTTGACTGGTCACATACAACTGATTATTTAAGGGACTACAGTGCTCATGGGTGACATTGTTTATTCTATAAGCCAATGCATTATTTGGATGAAAGATGTCCTCCTGGAGTGGCGTTAGGTTCAATTTCAAAGGGTATCTCAGGGTGATTGTCTCAGGGGTTTCTCTAGACTCTGTAGGTCTCAGTCTGGCCTTTGTTAGAAAGTTGAGATTTGTTCTGTGTTTTCCTCCCGTCCTTTCCGGACCTTCTATTGTGACCCTCAGAATAGTCAGTAGTGGCAGCTGGGTACTGTCTACTTCTTCTGGTCTCAGGCTAGATGGGACTGTGGGCTACTAGTCCTATGGGCTAGTTTCTTCTTTGATTCTTTCGTTTCCTTCATTCTGTTTTGTTCCAGACTAGTAGAGACCAGTTGTTGTAGCTTAGTGACCACTCACAAGCCTTTAAAACACTCACCGAACTAGAATGGAGAACATTGTCTTTACAAACTGTGCTACTCCAGCTGTCCAAGTTGTCCTGTGAGACTATGGTCCCAAGCCTTTTAACTCAGTAAACCAATTCCTAAAGGTGTTTGGTTATGTCTATGAAGTCTCCAAGGAACTCTGGTGGCATAGTGCCTAAAGCATTTGACTGTTAACCAGAGGTTGGCATTTCAAACCCACCAGCCACTCCACAGAAGGAAGACTGGGCAATATACTTCCATAAAGATTTGCTGCCTCGGAAACCCAAAGGGGGTCGGTGTAAGTCAGAATTGACTCGATGGCAGTGAGTTTGGTTTTTTTTGAGTATGAAGTCTCTATAACTGTGCCCCCTGTATACTTTATTGTATATATGAATATATATGCAGCACACAAATATGTGTAGTCATATGTCTATTTAGGGTTGCTATGAGTTAGAATCAACTTGATGGCAGTGGGTTTGGTTTTTGGTTTTACAGGTATACCTATGCATGCATGAGTATGTACTCATATGTGCCTTCCTAAACACATATACAAGAACTCTAGTGGCATGGTGCCTAAGGTATTTGACTGCTAACCAGAAACCTGGTGGTTCAAACCCACCAGCCACTCCTCAGAAGGAAGACTGGGCAATCTACTTCGGTAGAGATACCACCTCGGAAACTCAAAGAGGGGTCACTGTGATTTCAATCAACTCGATGGCTGTGAGTTTGGTTTTGGTTTTGTATACACATATATTCCTATGTAATCTCCTATATATTTTTTGTTGTTATTACTGTTATTACAAAGTTGTATGTGTAGCATTTACCAAAATTGGCCCTTATTCTTACATACTTCTTGCTGTCTTCATTGACCTTGGTCAAGTTGTATAGGCTTCAGCTATATTGGGTACTGACTTTCCCACCACCAAAGATAACAATTATGTATTATCTACAAAGTGATTTCTTCTCCCTCACCCTCCCATCCCTTATAATAGTCAAAGAATGATGCTTTCTGTATGTATACCTATTCTTGAGTTTTTATAAAAGTGAGACCAGGCAATATTTGTCCTTTGATGACTGACTTATTTCTCTCAGCATAATATCTCCCAGATTGATCCATGTTGTAAGGTGTTTCACACACTCATCATTATTCTTTATAGTTGCATAATATTCCATTATTTGTATGTACCATAATTTGTTTATCCATTCATCCAATTACGGGCACTTAGGTTGTTTCCATCTTTTTGCTGATGTGAATAATGTTGCGATGAACATAGGTGTGCATATGTCTATTCAGGTAGAAACGATATTCTCTGTAAGTGATCAAAACAAAACAAAAAAAACCCCAAACTCGCTGCCATCAGGTCAATTCTGACTCATAATGCCCCCCATTGGGTTTCTGAGGTGATAAATCTTTATGGAAGTAGATTGCCCCATCTTCCTTCTGCGGAGTGACTCATGGATTTGAACCACCAGCAGTTAAATGCCTTAGGCACTATGCCACCAGAGCTCCTTCTATAAGTAATAGGACACTCTTTTTAAGAAAAGTTAATATTAAAATGGGGAAAGGGTATAGATACCAGCTGGACTTGGCCTTCTAATGGGACTCCTGAGAAACCTCACAGAAGGAAGTCACAATAGCACTGATTTGGAGGTCTACCAAATTAGGTTTCCAAATATTCCTATTGCGGATATTTCCTGACTGTGAACTGGAATTTTTGAAAACATTTGCCTCTGGGTGAAAGACTCTTCTTGGGCTTAGTTGTTGTTGTCATTAGTTGCCATCAAGTTGGCACCAACTCATGTTTAACAGAACGAAACGTTGCCTGGTCCTGCTCCATCCTTACTTTCATGAGGTTGGTACGTTTGAGCCCACTGTTGCAGCTACCATGTCAATCCGTCTCACGGAAGCTTCCCCTTGTTTTCACTGACACTGTTTTACCAAGCATGATGTCCTTGTGGTCTTCCTGGATGATGTGTCCCAGGTAGGTGAGACAAAGTCTTACCATCCTTGCTTCTAAGAAGCATTCTAACTGTTCTTCCTCCAAAACGGATTTCTTCATCCTCCTGGCAGTCCACAGTATATTCAGTATTCTTTGTCAATACCGTAATTCAAATGCATTAGTTATTCCTCAATCTTCCTTTTTCATTGTGTAGCTTTCACATGTGTATGTGGTGATTGAAAAGACCATGGCTTGGGTCAGGCATACCTTAGTCATCAAAGTGGCATCTTTGCTTTTTAATTCTGTTGTTGTTGTTATGTGCCATCGAGTCGGATCCGACTCATAGCGACCCCTCCTTGGGTTTCTGAGGCAGTATCACTACGGAAGTAGATTGCCCAACCTTCCTTCCAAGGAGTGGCTGGTGGGTTTGAACCGCTAGCCTTCTGGTTATCAGTCAAGTGCCTTAGGCACTACACTACCAGAGCTTCTAGTACCTGCTTAAAGATGTGTCATGGTTCCAGGACACAAGAGAAAAGATTTGTCTATGTTCTGATCAAGTCAGCAACCTCTTCCCTCTGCCCCCACCCCAAAACTGTCAAGTGTGTCATTGAGGAGCCATTGGCATCTCCCCATGCTCTTTCCTAATAACTGGAGATCTTACAAAGAGGAGGGGAAAAGTTCATTTTTGCAATTTCTTTTATTCTCCCTCTTACTGTCCTTTAAACTTTCAGTCTTTTCCTGTAGATGGAAAAATTAAACTAGTATATGTAAAAATAAATAAATAAATAAATAATCCTTCAAACCTGTTGTTAGGAGCCATCAAGTCAGTTCTGACTCGAAGCAACCCTACGTACAAGAGAACGAAACACTTCCTAGCCTTGTACCCTCCTCACAATCCTTGACCTGCTTGAGCACATTGTTGCAGCCACTGTGTCAAGGTGTCTTGTGGAGGGTCTTCCCCTTTTTTGTTGACCCTCTGCTTTAGCAGGCGTGATATCTTTCTCCAGGGACTGGTCCATTCTGACAACATGACCAAAGTAGGGGAGACGAAGTCTGGCTATTCTTTCTTCTAAGGAGCATTCGGGCTGCACATCTTTGAGACAGATTTGTTCCTTCTTCTGGCAGTCCATGGTATTTTCAATATTTTTTGCCAACAGCACAATTCAAATGCATCAATTCTTCTTTGCTCTTCCTTGTGCATTGTCCGGCTTTCACATGCAAACAGGCAATTGAAAACACTGTGTTTTGGGTTAGGCATGCCTCAGTCTTCAAAGTGACATCTTTGCTCTTCAACACTTCAAAGAGGTCTTCTGCAGCAGATTTGCCCAGTGCACTAGGTCATCTGATTTCTTGACTGCTGCTTCCATGGATGTTGATTGTGCACCCAAGTAACCTAGGAAGTGCTATTACCTTCGAAAATTCTAGTAAACATTTTCTAATACACTGACTGCCTTTTCCTTTCCTAATATTCTTACATCGTTTTGTGTATGTTTGACCATTCTGATTAGATCATGTTTGTTGTTTGCCGTTGAGTCGGCCCCGACTCATAGTGACCCCTCCTTGGGTTTCCGAGGCAGTATCACTACAGAAGTAGATTGCCCAACCTTCCTTCCGAGGAGTGGCTGGTGGGTTTGAACCGCCAGCCTTCTGGTTAGCAGTCAAGTGCTTTTAGCCACTATGCTACCAGAGCTCCCAAGCATAAGCTCTTTGAAATGAGAAAGTACCTTAAAAAAAAAAGTCCCTAGAGATTGCACCACTGCCCTGCATACAATAGTCACACAGCCTTGATTTGTGTTTTTTCTCTTTTCTCTGCTTTATCATTCCTACTCAACAGTTACCTCTGAGGACAACATTGAAAAGTTCATTGATACTCTAGAAAAAGGTTATTCATTCAACAATTTACTGAACGTATTCTATGTGCCGGGCACTGTGGAATGTGAGTGCTGATTACTTTTCCATGAGGTCCAAGTTCTCAGCCTATTTTGGGTCATCGACAGCTTTGAGAATCTGATGAAAGCCATGGAAATCTTTTTCCCAGAAAAGCATCTTGTGGTGGTGAAGTTTGTGTGTCAACTTGGCTGGGCCTGGTTGAGTGGCTGGGCAGCTGGTGGTAGTTATTCCCCATGATGAGCCTGGTCATCAACTCCATGGTGGGATCTACTGGGAGCAGCTGAGCAGCCGCCTTTGGCTATGTGGTCAGCTTCCTGTATATAAGGAGAAGCCTTGGGGAACGGGCTGGGTCTAGCTTATGGCATGCTCGAACCCTGCATGTAGCCGTGTCGTTGTTCAGCAGCCTGCCATGCTCTCCTGACCTGGGATTTTCGATGGACTTGAATTAATGACCTGCTGTGTGGTTTGGTAACATCGGGACTGTGCCATTTTATTTGTCCACCTTGGGCTTGTTAGCCTCAGCAGCCAGTAGCTGCCTGAGTGAAGAGATGCCTCTAGCTTCAGTGAGCCAGGAGCAAGAGGCAGAGCTGAAGCCAAGGTCAAGGGGCTTTCACACCCCCTAGAGCCTGGCACTTTGAACTTGGACTTCTAGCCTCCCGAACTGTAAGAGAATAAACTCCTGTTTGTTCAAGCCATACCATTTGTGGTATATTCCTGTCAGAGCAGGACTAGGTAACCAGAACATACCTGTACATAAAATAATTCTGCAACCTTTGTCTTAGACTCTAGATTTTCTGACTCCATCAAAAGCAAAATAAAACACATTTTTGAAAAATCCCAAAGACTCTTTTTGGTGTAACATGTTTAGTGTTAATCACTATATGATCACGTATGATCTCTCTATCTAGATAACTATACATGTAGGCAAAATATGTAGTTCATCAACCAGATAGCAATAAGCAAACTGTTTCAGTACTTGTACTATTTTTCATCATAAGACCAAATAGGCCATCTTTCCACTATTAGAATTTTGAAAGGCAAAAACTACTTGATAGCATCTGTTTTTCATTAAGATAAGAGTTCTAATTTCTTTACTAATAAAAAGCATTTTTTTGAAGTGTAATATACCATATTGATAAGCCTAATCCTTAAAATTGTTATGTTCTCATCTCTGTTTTGTTTAAATTTGTGCTATGTGAAAAAT
>NW_006921714.1:1870091-1875124 GCF_000298275.1 Orycteropus afer afer | reverse complement strand
ATATATATATATATTTTTTTTTTTTTTATTGAAGACAATGTGTGGTGACTGCGTGAGTGTAGTTATTTTTGGAATAGTCTGTAATCAGGTGTCTGTGTCCTCCTTCTCTGATGCTGCTGGTCCTAACTGGCATCATCATCTGCTAAATTTTGTCCCAGAGAGGTTGAGAAAGAGAAACCAAAGATGTAGGACTTTTTGTAAAACTTCTATGTTAAAGGGTGCAGAGAGGGAGTGAAAACACTGTCATTTGAAAATTTCTTCTTCGTGCAAGTAATTAACAATGATGGGATAACTGGACACGGGACAACGCTTACAAACATGGGCAATTCCTTGCCTGTGCCTTGAAACTTGCTGCAATGATATTATTTCAGTACGACCAGGCTGAGATTACCAAAGAGGATGGCATTCCAAGTGACTTTGAGAAATCTAATACTGTGGGTTTGTTTGCTACTGAATGAAATCTATTTTAGGAAAGTGATCTTATTACAATGTGAAGAATCTCTGGGCTGCCCAGAAAAAAGATCTATAGACAATACACAAATTGTCAGTATCTTCAATGGACACTATTGAGATTCTTTTGTGTGCAAAGCACTTAGGACTACTGGGCTTGAAAGAATTTCCACATAGCTCTGACTTTCACGTGCTCATAACTAGACTAACCTGTGCGAGAGAGAACAGGGACCGTTTCTGTCTATTTTTGTTGTATTTATATTTATTCAAATTATTGATGCTGAGAACCATGTCTGGAGTATAATAGTCCCTAAATAAATACATATTGAATATTTGAACCATTAAAATAGCTGGGGTGGGAAAATAGCTATATGAGAAAAGGAAACACTCCATTTTGTAATGTAGCTACTAGAAAGGAAAACATTACATTATGCTCTTTTAAAACTCTTCTTATGTGATGTGTGATACACAGAAAATTATATAATAAACATCTCTATGGAAGTAGATCGCCCAGTCTTCCTTCCAAGGAGCGGCTGGTGGGTTTGAACTGCCAGCCTTCTGGTTAGCAGTCAAATGCCTTAGGTGCTATGCCACCAGAGCTCCCCAATGTAAGTTAGTAAGCATAATATTGAAACAAACTACAGCGAACGCACTACCTAGTCAGGGAACTGGAAGATTCCCAGAGCTGTGGACAATACTTGTGTACTTCTCAATGTCATACTTTTGCCTCCCCGTAATGTGAACTAAGTTCTCAACTCAGAAATGTTTTCACTTTGAGATGTAGAAATCAAAAACAAGGATTTACAGAAGACAAATCTAGCTAATTTTTTTATTAAGAATTGCAGATTTTTAATAAACAAATTCTGCTCTTTAAGTTTGCACCCAAAGCACAATAATAATAATAATTATTATTATTATTGTTGTTATTTGCTGTTGAGTTGGCCCTGACTCATAGCGACCCCTCCTTGGGTTTCTGAGGCAGTATCACTACGGAGGTAGGATTGCCCAACCTTCCTTCCGAGGAGTGGCTGGTGGGTTTGAACCGCCAGCCGTCTGGTTAGCAGGCAAGTGTCTTAGGCACTATGCTACCAGAGTCCTAATAATAATAATAAGTAACTAAAAATAAAAGAATTACAGATTGTGAATGAAGTTTTTCCTGTGAGTTGTCTGTGAAGCTATTATAGGTTGAAATACTGGCTATAGGTAAAGACTTACTAAAGTAAAACATAAAGGAAAAAAAAGCAAGCCACAAACAGAATGACTATCTATACCGATATTGAAGATATTTACACTATTATAGTGTAGATAGTCATTCTGTTTGTGGCTTACTCTAGCAGATCACAATTCTTAGACCAGTGTTTACCAGGTACATTCCTTTATACAACATATTGGACAGTATATTGTGTCCATGATCTTAACTTGTTGTTGTTGTTATGTGCCGTCGAGTCAGACCAACTCATAGTGACCCCTTCTTGGGTTTCCAAGGCAGTATCACTGCGGAAGTAGATTGCCCCATCTTCCTTCCGAGGAGTGGCTGGTGGGTTTGAACCGCCAGACTTCTGGTTAGCAGTCAGGTGCCTTAGCCACTATGCTACCAGAGCTCCCATGATCTTAACTTACAAATTCAAAAAAAAAAAAAAAAAAATAGAATTGTAAATGCATCAGGCGACTTTCCAGGATGATTTTGTCCTTTCCATTAAAGTTTCTCTATATAGTTTCTACTGCAGTTCTATATGTAACCATCAGACAAGTTGTTTTTCTGATTTCTTCCCTCTTTTTCTTTTTCTTTTTATTTTGACATAATTTCAAACTTAATAGGATATTGCAACAATAGTCCAAGTACAAGGAGTTGCCATGAATCTTTCCCCCAGATTTCCCAAACATTAACATTTTGCCACATTGGTTCACTCTCCCTCAGTGCAAACATGATGCACCTTTGCTCCTAAATACTTCAGTGTGTAATTCCAGACTGTAAGGACATTCTCTTAGAAAACCATAGTACAATTACCCAAATCAGGAAATGGATAGAACACTGTTGTCTAATCTACAGACCTTATTTGAATTTTGTTAATTGTCCCCAATAAAGTTATCCTCGTTTTTTTGAACATTTTATTGTGGTTTGGATGAAAGTTTGCAGAGCAAATTAGTTCCCCATCGACAATGTATACATATTTTTTCCTTAATTTTTTATTGTGATTTGAGTGAAGTTTTCCAAAGCAGATTCCTTTCACGTTCAACAGTTCATGCACGTTTTGTGGATTCGCTGCAATCCCTTCAATGTAAAGCACTTTTTCCACCCCCACTTCCTCTCTGGGTCCCCGTTTCCCTTCTCCCTTCTTTCCCGCCCCTTCCTGCCTTCTGAACTTTGTTTTTAGGTAAACGCTGCCCTTCTGGGCTCCTGTGCAGGTTATTCTGAGGAGTACCACCTCCCAGGTGTTACTGGTCACTTTGTAGGCCTGCCTATTGTTTGGCTGAAAGGTGATCTCCAGGAGCTCCACCAGTTCTGGGTTGGAAGGATTCCTAAGGGCCACAGTCTTGGGGGTTCCACCAGTCGCTGTCAGACTGGTAAGTCTGGCCTTTTTTATGGTCTTGAATGATGTTCGACATTTCTCTCCTCCTCTGTCCAGGACCCGCTACTGTGGTTCCAAACGGAGTGGTTGGTAGTGGTAGCCCAGCACCATTGAGTTCTTCTGGTCTCGGGAGAATGGAGGTTGTAGTCCTTTGGACTAATTGTTTCTTTGAGTCTTTGATTTTCTTCACTCTTCTTTGCTCTGGACAGTAAGAGACCAATAGTGGTTGGTGTCTCAGATGACCACTCGCAAGCTTTTTTTTTTTTAATGCATTTTATTGAAAGATAATTTATGTACAGTGAAATACACAAAAGTAAAGTGACCTGGGTCGATGCTTTTTTTTTTTTTTTTTTTTGCAGTGTTCCCTTCCCTCCCCTCCCACCCCTGGCAACCAAAAAAGAAAGTTTCCCTCCATATATAAACCTTTGCTTGACCTTTCACAACAACAAACTAATACTATATTTGTCCTTCTGTGATTGACTTATTTCACTCAGCATAATGTCCTCCAAGTTCATCCATATTATCACTCGCAAGCTCTTAAGACATGAGTGGCTACTCACCAAAGTAGGACGTAGAACAATGTCTTTGTGGACTGTGTTTTGCCAATTGACCTAGATGCTCCTTAGGACTATGATCCTAAGCCCTCAAGCTCAGTGACTCAGTTCCTTAAGGTGTTTGGTTATGGCTAGGAAGTTTGCGTAACTATGCCCCTGTATGCTCTACTTTATACCCAGATATATTTGCAGCACATACAAATGTGTGTAGAAATATCCTTGGTCAACCTTATACATCTTTGTGTATATACTTCTATACATCATCCCCTACCTATTCAGTTTACACCTTGACCTTTGTATCTGCTTGTAAATTATTGCTTGTTATTACTGTTATTCCAGGACTGTGTGTATCACAGTATTTACCACTGCTGCCTTTGACTCTTGCATACCACCCAGTGTCTTCCTTTGCCGTGGTCATGTTATGTTGACCTCTTCTTATTGTGTATTGCCTTTCCCTTCACCTAAGTTAATACATGAACACTGTCTAATTTGTGATTTTCCTTCCCTCTCTCTCCCATCCTCGATAACATCAAAGAATGTTCCTTTCTGTGTGTAAACCTTTTCTTGACTTTTTGTAATAGTGGTCTCATACAATATTTGTCCTTTTGTGATTGCCTTATTTTACTTGGCATAATGTCCTCCCCAGTCAGCCGCAGGGGTCCAGGTGAGGAGAGAGAACCCAGGCACGCCCAAAGCAGCAGGGTGGGAGAGCGGGAGAAAGGGGATTAAAAGGCCCAGGAACCTGGACAGAGGAGAAGTCAGCTGCAGGGACCCAGGTAAGGGTGGTATGAGAGGTTTCCAACAGGGAGACAAACTTGTCTGTCGGTTTGTCCTACCGTGGTGATGTGTTGATATGAGTTTTGAGGCTGAGCCACTGGTGTTTCAAACCCAGCGGGATGCACATGGTGCACAGGTATCTGCCCAGCTTAGACTCTGAGACAGATTAGGAAGAAGGAAGAGACCATCCACTTCTCAAATAATTGTCCAGGGAAAACCTTATGAATAGCAAAGAAACACTTTTGATACGTTACCGCTCAACTTTATCAATAGTCTGGTTAGGTTAGAAGGCTCTCAAAATGGGACTGGGAAAGAGCTGCATCATCTGAGTAAACCCAGCCTTACTCATATGGATAAGGTAGAGCTTTCAAGACCTCCATTTGCTGATGTGGCACCACTCAAATTGAAGAGAAACTGCTGCAGGCATCCATTAATCATCAAAATATGGAATGTATGAAGTATGAATCTAGGAAAATTGGAAGTTGTCAAAAATGAAACGGAATGCATAAAGATTGATATCCTCACCATTAGTGAACTGAAATGGACTGGTTTTGGCCATTCTGAATCAGACAACCATGTGATCTACTATGCTGGGAATGACAGTTTGAAGAGGAATGGCGTGGCATTCATCATCACAAAGGATGTTTCAAGATCTGTCCTGAAGTACAATGCTGTCACTGAT
>NW_006921714.1:1865874-1867324 GCF_000298275.1 Orycteropus afer afer | reverse complement strand
AGAATGGCCAGACTTCATCTCACCTATTTTGGTCATGTTGTAAGAAGAGACCATTCCCTGGAGATGATGTCATGCTTGGTAGGGTGGAGGGTTGACGAAAGAGGGGGAGGCCATCAACAAGATGGCTGTGATGATGGGCTCAAGTATAGCAGGGATCATGGAGCTGGTGCGGGATCAGGCATTGTTTCGTTCTGCTGTGCATGGGGTCGCTGTGAGTCAGAAACAACTCGACAGCACCTAACAACAACAACAACAAATGTGCTCCAGGTTCATCCATGTCTTGAGATGTGGTTAGGTTCACTGCTGTTCTTTAATGTTGTGTAGTATTCCATTGTGTGTATGTAGCATAGTTTGTTTATCTGTTCATCTGTTGATGGGCATGTAGGTTGTTTCTATCTCTTTGCTATTGTGACTAATGTTGTGATGAACATGGATGTGTTATTTCTCTAGGATATATATCAAGTAGTGGGAAGCCTGGATCATATGATACTTCTATTTCTAACTTTTTAAGTCAGTGCCATGTCATTTTCCACAATGATTGTTCCATTTTACAATCCTACTAGCAGTATATGAGAGTTCCAGTCTCCCCACACCCTCACAAGCATTTGTTGTTTTCTATTTTGTATGTTTGTTTTTTAATCATTGTTATTATTACTGGGGTGAGATGATATCTCCTTGTTGTTTTGATTTCCTTCTCTGTAATGGCTAATGATCATGAGCACCTCTTCATGTATTTGTTGACCACCTGAATGTCTTCTTCAGGTGAAGTGTCTGCTCATGTCCTTTGCCTAATTTTTATGGGTTTGTTTGTCTTTTTGTTGTTGAGATGTTGAAGTTCTCTATAGATTTTGAGATTAATCTCTTGTCAGATATGTTGTTACCAAAACTTTGTTCCCAGTCTGTACGTTCTCTTTTTACTGTTTTGGAGAAGTCTTTTGATGTGCATAAATGTTTAATTTTCAGGAAGTCTAGTTTTAATCTTCTGTTGTTTGTGAATTTTTATTTATATTTGATACACTTAGGGCTCCTAAGTTTGCCTCTTTTTTTCTTCCAGGATCTTTATAGTTTTAGGTTTTACATTTAGCTCTTTGATCCATCTTGCGTTAGTTTTTGTATTGATATGAGTTATGAATCCTGTTTCATTTTTTCCGCAAATAGATATCCAGTTTTGCCAGCACAATTTGTTAAAGAAACTGTCTCTTCTGACAAGGGACTTATCTCTAGAATTTATAGAAAACTCCAACACCTCAATAAAAAAAAGGCAAACAATCCAATTAAAAATGGGCAGAAAACATGAATAGACACTTCACCAAGGAGGATATTCAAGCAGCCAACAAACATATGAAGAAATGCTCATGATCATTAACTATTAGAGAGATGCAAATCAAAACAACAATGAGGTAGCATCTTGCTCCAGCACTAGTAGCAAAGTTCAACAAGACAGAAAATA
>NW_006921714.1:1863033-1864321 GCF_000298275.1 Orycteropus afer afer | reverse complement strand
AAACAAACAGTCTCTTCTCCATTTATGGATTTTGACCCTTTGTCAAAGATCAGCTGCCCATAGGTGGATGGATTTACTTCTGGGTTCTCCATTCTGTTCCATTGGTGTATGTGTCTGTCATTGCACCAGTACCAGGCTGTTTGAGTACCGTGGTTGTATAGGAGGGTCTGAGATGGGAAAAGGTGAGGCCTCCTACTTTGTCCTTCTTCTTCAGTAGTGCTTTTCTTACCCAGAGTCCCTTTCCTTTCCATAAAAAGTTGGTGATTAGATTTCCATCTCTTTAAAGAATGTTGATGGGATCTGGATTGGGATTGCATTTTATCTATAGATCACTTTGAGTCGTATGAACATTTTCACAATGTTAAGTCTTACTCTCCATGAGTTGTTGTTATTATGTGCCGTCGAGTCGGACCCAACTCATAGCAACCCCTCCTTGGGTTTCTAATTTATGTAGGTCTCTTTTGGTTTCTTGCAGTGGTGTTTTGTAGTTTTCTTTATATAACTCTTTTATATCCATGAGTATATTTATTCCTAAGTATTTCATCTTTTTAGTGGCTAATATAAATGGTATTAGGAGCTCTGGTAGTGTAGTGCCTAAGGCACTTGACTGCTAACCAGAAGGCTGGCGGTTCAGATGCACCAGCCACTCCTCAGAAGGAGGATGGGGCAATCTACTTCCGTAGTGATACTGCCTTGGAAACCCAAGGAGGGCTCGCTGTGAATCGGGTTTGACTCTATGGCAAATAACAACAACAGCAACTTAAATAGTATTGCTTTCCTGACTTCCTTTTTAGGGTTCTCTTTGTTAGTGTAGAGGAATCTGACTGATTTTTATATGTTGACCTTGTACCCTGTCACTTTGCTGAATTCTTCTTTTATTTCCACTAGCTTTCTTGTAAATCACTGAAATTTTCTATGTATAGGATCATATCATCTGCAAAAAGGGTAGTTTTACTTCTTCCTTGCCAGTTTGGATGCCTTTGTTTTTCCTTTCTTGCCCTATTTCTCTGGCTAGGACTTCCAGTACAATACTGAGTAAGGTAATGATATACAGCATCTTTGTCTGGTTCTAGTTTCTTTGTTTTATTTTTGTGGTGGATTATATTGATTTATTTTCTAATGAGAATCATTCTTGCATACCCGGTATGAATCTCACTTGGACATGATGCATTATTTTTTGATATTGGCTAGAATTTTTTTTTTTAATTTTATTTTGATTTGGGTGAAGATTTACAGAGTAAATTCACTTTTCATACAGCAGTTCACATATACTTTGTCTCATGTCATT
>NW_006921714.1:1850519-1862568 GCF_000298275.1 Orycteropus afer afer | reverse complement strand
TGGACGAGGAGAGACCCATTGCTGCATCTAGATGGCAGCTTGCTAGCTTTTAAGACCCCAGTCGCTACTTGCCAAAGTAGTAGGTGGAACAATGTTTTGTATAGTATGTTATGATTGGCTAGAATTTTGTCGATAATTTTCACATCTATATTCATGTGAGATATCAGCCTACAGTTTTCCTTTTCAGTAGTATATTTGCCTGTCTTTGGCATCAAGGTTATGCTTGCTTCATAAAATGAATTTGTGAGCATTCCATTCTTTTGTATATTTTGAGACAGTTTGAGTAGAATTGATGTCAGCTTTTCTCTGTTCAGGAGAGTTCTCCAGTGAAGCCATCTGGGCCAGGGCTTCTTTATTGTTGTTGGAAGTTTTTTTCAACTTCAACTTCTTCGTTTGTCTGTTCTAATTTTCTACCTTAGTCTGTATTAGTTTAGGTAGGCAGTATGTTTCTAGAAATTTGTCCATTTTTTCTAGGTTTTCAGGTTTTTTGGAGTACATTCTTGCCAAAGGGGCAAGGAGGCCACATCTTCTGACCTCCTCTAACCCCACAAGAGGAATACAGAATCACCATCAGTAGCCCAAGGCCTATTCCTGTGAGGCCAGACATGCCACCTCCCTCCAGACCTTTCACCAACCCTGACACCAACTGTTCCTCCTGCAGCACCCACCACCTCTCTGCTGGGTTTGATAATTCACTGCAGTTGCCACACAGAACTCACAGATTAAGGGATTTATTAGGGAAGCAACAGGCTACAATTCAAGTTCAGGAACACACTCAGTCTCTCTCAGACTGCTGTCTCTCAGCTGACAGTCTCTCTCCAGCAGTGCATATCTCTTGGTGTCTCTCTCAGCAGTTCATGTCTCTCTCAGCAGTGTGTGTCTCTCACATCTCTCAGCCGGCAGTGAGAGATTCCTTCTGCCTCTAAGAGGGCTCCTTTTGAGCCTGGCAGAGTGGCCAAACTAACCAATGCCAACATCAGAGTTCTACACACCTGAGAGAGAGAAAACTTCCCAGAAAATTCCTTCATGCCGCTCTCAACAGAGTTACCCCATGTGGATTACTTTAACAATCAGGAGCTACTCAGTTGCTCACAGCAAATTCCACCGTGGAGTTTACAAAGACTTACGGCTAGAAAAGCCATGCTATGTAATTTACTATGTCGCAGTTCTTCATAGGATGCTGTTATTATGCTTTTTATTTTAGTTGGCTCTATTGTAATGCCACTCATTTCATTTATCTGTGTTGTTTGCATCTTTTCCCTGTCTTCTTTTGTTCGTTTTATCAATCCTTTTGAAGAACCAACTTTTAGTCTTGTTGATTCTGTCTATTGTTTTTCTGTTTCATTTATTTCTATTCTAATCTTTATCATTTTCTTTTTCTGGTGACTGTGGGCTTTTTTTTTTTTTCTTTCTATTTGTTGGAGTTATAGGGTTAAGGTGTTGATATTGGCTCTTTCTTTTTGATGTATATGTTTATTGCTATAAATTGACCTCTAAGCACTGCATTTGCTGTACCAATAAAATTCTTTAGAGCAAAAATAAAATCCAGGACCAACCATTGCATTCAGATGTCACATCTCTAGTCTCATTTAATCTGGAATAACTTCTCATCTTTTCTTAATTTTTTTCTTTTTTTTTAATGGCATTGACTGATCTTCTGATTTCTAACCAATCAATATATGCTGAGAATTTTTAAGAAAGTAAGTATATTTCATACCATGCTCATAGAAAGGAAGACATTGTGGAAATGTTAAGTGATCTTAAGCAAAGCGATCTACAGATATATTTAATGCTGATCCAGATTCCATCATTTTTCTTTAAAGAGACAGAACAACAACTCACCAACTTTTTATGGAAAGGAAAGAGACTCTGGTTAAATAAAGCATTACTAAAGAAGAAGATCAAAGTAGGAGGCCTTACACACCCTAATCTCAAAACCTGCTACACAGCCACAATAGTTTAAAAAAGGCTGATACTGGTAAAACACTGAACAGAATTGAGAACACAAAAATAAATCCATCCATCTATGGACATCTGATCTTTGACAAAGGCCTAAAACTCATTAAAGGGGGAAGAGATAGTCTCTTTAATAAATGGTGCCAGTTGGTCCACTTTTGGCTATTGTGAATAATGCTGCTGAATATTTTGTATAAATATATATAAATATATAGAAGTTTTTTGGGAGCTCTGGTGGCATAGTGCCTAAGACATTTGACTGCTAACCAGAAGGCTGGCAGTTCAAATCCACCAGCCACTCCTCAGAAGGAAGGTTGGGCAATCTACTTCCGTAGTGATACCGCCTCGGAAACCCAAGGAGGGGTCTCTATGAGTCCAGTCTGACTCAATGGCACATAACAACAACAACGACAACACATGCAGCTGATAATATGCAATATCTATTTCAAGAAAACTAGTATGTTGTTGTTATGTGCTGTCGAGTGGGACCCGACTCATAGTGACCCCTCCTTGGGTTTCTGAGGTGGTATCACTACGGGAGTAGATTGCCCAACCTTCCTTCTGAGGAGTGGCTGGTGGGTTTGAACTGCCAGCCTTCTGGTTAGCAGTCAAATGCCTTAGGTGGCATATTTAAACAGTCTGACTCTAATAGTTTACTTAAAATGTATTTGAAAGAGATTTTGGTTTTTACTTCTAGTTGCTCAATGCGGGTTTCAAATTTTCTTAATCTCCTACATTTGCCTGAACTCTTAAAATATATTATCATTATAAAGTTAAATGACCACACCAAGTGCCAACAAAGCAATTTATAGAAATGAAATTGTTCACAGAATAAGTCACATTGCCATCGTGAATATTGTGAATATAATTCATGCCAGTGGCTTGTACATTGATAAAAGGGCTAAAAAGACACATTTTATGTTATATGTATTTTACCACAATAAAAAAGTCATAAAATCACACACAAAACATAGTTCATAACAGGTATGATACTTCATAAATAAAACTATTTTATGAAGTCCAACTTTCACTAAGAAAAAAAGGTAAAATTTTAAATAATTCAAATGTTGACACTAGCTTTGGAGAAAGGCTGCAAATGTGCAATTTACATGTTGAAACACAAATGTGTAGCTCTCTATTAAATTTCAAATTTTCATTGATTTTCATTCCTACCACAGGAATATCCAGTAAATCCAAAAACTAACAATAACAATAACGACAGAGGGCCCAAAAGTCAGATAATCTAATCATTAAATCATAAGACATGCCAGAATGGCAGAATAAATTCTCTTTTCCACTTTGAAAAAGATAATTTCATGATTTTTGGTCACTTCAAGGCACGTTTTCCTATTTTTCTCTGTGGCATTAAAAAAAGAAAGAAAGAAAGTTCTCTGATTTTCTTCTCCCTGCCATGACGCTGTCCAGGTCCAACCCTGAGCAAAGGCCACGAGTTCCTCCAGTGAGGCCATGGTCCATTTTGTTCTCTGTATCATTTCTGGCTCTTTTTATTTTTAAATCCTCTATTAAATTGATCCTCAATATCCACGCTCCTGGGCATTCTTTCCTGTCCTGGTGGGTTTCATTCTCATTTTTACATCAAGCTTTGTATCCCACGTACCCACTTGTTCTCAGCGAAGTTTGCTGGGCTCTTTGATGCTGCCAATAACAAAAGCCTGAGCCCTGGCTACTGGTCAACTCACAAACTGGCCTAAATAGGCTTAGACTTTCCATGAAAGCCTTCTCCTTTTCAACAATTTTTATTCTAGTTTTTGTCTGTTTTTAAAAATGTATAGCAATTTCCTGAAAATATTCTTGAAAGATTCAAAGAACACGGCAGTATTTAGAGTATGATGTAAAAAAACACAAAACAAAACCCTCCGCCAGATCTTTTCCCAACTTTCCCCTAACCAACTCCAGTTGCTGTATTCTAAGAGGAGTTTGCACATCTCCGATGCCTTTTCTAGGAAACACACACACACACACACACGTAATGTGTGTGTATATATACATTTGTGAGTTTTTTACGTTAACAAGATCATATACATATTACTCTATGACTTATTTTATCATTTAATGTGTTTTTGCTGTCTTCCTCTTCCCCTCTTATTTCTTTTAATTATTGCGGTGGTAAATCTTTACGGAAGTAGGTTGACCGATCTTCCTTCTGCCGAGCAGCTGGTGGGTTTGAATTGCCAGCCTTGGGGTTAGCAGTCAAATGCCTTAGGCACCATGCCACCAGAGCTCCTTGAAGTACTTCATAGTATAGCTGTATCACTGTTTAACTGGGGAGTTCATTTCCAGTTTTTGCTGTTACTAATAATATAAATAAAAGAAAAGTACACCCATAGAAGCAGCAGTCAAGAAATAAGACATGTTGCACCCAGCAAATTTACCACAAGGGACAGTTTTAAAGGGTTTAGGACGAAAGATGTTACTTTGAAGACTGAAGTGTGCCTGACCCAACCCATGGTGTTTTCAGTTGCCTCACATGCATGTGAAAGCTGGACAATGAATAAAGAAGATGGAAGAAGAATTGATGACTTTGACTTGCAGTGTTGGCGAAGAATACTGAAAGTCCCATGGACTGCCAGAAGAACTAACAGATCTGCCCTGGAGGAAGTGCAAGTGGAATGCTCCTTAGAGGCCAGAATGGCTGGACTTCGTATCGCTTCCTTTGGTCATGTTGTCAGAGGGGACCAGTCCCTGGAGAAGGATGTCATGCTTAGCAAAGCAGAGGGTCAGCAGAGAGGAGGAAGACCCTCAACGAGACGGATGAACACAGTGGCTGCATGCGCTCAAGCACAACAGGGGTTGTGAGGACGGCAGGACCGAACAGTGTTCCGTTCTGTTGTATATAGGGTTGTTATGAGCTAGAGCAGATTTGACTGCACTTAACAACAATAATGTTGTAGGGAAACAGGCTTACCCTTGCACTGGCATCCATGTACGAATACATTCCTTTAGGTTAGATTCAAAGACATGGTATACTATATTTATTTTTCTGGAAAATATAGTGGCATCCTTTCTGCCTCTTCTGCTTTCCCAACCCATGACACTCTAGCACCGCAAGTCCTGGTGTGATGAGTCTTCCTAGCTTCTGAAGGAATCAGCAGACTTGAGGGGAGGTGGTGACCAGTGTGGCAACCCAACGTCTGCTGCCATATTCTATTCAGTCAGAGAACCAAGGAAGTTTGGAAACGGGGCAAAACCCAAAGGTTTTGCTTTCCCAGGAAGGGCTGCCAACACCTGTGTTCCTAGATGGTGAGGAACACAGACCTCTGCCTCTGGAAAGCAGAGAGCTAAGATTCTGGCCTTTGCAACAGCACGTGTTGCAACCTTAGTTCACTTAGGTGGAAACAGACATCTTCACTTTTTAACAATTTCAAGAAGTTTTTTGCAGCCAATTGGCCCAATGCAATATGACATCTGATTTCTTGACTGCTGCTTCCATGGGTGCTGATTGTGGATCCAAATGAAAGGAAATCTTTGACAACTTCAATCTTTTCTCCATTTATTGGGATGTTATTGGTCCAGCTGTGAGAATTTTTATTTTCTTTATGCTGAGGTGTAATCCATATTGAAGACTGTAGTCTTTGATCTTCATCAGTAGGTGCTTAAAGTCATCTTCACATTCAGCAAGCAAGGTTGTGTCATCTGCATATTGCATGTTGTTAATGAGTCTTCCTCCAATCCTGATGTCACATTCCTCTTCATATAGTCCACCTTCTTGGATTATTTGCTCAGCCTACATATTGAATGAGTATAGTGAAAGTACATGACCCTGACACACACTTTCCTGATTTCAAACTCTGCAGTAATCCCTTGTTCTGTTCAAAGGACTGCCTTTTGGTCTATGTACAGGTTCCTCATGAGTACCATTTACTGTTCTGGAATTCCCATTCTTCACAGCTGCTCCTTGGAAGGAAGGTTGGGCAATCTACTTCCGTAGTAATACTGCCTCAGAAACCCAAGGAGGGGTTGCTATAAGTCGAGTCTGACTCGATGGCACATAAAAACAACAACAACATCACAACAAGATCCATAATTTATTATGATCTGCACAGTCAAATGCCTTTGAATACTCAATAAAACACAGATAAACATCTTTCTGGTATTCATTGCTTTCAGCTAAGATCCATCTGACATTAGCAATGATATCCTTCATTCCATGTCCTCTTCTGAATCCAGCTTGCATTTCTGGAAATTCCCTGTTGATATACTGCTGCAACCATTTTTGAACTATCTTCAGCAAAATTTTACTTCTGTGTCATATTAATGACATTGTTCAATAATTTCTGTTGGATCACCTTTCTTTGGAATGGGCACAAATGTGGACCTCTTCCTGTCAGTTGGCCAAGTAGCTGAAATCCGAACAAGCAAGTGCTGCATCCGTTTGTTAAAATATCTCAATGGCTCTTCTGTCAATTTCTGGAGCCTTGTTTCCCACCAATTCCTTTAGTGTAGCTTGAACTTCTTCCTTTGGAATGATAACGGTTCTTGTTATACACTACCTCTTGAAATGGTTGAAAGTATACCAGGTTTTTTTTTTTTTTTTTTTTTAGTACAGTGACTCTGTGTGTTCCTTCCATCTTCTTTTGATACTTTCTGCATCATTCAATATTTTGCCCATAGAATCCTTCAACATTTACAGCCTTCAAATATAAAAGCTGTAAATCTATAAATATAAATTGGGACAATATTTTTAATCAACCTTCCATATCAAACCTCATATATTAAAAGTTTTAAAATTTTGACTTCCTTTGACCTAGTAATTCTATTTCTAAGAATTTATCCTAAGGAAATGATAGCCATGCCCAAAAATTTAATTCACAGATATTAATTTCAGTGTTATTTACAATATTTTAAAAACCCACCCAAACCCAATGCCATTGAGTTGATTCCAACTCAAAGCAACTCCCATTGGATTTCCAAGGTAGTAAATCTTTACGGAAGTAGATCCCCCAATCTTGCTTCCACAGAGTGGCTGGTGGGTTTGAACCACCAACCTTCTGGTTAGCAGTCAGATGCCTTTAGGCACTCTGCTACCAGAGGTAGCTCCTTAATATTTTAAATGATGTGACATAATCAATTTACCAGAAAGAAATGACTTATAAATTATAGTTAAAAAACAAAACAAAAAACCTATTGCCATCAGGTTGATTCTGACTCGTAGCAACTCTGTCGGACAGAACAGAACTGCCCCATAGGCTTTCCAAGACGGTAATCTTTATGGAAGCAGATTGCACATCTTCCTCCTGCAGAATGGCTAGTGGGTTCAAACACCAACCTTCTGATTAGCAACCAAGTGCTTAACCACTGTGCCACCAGGGCTCCTTACAAATCATAAGACAATTATATCATTTTAATGGATTAGCACATTACATACAATGGTGGATAAAGCAGCGCCTGGTACACGTTAAGTGAAAAAATCAGATTGTGAAGCATCATGTACCTTGTGATGCCTCTCCCTTCTTTCCTCTAGAATGTATTTATTCATGGGGTAAAACCCAAAATGTTAAAAATAGTTACCTCTGGTTTTAGGATATTATGATTTCTTTATTATATTTACTTGTCTGTAGTTTCTAAATTTCTCACATATTACTAAAAAGGATTTTAAATGAAATTTTTATTTTTCACATACTGAGAAAATAATCTGAGAAGCTGTACTATATGAAGAGGAGCGGGCATCAGAATTGGAAGAAGACTCATTAACAACCTGCAATATGTAGATGACACAACCTTGCTTACTGAAAGTGAAGACTTGAAGCACTTACTAATGAAGATCAAAGACCACAGCCTTCAATATGAATTACACCTTAACATAAAGAAAACAAAATCCTCACAACTTGACAAATAAGCAACATCATGATAAACAGAGAAAAGATTGAAGTTGCCAAGGATTTCATTTTACATGGACCCACTATCAATGCCCATGGAGGCAGCAATTAAGAAATCAAATGGCGTTTTGCATTGGGCAAATCTGCAAAAGACCTTTGGAAGAGCAAAGATGTCACTTTGAAGACTGGTGCACCTGACCCAAGCCCTGGTATTTTTTTTTTAATTGCCTCATATCAGCCACTCCTCGGAAGGAAGGTTGGGCAATCTACTTCTGTAGTGATACCGCCTGGGAAACCCAAGGAGGGGTCTGCTATGAGTCGAGTCCCACTCATCGGCACATAACAACATGCATGTGAAAGCTGGACAGTGAATAAGGACAACAACAGAAGAATTGATGCTTTTGAGTTTTGAATATCCCATAAATATTGAAAACCAAAACCAAAACCAAACTCACTGCCGTCAAGTCGGTTCTGACTCATAACAGACCCCTCCTTGGATTTCTGAGGCAGTATCACTACGGAAGTAGATTGCCCAACCTTCCTTCCAAGGAGTGGCTGGTGGGTTTGAACTACCATCCTTCTGGTTAGCAGTTGTATGCCTTAGACATTACACCACCAGAGCTCCCATGAATTAAATATACCATGGACTGCTAGAAGAACAAACAAATATGTCTTGGAAGAAGTACAGCCAGAATGTTCCTTACAAGTGAGGATGGCAAGACTTTGTCTCTCATACTTTGGTTATATTATCAAGAGACTAGTCCCTGGAGAAAGACATCCTGCTTGGTAAAGTAGAGGGTCAGTGAAAAAAAGGAAGACCCTCAATGAAATGGATTGACACAGTGGCTGCAAAAATGGGCTCAGACATAGCAATGATTGTGTGGATGGGACAGGACCAGGCAGTGTTTTGTTCTGTTGTACACACAATCAGTATGAGTTGGAACTGACTCAATGACAACAGTTTTAATAAGCTTATTGCTTGGGTTTGGTGAAACTCTTTAGTGGATGTTCGAGATAACTAAGCAGAAAAAGATGATGAATATTCACCATTCCTTTGTTCAACAAATTTTTATTCAGTACTGATGATGTGGTAAGCACTGATCAGCCCCACCTCACCTCTTTCTTTATTATGTGCCAAGGATGTGCTAGATGATGAGAATGTGATGTTGAGAGAGACAAACTTGGCCTCTGTCCTCATGGGGCTTGCAGTCAAGTAGAGGGAAAACCTCTGCACACATAGGGTCACCATGAGTCAGAATCGACTCAATGGCAGCTAAAGAGAGCAATAGCAAACAATAGATGCACAAAAGAAGTATGTTGGGTAATAGCAGAGGGGAAAAGAGTAAGTTCAAACAAGCTTCAAGGAGCAGAGAAGTCTTAATGAGTGTTAGAAGATAAGGAGATGTTTATTGTGAAAGAGAATTCATCACTGTGACAGCAACATGGGAGAAAGAAGAGAGGGAAGCTGGACTGGGGGGCAGGGAGATGATGTGACCATGAGCCAAAGGAATCGCAGTGGTAGATCAATGAGAACAGATACATACGTGGTAAAGAGATAGAAATGCAATTCGATGTCTGGCTTTGAGGGGTGAAAGAAAGAAAAAAAGGCAAAGAAGTCTCCCAAATCAGGAAGATTTGGAAGTCACCTGGGAAGGTGGTGTTTGTACTGTCCGTGGATACACAGACAGGTTGGGTAGAGATGAACACTGTGGGTTTGAGGCACCTCTGAGTCTCTGGCTGAGAGTGAGCAGGTTTGAAGCCAGGGGAGAGTCTGGGAGGGAAACGTGGATTTGGGAGCCTCGGCATGTAAAAGCTACTTTTAAATGACAGCTGGGAAAAAGACTCATGATTCTAGACTCTTAGACTCTCATTTTGATTATGATATTGGCAGTGCTACTCTAGGTAGCTCCCTGATTCCAGATTAATCATCCCATAAAGGAACATTCCCAGCAACAGATCACCACAGCTGCCATTATTAGGTTTGTTGTTTGTTGGAGGCTGGCATCACGTTGGCTCTGACTCATGGCAACTTCGTGTCCAACAGAACAAAACATAGTCATAGCCCGGTCCTGCCCCATCTTCACAATCATGAATGTGCTCATGGCCGTTGTGGTGGCCACTGGGTATTTTGAGTGCCCCCCAACAGGGAGCCCATCTCCCAGCATCGTATCAGACAATATTCTGTTGTGATGCATAGAGTTTTCTTTAGCTAATTTTCCAACTAGATTCCCAGGCCTTTTTTCCCCAGTCTGTTTTATTCTGGAAGCTCCACTGAAACCTGTCTACCATGGGGGACCCTGCTGGTGGCAATAGCTTCCAGCATTATCATACCACACGAGCCACCACAGTAAAACAAACTGACGGGTGGTGGTGACCAAGTTTCATTCCTGTTACTGGGGAAGTTTGGAAATGTAGAGTCCTGGATCCCAGCCCCAGCAACTCTGACTCAGTAGGGGAGCCAGAGACATTTAACGTTCAGTGAGTATCTCTCGAGTGTCCTCCCCACCTCGCTTCTCAGTTCCTGGCAGCAGCTGGGATCACGTGATAATTTCTGGCCAATGGACTCTGATTAGATATAGTAGGAGTCACAGGGACACAGCACATGGAGGCCTCGTTTCAAGATGGTGGAACCACAGGATAGAAACAGTGTGCATCCCTGAGCCCCTGCATGAAAGGAGATTCCCTGGAGAACTCCCAGGCTCCCAGTGGCCTTTGCAGGACTGAGAAATAAACCCTTCTGAATTTCACTGCTAGGAATCCTGGTGGTGCAATGGCTAAGTGTTTGGCTATTAACAGAAAGTTGGTTGAAACCCACCCGACTACTCTGCAGGAGGAAGACCTGATGATCAGTGTTTTTGTTCTCTAGTACCGCTATCAGAGAAATACCACAAATGGCTTCAGCAAACAGCAATTTATTCTCTTGTAGTTTAGGAAGCTGTAAGTCTGAATTCAGAGTGCCAGCTCTAGGGGCTGGATGAAGGCACCTTGACCTTGGGCTTCAGCTCTGCCTCTTGTTCCAAGCCCACTGGAACTGGAGGCATCTTCTAACTCATGTAGCTGTTGGCTGCTGAGGCTGACAAATCCAAGGTCAGCAGGTAAAATGGCACAATCCCAACAGGCCACTTGTTTAAGTCCAGGTACAATCCCAAGACTGGCAAGCCACTGACTGGTTCAAATCTAGGAACTACAGATGAAGACTAGGCCAAATGCAGGATACAAGTGTGCACCCAAAGCCTGAGACCTTTCCCAAACCTTTCTACATATATACTGGAAGTGGACCACATCCCAAAGGTAACGTCCCTTCAACTACTTAGCTGCTCACAACAGATCCCACCATGGAGGTGATTACAATCTTATCATGGCGAATAACTACATCTAGCTGCCAAGTCACTCAAAACCACAGCCCACCAAGTTGACACACAACCTAAACTACCACAATCAACTTCCATAAAGATTACAGCCAAGGTTACAGTCCCGTGAGGCTATTCTACTCAGTCCCATGGGGTTAGTATATGTCAAAAAACAACTCAGTGCCAAACAATAACAACAACATGTTGCATCACGGAGATTTTAAAGTGTCTCTGTTACTGCAGCAGAACCTAGCCAATTCTGTGCTGTTGGTGATTCTAACACAGGGACACACTGACTATACTTTGTGACCAGTGGCTTGACTGGATTTTTGTGAAATCACAGGCCTAGTGGGTTCCTTAGAAATATTCTTAGTGCCCAGAATCAGATCTGCCAAAAAGAGGTTTGGTTTGATGTTATGGTGTTACGGTTTGATTTGTCCCCCAAAAGATATGTCCCATTCCTAACTCTTGGTGCCTGTGAATATGACCTAAAGTGGAACTAGCATTTTTGCAGATATAATTAGTTTAGATGAGGCCATACTGGAGTAGGATGGACCCTCATCCAATACAACAGGTGTCTTCATAAGAAGAGGGGACGAGACAGACAGGGAAGATGGCCATAGGAAGCTGGAGGCAGAGATTTGAGTCGTGCTTTCACAAACCAGGAACGTCTGCACAAGAGGCCCTGAACAACACCTTTATTTTGGACTTCTAGCTTCCAGAACTTGAGAGAATAAATTTATATTTTTATTTTCAGTTACCCACCTTGTGGTAATTTGTTATGGCTTCCTAGGAAACAAATATAGCTAGTAAATGGTGCAGCCTTCATATAGAAATGCTAACAGCTCTGGTAGCATAGTGTCTAAGGCATTTGACCGCTAACCAGAAGGCTGGTGGTTCAAACCC